>NC_047107.1:79441695-79759195 GCF_902500255.1 Thalassophryne amazonica
CTAATCATTTCTTAACGATACCCTAAAAGAACTGGTTCTCGATACCCATCCCTAGTCAGAATATCTCTGCACTTAATATTACCATTTGTTTTATATAATACACTTTGTTAAGTGACAGTTTGGAAAACATCTTGTTTTAAGTCATATTTGAGACAAAACAAGCTTTTAACTACCCAAAAGATGTTTAAGATGCTGTGCTATTTGTAAAAGATGTAACCCTTCCTAATACTTGCAAATATCACTCACAATTAGTTTACTTAGCTAATTTCAAGACCTGATTTCAAATAAATGTCAAGCGAATTTTTACTTGTTTCATTGGCAGTTTTTTAAAAAGATGAAAAAAAGGTGGTTTTACTTGCAAGAAAACAATAAATTCTGTTATCTGTTCATTTAAAGAACCTATCAGGGGTGGTGGCCAAGTGGTTAATGCGCTTGGTTTCAGTTCGGAAGGTTCTGGGTTCAAATCCCACCCCTGCCACATTTCTCCATGTAATGTGGAGTTGCGTCAGGAAGGGCATCCGGCGTAAAACCTGTGCCAAATCAATATGCAGATCCACCTTGGATTTGCTGTGGCGACCCCGAGTGCAAACAAGGGAGCAGCCGAAGGGACTTACTAATAACAAATACTATTGCACCTGGTGGAGTTTGATGCACCTGATCGATTGAAAAAGCCACCTTGTTTTGTCTCTGTAATAACTCATCAATGTACTCTTACCTGCTGTATCATTAGCAGAGGCACCTGCCTGAATACTGGACATGCTTAACCCAGCTAATGAGCCAGCAACCACAGGGAGATGCATGATCCCAAGTATGTGTGTTAGATGAAAATTCAGTAAGATATATCTTATATATTATATTCCAATTTTAAGGTGGAACTATGCCAGTATACAAAGGTATATCTAAATATCTAAAAAGGAAGAGTAAAATAGGAGAGTAGAAAAGAGTAGAGTAGAGCCACTTAGGTGCCTGGTCTTGAGAACCAGGGATGGTAGGTTAAAAAGCTTTTTTATCCCATGGGAACTCTCCTTACCCACCCAAGCAGCTCAAGAAAAAGGTATATAGTATAATATAATAAGTAATAAGACATAAGAAGGATAAGACATAACAGGAGAAGATTGTAGTATAGGTAATTAGTATGTAGACTAGTAGTGAAAGCAAATATAGTTAGTAGGCTAAGCTGTAGAAGCAGAAGCTGTGAGTGTACTGGTATCTATCTAAAGTAACTCTGTTAGCATACTATAGGAAAATAAAAAGTATTATCATTATGCTATCAAATGGAAACCTAAGAACTTAGGTACTATATGTTGATGTCTTTAGAGGAACACATAAACTGATGAATCATTAAAAACCTACACCATTTAAAATAGAATTGTAAATGGTAAAAATAAGCAAGTTATGGTAGAAGAGCTAAATTAGCTTTGAATAAGCCAACCGTACCCAGCAAGCTAACACGATAAACAAAAACGGTAATTAGTGTATAAAGTATAATAGCGTAGTTAAACCTACAGTAACAGTATTAACAAATACATGTGGGCAAAAGTATGAATTAATGTGGGTTATCAAACATAAAAGAACCAACTATTTTGTAAGCTGCGATGAACATTGCTAAGGCCGGCTAGATAAGATGTAGATGAAGTACAGTGGATCCGGAAAGTGTTCACAGCTCTTCACTTTTTACACATTTTGTTATATTACAACCTTATTCTAAAATGGAGTAAATTCATTTTTCCTTCAAAATTCTATACACAATACCCCATAACAACATCATTTTTTGGGGGGGGGCAAATTTATTTAAAAAAAAAAAAGCTAAGCAATCGCATGTACATATGTATTCACACCCTTTGCTCAATACTGTGTTGATGCACCTTGGCAACAATTACAGCCTCAGGTCTTCTTGAATATGATGCCACAAGTTTGGCACACCTATCTGTGGGCAGTTTTGCCCATTCCTCTTTGCAGCACCTCTCAAGCTCTATCAGGTTGGATGGTGAGCCTCAGTGCACAGCCATTTTCTGATCTCTCCAGAAATGTTCAATCAGATTCAGGTCTGGGGTCTGGCTGGGCCACTCAAAGACAGAGTTTCACAGAGTTGTCCTGAAGCCACTCCTTTGATATCTTGGCTGTGTGCTTAGGGTCATTGTCCTGCTGAATGATCAGATTTTCATTCGGGATGTCTCTGTACATTTCTGTATTCTTATTTCCATCAATCTTGACTAGTCTCCCAGTTCCTGCTGCTGAAAAAACATCTCCACAGCATGATGCTTCACTGTATGGATGGTGCCTGGTTTCCTCCAAACATGATGCCTGGCATTCACACCAAAGACTTTAGTCTTTGTCTCATCAACCAGAGACTTTTGTTTCTCATGGTCTGAGCGTCCTCTCTAGGTGGGCTGCCATGTCCCTCCTTACTAAGGAGTGGCTTCCGTCTGGCCACTCTACCATACAGAACTAATTGGGATTGCTGCGGAGATGGTTGTCCTTCTGGAAGGTTCTCCTCTTTCTACAGAAGAATATTAGAGCCATGACAGAGTGACCATTGGGTTATTGGTCATCTCCCTGACTAAGGCCCTTCTCCCCCGATCGCTCAGTTTAGACGGGCAGCCAGCTCTAGGAAGAGTCGTGGTGGATCTGAAGTTCGTCCATTTACGGATGATGGAGGCCACTGTGTTCATTGGGCCCTTCGAAGCAGCAGAAATGATTCTGTACCTTTCCCCTGATTTGTACCTCAAGACAATCCTGTCTCGGAGGTCTACAGACAATTCCTTTGACTTCATGCTTGGTTTGTGCTCTGACATGCACTGTCAACTGTGGGACCTTATATGTACACAGGTGTGTGCCTTTCCAAATCATGTCCAATCAACTAAATTTACACCACTGATCATCTCAAGAATGATCAGTGGAAACAGGATGCACCCAAGCTCAATTTTGAGCATCATGGCTTCAAATAGGCTGTTAATATTTATGTACATGTGACTTCTTAGCTTGTTTGTTTTTAATAAAATTTTCAAAAAATCTAAAAACCTTTTCACATTGTCATTATGGGCTATTGTGTGTAGAATTTTGAAGAAAATGAATTTCATCTATTTTGGAATAAGTCTGTAACATAACAAAATGTGGAAAAAGTGAAGCGCTGTGAATACTTTCTGGATGCACTGCACACAGTAGAATGGGAAACTAAAACTATATAGAATTTAGCAATAAATAGAACGTGTGACTGGGAATGGTGCTGTGTGAGTGGGGATTGTGATTTTCACCGGTTCCATAAATTAGTGATGCTAACTCAAAAGAGTGCTCTGGAGGATTTCAAAACCTGTTTCAAACACTGTTCCGGAGTCTGTGTCAAAAGATAGATGTTATTATGTGGTCTAATATTAGGTGATTTATATACATCAGAACAGGAAACTAAAACCAGTATTAACTGCTCCAACGTGTTTTAAGTCTTGCTTGAACACTCTTCCACAGTCTCAAAAGGAAAACATTACTATGTTGGCTCATTCTCGATGAAATTTACAAGAGAACAGGAAACTGAGACTGGAATTAAACAATAGATAGAATGTGTGGCTGGGGATACTGCCAAAATTTTCTTTTCTGTTCTATAAATTAGTGACGTTAACTCCAAGCACTGCTTTGGATGATTTCAGAGCCTGTTCTGTACATTGTGTCAGAGTCCATATCAAAAGGAAGAAATAATGAGCTGTGTAAAATGTGGCATCAATACATCACCAACTGATTCAAAAGAAATGTTTCCAAACATTCAAGTTAATTTGGCATTGTAATATTAAAATACAAGTGAGTGAACTTGGATCACGCTGGTTTTGAATTTCACATTTAAAGGCTACAGTCAGTGCACTTGTCTATACACTGACTAGTGCCTTTATTTTTAAGCATTCTCTATGTTGTTTTTTTTTTAAACAATGATACGAAAATGTGTCATTCCTTATAATTACGAACGCTATGATAAGGCATTGTGGTGGGTTGTTCTGTCATATCAGCTGGAAGCAGTACGGCGCCAGTCGGTCAAACCGAGCACAATGGTGGCAGAGACTTCAGACAGCATGCCTGCAGCCAGCATCACGACATGCTGTTGCTTTCCTTGTTGCATTAACCTGAGCAGCTGGTGTCGCCTCGCAGAGAACAGCTTCGGCTTCCCGCTCACAATGACACATTTTCTAACAGGAGCATAAAGCTGCAAATTGTCCCAGGAAAAGACTTTTCTCATTTTGTCGGGGCTGTTGGCCTTCCAAACGTGCATGCTCAGGTAAATGCAGCAGGGTTTCATGTTCCAAACCAAAGCTTTTTCTGCTGTTTATTTCCCCCTGTATTATGATTTTTATGACACCTTTGCAGATTGCTTCAGAATTTATCAGTTCTATTTCAAATTCAGCTCTACAGTCTTTTCTGTTTCAACACAAGTAAATTCTGATGACATTTATGTGTTTGTGGTTGGTTTCTTTGGAGCAGTTGTTGATATTTTGCATGGCTCTTTTTTTTCTTTTGCTGTTTATTTGCCTTTTTCCTGCCTTGATTGCTTTGATGGTATTAAGCACAGTTTTGCCTCCATGCTGCTTCATGTTTTTCAGCATGGCAAATTAAGCACCACAGTCAACACGATTCATTTCCCGCTCCACCCATCCTGTCTCCTCTTCCTTCCCGTCCTCCTCAGTATTACTGGCTTCAGGTGTTGAGTGTACTGTGAAAAACATCGCAAACTGCATGTGTGAATGTGAAAATAAAATCAATATTTTGAAACATTAAGTAGTCAGGGCAAGGGAATTAAACATACTGTCCATTCTGCATTTTAACATCTCTGAGATTAATCCATCCTGGCTGTTTTACAGGAGAAATAAGGGATTAATATTTAGACATAATATCAATGAATTGGGTTAAAAAAAAGAGTGAAAATGTATTAAATTGTATCCAAGCTCATTAACAAGCTTCTGTGTGATATAAATTAAATTACAGTTGCTCCTGAACTTTTTCATTTGCAGTTGAGACATTGTGGAATCTTATCAGCTAATGAACATTACAGTGCTGCCAGTATGTATTAGCCCAACACCAGCGTGGTAATTAGAAATGCAGCAAAGTGACGAGTGTTCGCACGCTGACGATGTTTAGCACCCAGCAGCATCTTTAGCCGCCGTTCCAGCGTGGCCATCACTGGTGCCAGGTGGGCGCTTGTGCTTCACAGTACATTTGAGCTGAGTGTTTGTGTCTGTGTGCTGTGCTTTCTCCGCCTGACCCTAACGGGAGCCTCCCTCTTTTGTCTCCTCATCTCCTACAAACCTCACTGCTTTCATCATCTGCTGCCAT
The DNA here is from genome assembly GCF_902500255.1 of Thalassophryne amazonica. Lineage (NCBI taxonomy): Eukaryota > Metazoa > Chordata > Actinopteri > Batrachoidiformes > Batrachoididae > Thalassophryne > Thalassophryne amazonica. The sequence goes on from NC_047107.1 coordinate 79,447,006, forward strand.
TGTGATCAGTCTCCCTTCCACAGGACCTCTTCATCTGACCAGAATGGCATGTTCCAAGGCTTTACCTTACCTTGTGCAAATTAATTCCTGAACCGATTTATGAAGCACACCCCCCCCCACCTCTCTCTCTCTCTCGCTCTCTCTCTTTTTCCACTATCTCTGCATTTCCTCCACTGTCTCTCCCCTTGTAGCCTGTCTCTTCTCCAGCAGAAGTCATATCTCTTCACCCTGTCTGCAGCAATGGATCCTTGCCCTCTCTTCTCTCTTTCTGTCTTTTCTTTTTTTTTTTCCTCTGGCTCTGTCAGCCTCACCTCCTCCTCCTCCCATACTCTCCTACTCCAACCCGACCTGTAGCCACCGCTGTGTTGCTCCAATTTATGGTTTCATTACAAAGGCTTTCCAGGGGAGAGGTGGCAGGGAAGAGGGATTGAGAGTGGAGGCAGGATGAGTGAGATTGGAGAGAGACGTGGGAATAGAGGGAGGGGAGAGAAACCGCAAGACAGGGTAGGAACGCACGTAACACCAATTTATTAATAAGGGAGGAGATGAATATGGACGTTAGGGAGTGGTGAAGCAATAGAAAATAGATAAACTAAGAGGTGAATATAGAAGTGGACAAATGAGTGTGAGAAAAAGTGGAGTAATAAAGGATGTAAATGTGTAGTGAATGCTTTTCTGTCCTTCTTAGTCATTCAATTTCTCATCCAAACACAGGTCATTGTTCGGTTTGTTGACCTAACTTAATACACATACTATGAAGCTTTAGATTTTGTATCACCAGTTATACAGTTTCATGATGAAGTGGTGTAGAGGAGGATTTTCTTAAAAAGAAGACCTGAAAGTTTAGCTACAAATTGCCAGCTGGTACAGCTGAGATGCAAGCCTGGATTTGATCTGATCTGTTTTGGTGAAAGAAAATCCTTCTCCGCGCTGCTCCACGATGAAGCTAAGAGTGCTGATACAAAATGCAAAGTTTGTACTGTGCACAATTTCTCCAATCACAGCCACAGAAGCCTATAACTTCTGGGTTGTCTAGGTGTCTTGGCATCTTTCCTCACTCTGCTTCTTGCACAGTGACTCAGTTTTTGAGAACTGTCTTCTCCATGCAGATTTACCGTAGAGTGCCATACTGTTTATATTTCTTTGTAATTGATGCAAATAAAGTCCAAGACATATTCAGTGGCAGATTTATCATCAGACTTCAAGCTGTCATTGATGTTCAAGGGGGCAATACATTGTATTAAGAACAGGGGTATGTAAACTTTTGATCTCATACAGTTGGGTAGTTTCTGTTGTCATTATGATTTTAAAAGAGTAAACACAGTTGTTTGACAATAAATGGCTTCACCCAACCAATAACCATGAGTGAAAAAAGTTTTTGTGTTATCATTCATATTCTCTGAAAAATGCCCCCCCCCCCCCCAAAAAAAAATTGCCAGAGTATGTAAACTTTTGAGCACCCCCTTCTCTCTCTCTTAAACACTGCCGATGCTTCTGATTAGACAGTCACAAACCCAACAAGCAAGAAGCCAGCGCTTCAGTTTTCGTGCGCCCTGCCCACTGCTGTAAGGAAGCGTCATTTCCATTCACAGGATACAGCAGTTCAGCCGTGATTTATAAACCAAAATAATCCGGATAACTTAACTACATTAATGTCAAGTCTGTCATTTGTACAAAGTGAAAGTATGACACATATCTTTTCATTTTAAAATAATGCACTAATTCTGAAATTTTGAACATTAACACACACAGATGCCAAACTGCATTATGGGTAAATTGAGCCTCAGTTTTTCTTCACTTTCTTCACTTTATATAGCGCTAAATCACAACAGAGTTGCCTCAAGGCGCTTCACACAAAACAATTCAGAAAACAAAATCAAATGAATTAAAAGATTAAAAAGAATAGTAAAAGAGTAAAAAAGTAAAGAGCATAGTAACATAATATGCCAGTATGTAATATGCCATTCAGTAGATGGGTCAAAATGCCATGGAGCTGTATATAAGAGCTAGAGAGTGCAGTAGCGCTGAGCCGTGTGCCAACAAGGAGGCGTGGTCGCCATTTTAATTCCAGGCAAGTTAGTGATTTTGCGTGCATAGAAGTTCACTTAGTCTCATCAAGAAACAGGTGGAATATGCTGGAAAGCTGCGCATGTTGGCAAAGTCACAAACGGAGGAACAAGGGAGACAATATTTCCTTCCATAAGTAAGTGGTTTTGGTTATTCTTGTCACTTTGTCTGTGATATTTGGATGATAGAAACAGCTGTTGGATGATAGAAACAGCTTTTGGATAATAGAAACAGCTGTATGTCTCCTGCCGTACCTGTGTCGCCCGATGACATGGACCGTTAACTCTTCACTTATATCTAGTTGATATTTTCCACTGCTAGACCAATGTCTAGTTAAAATACTTGTCGTTGGTGATTAAAATTGTTCGACAAGACTGGGGATTTTTTTTTTTTTTTTTTTTTTTGCACCTTAAAATAATGAGATTATAATGACCCGCGTTGTGCCGCTCACAGTCACACCCACACAGAGATGTGGACCCACACCACTGACTTCATGAATGGAACTCGGTCAATAAAGGATAATGGTGTAAAAATATAATATATATAAATGTATTGTAATGGACACAGCAGTAGCTCAGCCTAGCAGCGTAGCTTAACAGCGCAGATCTGTGTAACTTTCAACACTAATATTTGAGAATGTGTGTGTGTCCGAGTTAGTTTAATACTTTCCTGACATAATTTAATGTAATTTAATTTTACTGGCTTGATATCCAGGTCAAAATGGCATTTTAACATGTATTTTGTGAGCATTTTTCTGAGTGTGTTCAGTAGCAAATCTCCATTGAAAATGCATTAACATCCGGGTACTTCATCAATATTTTGCCCGGTTAGGAGACGTCATATTGATGTCCATGAAGGGACGTTTTTGTTTAGTGTGCAGCATTGGGACTGCGCTCTCTAGTTCTTATATACAGCTCCATGCAAAATGCATAGAATGACGCCCGGTTATATCACACGGTTGTTGCTGCCTGGCTGAATCACAACTTAACAAACAGAATTTTCTGTTTTGCAAACATACATACATACGTACATACATACGTACATACAGTGCCCTTCAAAAGTATTGGAACACTTGATATTTCACACGTTTTAATTTGTTTATGCCATTTCAAATGCAATAAAATAAAATAAATAAAATTAAAAAAACAATAAAATTTTCTAGAATTGTCTTCCTTAAACTCAAACTGAAAGCAAACTTCTACGCCTTGATATAAATTAATTAAAAATATAAATGCCAAGATGATGGGTTGCATAAGTAATGGAACACTTTGGTATAATACCTGTAAATAATCTGTTTTAGTCCCAGTTTTTATCAGACAAGTCAGGGGATGGATACATGAACATTTCCAAGTCACTGAACATGTCTTGGACTTTATTTACATCAGTAATGAAGAAATACAAACAGTATGGCACTCTATGATAAAACAGTGTGGAGTAGACAGTTCTCAAAAACTGAGTGACTGTGCAAGAAGGAGGAGAAGAGTGAGGAAAGCCACCAAGACACCCAGACAACCCAGAAGAAGTTATAAGCTTCTGTGGCTGTGATTGGAGAAATTGTTCATAGTGCATGTTTTTCAGCTGAACTTTTATGTCTTCTTTTTAAGAAATTTTTCATTGCTCCACTTTTTCTCGTTCTCATCTATGAAATTCCTACAAATGAAATATTTTTTAAATTGAAACACTGATTGGGTGAATATGTGAAATTGAGAACATACATTATGAGATTATTTCAATCAATCAATCAACTTTTTTCTTATATAGCGCCAAATCACAACAAACAGTTGCCCCAAGGTGCTCCATATTGCAAGGCAAGGCCATACAATAATTATGAAAAACCCCAACGGTCAAAACGACCCCCTATGAGCAAGCACTTGGCCACAGTGGGAAGGAAAAACTCCCTTTTAACAGGAAGAAACCTCCAGCAGAACCAGGCTCAGGGAGGGGCAGTCTTCTGCTGAGACTGGTTGGGGCTGAGGGAGAGAACCAGGACAAAGACATGCCGTGAAGGGGGGCAGAGATCGATCACTAATGATTAAATGCAGAGTGATGCATACGGAGCAAAAAGAGAAAGAAACAGTGCATCATGGGAACCCCCCCACAGTCTACGTCTAAAGCAACATAACCAAGGGATGGTCCAGGGTCACCCGATCCAGCCCTAACTATAAGCCTTAGCGAAAAGGAAAGTTTTAAGCCTAATCTTAAAAGTAGAGAGGGTATCTGTCTCCCTGATCTGAATTGGGAGCTGGTTCCACAGGAGAGGAGCCTGAAAGCTGAAGGCTCTGCCTCCCATTCTACTCTTACAAACCCTAGGAACTACAAGTAAGCCTGCAGTCTGAGAGCGAAGCGCTCTAATGGGGTAATATGGTACTACGAGGTCCCTAAGATAAGATGGGACCTGATTATTCAAAACCTTATAAGTAAGAAGAATTTTAAATTCTATTCTAGAATTAACAGGAAGCCAATGAAGAGAGGCCAACACAGGTGAGATATGCTCTCTCCTTCTAGTCCCCGTCAGTACTCTAGCTGCAGCATTCTGAACCAACTGAAGGCTTTTTAGGGAACTTTTAGGACAACCTGATAATAATGAATTACAATAGTCCAGCCTAGAGGAAATAAATGCATGAATTAGTTTTTCAGTATCACTCTGAGACAAGACCTTTCTGATTTTAGAGATATTGCGTAAATGCAAAAAGGCAGTCCTACATATTTGTTTAATATGCGCTTTGAATGACATATCCTGATCAAAAATAACTCCAAGATTTCTCACAGTATTACTAGAGATCAGGGAAATGCCATCCATAGTAACGATCTGGTTAGACACCATGCTTCTAAGATTTGTGGGGCCAAGTACAATAACTTCAGTTTTATCTGAGTTTAAAAGCAGGAAATTAGAGGTCATCCATGTCTTTATGTCTGTAAGACAATCCTGCAGTTTAGCTGATTGGTGTGTATCCTCTGGCTTCATGGATAGATAAAGCTGGGTATCATCTGCGTAACAATGAAAATTTAAGCAATACCGTCTAATAATACTGCCCAAGGGAAGCATGTATAAAGTGAATAAAATTGGTCCTAGCACAGAACCTTGTGGAACTCCATAATTAACTTTAGTCTGTGAAGAAGATTCCCCATTTACATGAACAAACTGTAATCTATTAGACAAATATGATTCAAACCACCGCAGCGCAGTGCCTTTAATACCTATGACATGCTCTAATCTCTGTAATAAAATTTTATGGTCAACAGTATCAAAAGCAGCACTGAGGTCCAACAGAACAAGCACAGAGATAAGTCCACTGTCCGAAGCCATAAGAAGATCATTTGTAACCTTCACTAATGCTGTTTCTGTACTATGATGAATTCTAAAACCTGACTGAAACTCTTCAAATAGACCATTCCTCTGCAGGTGATCAGTTAGCTGTTTTACAACTACCCTCTCAAGAATCTTTGAGAGAAAAGGAAGGTTGGAGATTGGCCTATAATTAGCTAAGATAGCTGGGTCAAGTGATGGCTTTTTAAGTAATGGTTTAATTACTGCCACCTTAAAGGCCTGTGGTACATAACCAACTAACAAAGATAGATTGATCATATTTAAGATTGAAGCATTAAATAATGGTAGGACTTCCTTGAGCAGCCTGGCAGGAATGGGGTCTAATAAACATGTTGATGGTTTGGATGAAGTAACTAATGAAAATAACTCAGACAGAACAATCGGAGAGAAAGAGTCTAACCAAATACCGGCATCACTGAAAGCAGCCAAAGATAACGATACATCTTTGGGATGGTTATGAGTAATTTTTTCTCTAATAGTCAAAATTTTGTTAGCAAAGAAAGTCATGAAGTCATTACTAGTTAAAGTTAATGGAATACTCAGCTCAATAGAGCTCTGACTCTTTGTCAGCCTGGCTACAGTGCTGAAAAGAAACCTGGGGTTGTTCTTATTTTCTTCAATTAGTGATGAGTAGAAAGATGTCCTAGCTTTACGGAGGGCTTTTTTTATAGAGCAACAAACTCTTTTTCCAGGCTAAGTGAAGATCTTCTAAATTAGTGAGACGCCATTTCCTCTCCAACTTACGGGTTATCTGCTTTAAGCTACGAGTTTGTGAGTTATACCACGGAGTCAGACACTTCTGATTTAAAGCTCTCTTTTTCAGAGGAGCTACAGCATCCAAAGTTGTCTTCAATGAGGATGTAAAACTATTGACGAGATACTCTAACTCCCTTACAGAGTTTAGGTAGCTACTCTGCTCTGTGTTGGTATATGACATTAGAGAACATAAAGAAGGAATCATATCCTTAAACCTAGTTACAGCGCTTTCTGAAAGACTTCTAGTGTAATGAAACTTATTCCCCACTGCAGGGTAGTCCATCAGGGTAAATGTAAATGTTATTAAAAAATGATCAGACAGAAGGGAGTTTTCAGGGAATACTGTTAAGTCTTCTATTTCCATACCATAAGTCAGAACAAGATCTAAAATATGATTAAAGTGGTGGGTGGACTCATTTACTTTTTGAGCAAAGCCGATAGAGTCTAATAATAGATTAAATGCAGTGTTGAGGCTGTCATTCTCAGCATCTGTGTGGATGTTAAAATCGCCCACTATAATTATCTTATCTGAGCTAAGCACTAAGTCAGACAAAAGGTCTGAAAATTCACAGAGAAACTCACAGTAACGACCAGGTGGACGATAGATAATAACAAATAAAACTGGTTTTTGGGACTTCCAATTTGGATGGACAAGACTAAGAGACAAGCTTTCAAATGAATTAAAGCTCTGTCTAGGTTTTTGATTAATTAATAAGCTGGAATGGAAGATTGCTGCTAATCCTCCGCCCCGGCCCGTGCTACGAGCATTCTGACAGTTAGTGTGACTCGGGGGTGTTGACTCATTTAAACTAACATATTCATCCTGCTGTAACCAAGTTTCTGTTAGGCAGAATAAATCAATACGTTGATCAATTATTATATCATTTACCAACAGGGACTTAGAAGAGAGAGACCTAATGTTTAATAGACCACATTTAACTGTTTTAGTCTGTGGTGCAATTGAAGGTGCTATATTATTTTTTCTTTTTGAATTTTTATGCTTAAATAGATTTTTGCTGGTTATTGGTGGTCTGGGAGCAGGCACCGTCTCTACGGGGATGGGGTAATGAGGGGATGGCAGGGGGAGAGAAGCTGCAGAGAGGTGTATAAGACCACAGCTCTGCCTCCTGGTCCCAACGCTAGACAGTCACAGTTTGGAGGATCCAAAAAAATTGGCCAGATTTCTAGAAATGAGAGCTGCTCCCTCTAAAGTGGGATGGATGCCGTCTCTCCTAACAAGACCAGGTTTTCCCCAGAAGCTTTGCCAATTATCAATGAAGCCCACCTCATTTTTTGGACACCACTCAGACAGCCAGCAATTCAAGGAGAACATGCGGCTAAACATGTCACTCCCGGTCTGATTGGGGAGGGGCCCAGAGAAAACAACAGAGTCTGACATTGTTTTTGCAAAGTTACACACCGATTTAATGTTAATTTTAGTGACCTCCGATTGGCGTAACCGAGTGTCATTACTGCCGACGTGAATTACAATCTTACCAAATTTACGCTTAGCCTTAGCCAGCAATTTCAAATGTCCTTCGATGTCGCCTGCTCTGGCCCCCGGAAGACAATTGACAATGGTTGCTGGTGTCGCTAACTTCACATTTCTCAAAACAGAGTCGCCAATAACCAGAGTTTGATCCTCGGCGAGTGTATCGTCGAGTGGGGAAAAACGGTTAGAGATGTGAACGGGTTGACGGTGTACACGGGGCTTCTGTTTAGGGCTACGCTTCCTCCTCACAGTCACCCAGTCAGCCTGCTTTCCCGACTGCACGGGATCTGCCAGGGGGGAACTAACGGCGGCTAAGCTACCTTGGTCCGCACCGACTACAGGGGCCTGGCTAGCTGTAGAATTTTCCACGGTGCGGAGCCGAGCCTCCAATTCGCCCAGCCTGGCCTCCAAAGCTACGAATAAGCTGCACTTATTACAAGTACCGTTACTGCTAAAGGAGGCCAAGGAATAACTAAACATTTCACACCCAGAGCAGAAAAGTACGGGAGAGACAGGAGAAGCCGCCATGCTAAATCGGCTAAGAGCTAATAGCTGCGCTAAGGCAGCGGATTCCCAAAAACACACAAACTGAATAATGTGCAAATAATCCAGAGGTGATTCAGCAGAAGGAGTGCCCCAATCAAGGCACCAAACAGGCCATGAAGCAGCACCGTTGTCGCACGACAACAGCGAACGCACGACAACGGTGCTAAAATAAAATAAAAATAAAAAATAAAAAAATAAATAAAAAAATAAAAACGAAAGCGTTAGCAAGCTAGTTAGCCTGCCAACGCTAATGAAAGTTAGCTGATAAAAGTGCTCCGTCGCGATGTTTCGACCGTTAGAGGTCTTCCTTAGGCGTTGGAGCACAGTAAAAAGTTAAAAAAAGTAAAAAGGTAAAAAAGTAAAAAAGTCTTGAAAAAGACTGTTAGTTCAAGTCCAAAGCAGCAGGTAGCAGTCTCTGTGTAAACAGTCCCAACAGAGCAAAAGTCTCTCGAGAGGATGCATCAAGTTCATGTCTCAGTAAATGCAAATTCTTGAATGTTATTGACAAAAGCACAGCATTTTGTCAAACGTCATGTTTACATGTTTACCTGACACTGCTGTATTTTGATACTTTTTTGCTGTTTATTTACTGAAAAAATATCATTTGGCTGCACATGAGGATTTTGAGGTAATACTGTGTGACAGTAGCTCTGAAAGGTTTATTTTGAGCTGCAGGCGGCACCCTGACACCTGTGTGCCAAGTTGAAGCTGTATGATAGCAGCAGACTCTAACCCCTCTTAAACAAGGACACTGTGGGGGAGTTGTTGTTTTTTTAACGCCAAAGGCTTTGCCTCAGCTTTTAAGTGCACTTTTCTTTGTGGGAGTTAATTAAAGTCCCTGTGTGAAGGCCAACTGTGGCCCATTCTCCATGTACATCTGGAACTGTGTCAAGAAGGCCATCCAGCATAAAAGCAACATACAGATCCATACCGGATCCACTGTGGCAACCCCAAACAAAAAAGGGGGCAGCCAAAATACTGAATTGGAAATGTTGTGGATATCTTGTGTGTGTCTGTGGAAACAAAAATGTGACATTTAAACAGAGACATACCGGGCTCTGTGCCTCACGAGGAGCAGGAAATTGGCTTCGAAATTTAATGGATGTTTTCTGATGAAAGTTTGTGGGGTGCTGAACTTGAAGAAGGACTATATGAGTTACTGTAACATTTGAATAACAAAATATAAAAATATCATACTTTACATTACTGGCTACAATTTTAAAAGCCATAAAGGAGAAATGAACACGGTATTACTTAAACCTTTAAGTACTATCATCTCCCATTGCTTGGTGCCACTGGTTTCAGTTCACTCTCAATCATCATAAAACTCATCTTACTGAGACTTCAAATGGCCTTAAAGTAGTACAGTAGTCAGGTACAAAAGTATTTGGACAGTAAGACAATTATTGAATTTTTAGCTCTGTACGAGGGGATATCAAAAAGATTTGAGCCTCAAACAGAAAGAGCAAGATATTTGGATTCATAATGTTTTATTTTTCAACATAGTTCCCTTCCAACTCCATACACTTGTTCCATCTAGTTTGCCAGTCATTGATCGGTAGAACTCATCTTGGTCCCCTAACCAGCCTTCTGCTGCAGCAGTCAGCTCATCCTCATCCCCAAATCTTTGGCACCGAAGGTATTTTTTCAGCCTAGGAAACAGTTGGAAGTTGCTAGGGGCTAGGTCTGGAGAATAGGGTGGGTGAGGAAGAAATTCATAGCCACATAGCCAATGTCAGCCAAAGTCTGACATTGATTCCAAGTATTGAGTTTGCATTTGGTAGCTGTTTATTGAACATTTCATTATGACATCCAAAGAGGTGTCTATGCAAGTGAAAGAGGCTATAATTAGAACCGTCCCTCCCAAAAAACAAATGGATGAGACAGATATCACAGACTTTAGCCATGACCAAATCAACAACTTGGTATGTTCTTAAAAAGACAAAACATACTGATAAACCAAGTAACACTAAGGCCTGGAAGACCACAGCTAAACTAAAGTGGGTGATGGTAGAATTCTTTCCTTCATTAAAAAAATGTCTTCACAACATCTAGCCAAGTCAAGAACACTATTTCACTAGGTGGGTTTCCATTACCCTCAGAATTATGCAAATTGACCTCATGAATAGAAAATGAGCTTAATGGAAATGTGTATTTTGAAAAAAGGAAAAGAAAAACTATCAAAAACTTGCAAAAAAATTTTTTATCGAAAAAGCCTTATTCTGCTGTTACAGGTCACATGATGTACAAAAAGCATCACATGATACTCTAAAATGCATGAAATGGTACATGTGGATGGAGTCAGAGATGAAGAACTTATTAAATTATTTTAAAGATGACATTATGGCAAGACTGGGTTTTCTTAAAAAACAACCAAATTGCAAAATTTAGTGTGACTTTTCAGTTCTGTCACCATGTCTGTTGGACTTATACCTACCGTGAAGCCCTCACTAGAATGACAGTTATCACAAAAACACATTACTCAGTAGTCACATTTCATCAGTTAATGGAAACAGTGTCATTTTGCTATTCTGCTTTGTTGACATTCTTAAAATATCCCTAAACATTTATGCAAATATGTAACGGAAACTCAGCTCTTGTCAAAATCTAGAATCAGGAGACATCTTCATGAATTTTAACACTAAAGGATTATTAACCGAGCACGAGGTCTGTACAAAAAATGACAGAGGTCTGATATTCCCGTAGTAACCAAGCAGACGAGGTTAATAATTTGTTTATTATATGGATGTTTGAAGCCGTGTTTTCATCTTGTTGGTCTTTATTTTGCATGTCCACTTGGAGCTCATTTGCTGTTAATTCCTCCAATTAAACTCATCAGTGTAATAAAATTCGCTTGGAGAATGGTCCTCTTTGTCACTCATAATTTCTTTGTTTGGTTTTAGTTTTGTCTTATTTTGCGCTGTGAAAATTGTAAACAAAGTCACAAATCTGATACGCGATCTGGACCGATTGTCCTGGTAACAGTCTGATATGGGAAAATATCAGACTGGAAATCAGCCAATCAGAGTGCGCGTACTATCGTAGCCATATAATAAAGACAATTTACAGCATGGTGAAAACCACTATTTAAACCACTGAAGAACAGGAAATCCAGATTAGACTTTGGGAAAAAACAGCTAAATAAAAGCCTGGCCTGGTCTGGAACAACATTCTTTGGGCAGTTGAAACCATGATCAACTGATGGGAAGAATGTGGGCAGGTTCATGGCACCTCACTCTGCTTGGACACAGAATATAACTGAGATGGAAACAATTTAAAAAAAAAAAACATTAATGGAAAAGACAAAACCTCACCTTTACTGTATCGCCTCAGGTCACTTAAGTGGCTGCTGGATGCTAGTGCGTGTTGATGCTTTGCACGTAAATATATTAACTCCCCCCCAAAAACAAATCTGCCAGTGTTTTCCAGTGCACCAGTTTGTAGTGCACCCAGCACTTAAAAAGAATGACAGATGTCAATCTGATTTGATCTATTTCATATTGTGCCCAAAACACACGACCATAACTAATGAAATTATTAAATATAACTCCTTTGTGCCCTCTGCCTGACTTTCTGCTTATATTACATGCTTATAAATGGCAAACTGGAATTGGACATGCCCCAAATGCACTTGTGCTTTGGACCATACACTGTATAGATCATCAAGAGGGCCCTTATATATTTTGGTCTAAAATATTGAAATACCTACTGTAGTATGAAACATTAAATTGTCATGGTGATCTTGAGCTACTAAAAAAAAAAATCTTTTATCAGCTGTATATTATGAAATGGGGTATATTTCAAGAACCTGTCCTTTTATGTTACCAAGTTTTATAGGTGTGTGTGTGTGTGTGTGTGTGTGTGTGTGTGTGTGTGTGTGTGTGTGTGTGTGTGTGTGTGTGTGTGTGTGTGTGTGTGTGTGTGTGTGTGTGTGTGTGTGTGTGTGTGTGAGAGACACAATGGATGCAGTTACTTGAGGTCACCACAGCAGATGTGGTAGAGACCCACTTTGGGATTTGGCACATTTTGTGCCAGGAAGGGCTCCTGGCACAACTGAAGTTATGCAAGGAGAAAAATGTGCAGGTCGACATGTTTCTAATTGGTCTCGCAGCCAAGTACAGGATCAGGTGTGCACAGGGTGGCATGGCTCCACTACCAAGACCTGCAGATACGTATTTTTCCAAATATAAACAGATGGTTTGGCTTTGGCAGACATATGCACTCTTGAGTGCTCTGTAGCCTTGCCTTAAAATAGTGGGAAAAAAAAGTGGAAAAAGTGAAAGGACTGTTTAGGTTTTTTTTTTTATTTCTCAACATCTTGCAAATCACCTTCAGCTTCAATTTGTGACACTGACCACTTTGGGAAATTTGGTGAAAGTCTGACATCTTGCTATAAAGACCCAAGGTTTGGGTGCTTGGTGAAGAGTGGAGCCTGTGCTGTAAAGTGTGTTATATAAAGCCATAATGATTACAAAACAAATTCCTGTTATTCTCACACTTTACTGCTATAATTCTTACTGCCTAATGATTTTAGCAGGACTTGTGGGGGAAGACCAATTGTTTGCCGCACTTTTTCAGTCATAAGAGAAACAGTGGTCTGGACTTGTTCCCGGCATTACGCACTTCCCTCACTGACATCAAGTCCCAAGCTATAATTTCCTTCACCGTTTAGCTTATTGTTCCTTCAAACAGATTTCATACGAGACACACATGCTGCTTGAGGTTCTATTTTGATGTTTTGTTTCTGCTTTGCTCACCGCCAAAGCATCCCTTTGTCTTTTGGCCATCTTGCATTGACAGAGCCCGCTGCCCGTCTGTTTCTGTGAACTTTGTCGCAACCCACATTCAGGTGTTACTATCCTCTTATCAAATATATTTTAAGTCAAGCTTATTTTGTCCAGGAGTGGCTCACCCGTCAACACTGAATACAAATCAGTACCACTAAATCTAAGGCAAACAGGAGCTCACACTACAGTTTTCTATCAAAAAAAATCCTTAAAAAAATAAATACACAAAAAGTTTGTGATTCAAGTGCTGTGATGATGCATTGGGCTACCATTGTGTAGGTTGGGTTCGATTCCCAGTCTGCATCTTTAGACAAGATATCTGTGTTGTTCCAGTCCACCCAGCTGGAAATGGGTACCAGCTTTGGGTGGGGATGTGACCAGGGTTGGCCTGGCATCCCATCCAGTGGGAGTCATAAGCTTTCATTCACCATTACAGACTCTGAAGATAAGCACTGTCACCATTGGGCGTCAGGACACAGACAGGACTTCTTCTTTTCTGTAAACCTCAGTAGGAGGGATGTGCATCTGTCCCTTATAAAATGATTCGATACACACCTCGATATATGGGCTATGACACTGTTCATTCACTGTTTTTTATTATGGAATGATTCAGTTTGAAGTGATTTGATTTGGTGCAATATTATGCAATCTGATACAGTTCTTTGCTTAATGTAGACAAATAATGTTCTATGATACATTAGAATAAGCCAAAATTAGCACTGCTTACTTTCCTACAAACACATATTTCATTGGGGGGGGGAGACCAGGGCTGTTACTCAATTGTTCCCCTGCTGTGCTGCAACATATTGGTGTTGTCACTACTTGTTTTTTATTCCCCAGTGGGGGCAGCACCACATACATGAACAGAAAGTACAGCATAGAAGGAGCACAGAAGAAGACGGCACCTGCTGTTAGCGTAGCATAAATGACATAGCATAGCTTTCTGTTCTGAACCGGTATATGTCAACTTTGAATTTTTAGAGTTAAAAGGTGTTAAATTGAAAACCAAGCTTAATTCACTGATTTATAACATTAGAATTGAGCCATCGTCTGGCACATAGTACATTTAGCTCTATTCAGTCTATTCTGTCAATGCAGTCCTATATTTTACTTTGTAATAATTTTTAATTTGTATCAAATTGTTTCAAACATACTCAGTGTATATGTGCTGTCAGAGATCAGGTGGAAATATTTATGAACATATCTCCAGAATGCCAGCATGTGATCGCAGTGAAAATGAAAAATAACTGCAGTAATTGTGTCAGCATTGTTATTGACACTGAGCCGAGCTTCTTAATAGGTCGATCAACATTAATATAGACACTAATAGTTTCTGTTTATTGAATCTTCTGGCTGATGAAAAATGTCCCCAAGGACTTTTAATTCTGATTGTCTTAGTGCTTTAAAACAGTGTGTATGCAGGTTGGCGGTCAGTTTATCCACCAAAGTTAGTACCTGAGGTGCAGAGTGATATATTTAAGAGTTTAATTACACTTTAACTGACTTTTCAGTATACACTGCACTAACTCTAAATCAACCGATAAATGCTTTACCTCTGAATTACGCTGGGGATGCTAGAGCATCTTTAACATGAAAAAGAAAAAAAAACCTTGATGTGATAATACTGCAACTGCTATCACTATCCAAACAGCAACGCCATTTAAAAAGATGACGGCACTAAAGCTTGTGAAGTAAAAAGGAAGTTTCTATGACGTCATTTGCAAAAGGCAGAATTAATGCATTTCCTGCTCCTGTTCTTCATCTTCCTTCAGACATAGTTGGTTCTTTATGTCTGCTAATTGTCAAGGTCCAACTTTACTGCCATTCAACAAGAAACATATTAATGTGCATTTAAGTCTAATTAAGATTTTTTTTTATGATTTGCAGACAAAAGCCTTGTAGTCAGAGGTTAGGGGCCTCGCCGTAACCCCTGAGTGATGTTAAACTGCCTTTGAAGTTTCCTCACCACCCAACAAAGATGATCTCTGTGGGCTTAAGTCAGTTGGTGCTTCTAATGAGATGAAAAGACCATTTTTGTGTGGCAGACACACACACACACACACACACACAGAGCGCATTTTCATGTTCCAGTCTGTTAACCCCCAAAACACGAATCAGCTGCAAATCGTGAATTATCCGCAAACGTTTAATTGCAAAACGTGAATACTGGAAAAATATCTCTCAAAACGTGAACGCAGGTCTCGCAAAACATTAATGTCATTATACACCGTGGCGGAGGATTAGCAGCAATCTTCCATTCCAGCTTATTAATTAATCAAAAACCTAGACAGAGCTTTAATTCATTTGAAAGCTTGTCTCTTAGTCTTGTCCATCCAAATTGGAAGTCCCAAAAACCAGTTTTATTTGTTATTATCTATCGTCCACCTGGTCGTTACTGTGAGTTTCTCTGTGAATTTTCAGACCTTTTGTCTGACTTAGTGCTTAGCTCAGATAAGATAATTATAGTGGGCGATTTTAACATCCACACAGATGCTGAGAATGACAGCCTCAACACTGCATTTAATCTATTATTAGACTCTATCGGCTTTGCTCAAAAAGTAAATGAGTCCACCCACCACTTTAATCATATCTTAGATCTTGTTCTGACTTATGGTATGGAAATAGAAGACTTAACAGTATTCCCTGAAAACTCCCTTCTGTCTGATCATTTTTTAATAACATTTACATTTACCCTGATGGACTACCCTGCAGTGGGGAATAAGTTTCATTACACTAGAAGTCTTTCAGAAAGCGCTGTAACTAGGTTTAAGGATATGATTCCTTCTTTATGTTCTCTAATGTCATATACCAACACAGAGCAGAGTAGCTACCTAAACTCTGTAAGGGAGTTAGAGTATCTCGTCAATAGTTTTACATCCTCTTTGAAGACAACTTTGGATGCTGTAGCTCCTCTGAAAAAGAGAGCTTTAAATCAGAAGTGTCTGACTCCGTGGTATAACTCACAAACTCGTAGCTTAAAGCAGATAACCCGTAAGTTGGAGAGGAAATGGCGTCTCACTAATTTAGAAGATCTTCACTTAGCCTGGAAAAAGAGTTTGTTGCTCTATAAAAAAGCCCTCCGTAAAGCTAGGACATCTTTCTACTCATCACTAATTGAAGAAAATAAGAATAACCTCAGGTTTCTTTTCAGCACTGTAGCCAGGCTGACAAAGAGTCAGAGCTCTATTGAGCTGAGTATTCCATTAACTTTAACTAGTAATGACTTCATGACTTTCTTTGCTAACAAAATTTTGACTATTAGAGAAAAAATTACTCATAACCATCCCAAAGATGTATCGTTATCTTTGGCTGCTTTCAGTGATGCCGGTATTTGGTTAGACTCTTTCTCTCCGATTGTTCTGTCTGAGTTATTTTCATTAGTTACTTCATCCAAACCATCAACATGTTTATTAGACCCCATTCCTGCCAGGCTGCTCAAGGAAGTCCTACCATTATTTAATGCTTCAATTTTAAATATGATCAATCTATCTTTGTTAGTTGGTTATGTACCACAGGCCTTTAAGGTGGCAGTAATTAAACCATTACTTAAAAAGCCATCACTTGACCCAGCTATCTTAGCTAATTATAGGCCAATCTCCGACCTTCCTTTTCTCTCAAAGATTCTTGAGAGGGTAGTTGTAAAACAGCTAACTGATCACCTGCAGAGGAATGGTCTATTTGAAGAGTTTCAGTCAGGTTTTAGAATTCATCATAGTACAGAAACAGCATTAGTGAAGGTTACAAATGATCTTCTCATGGCTTCGGACAGTGGACTTATCTCTGTGCTTGTTCTGTTGGACCTCAGTGCTGCTTTTGATACTGTTGACCATAAAATTTTATTACAGAGATTAGAGCATGTCATAGGTATTAAAGGCACTGCGCTGCGGTGGTTTGAATCATATTTGTCTAATAGATTACAGTTTGTTCATGTAAATGGGGAATCTTCTTCACAGACTAAAGTTAATTATGGAGTTCCACAAGGTTCTGTGCTAGGACCAATTTTATTCACTTTATACATGCTTCCCTTAGGCAGTATTATTAGACGGTATTGCTTAAATTTTCATTGTTACGCAGATGATACCCAGCTTTATCTATCCATGAAGCCGGAGGATACACACCAATTAGCTAAACTGCAGGATTGTCTTACAGACATAAAGACATGGATGACCTCTAATTTCCTGCTTTTAAACTCAGATAAAACTGAAGTTATTGTACTTGGCCCCACAAATCTTAGAAGCATGGTGTCTAACCAGATCGTTACTCTGGATGGCATTTCCCTGATCTCTAGTAATACTGTGAGAAATCTTGGAGTCATTTTTGATCAGGATATGTCATTCAAAGCGCATATTAAACAAATACGTAGGACTGCCTTTTTGCATTTACGCAATATCTCTAAAATCAGAAAGGTCTTGTCTCAGAGTGATGCTGAAAAACTAATTCATGCATTTATTTCCTCTAGGCTGGACTATTGTAATTCATTATTATCAGGTTGTCCTAAAAGTTCCTTAAAAAGCCTTCAGTTGGTTCAGAATGCTGCAGCTAGAGTACTGACGGGGACTAGCAGGAGAGAGCATATCTCACCCGTGTTGGCCTCTCTTCATTGGCTTCCTGTTAATTCTAGAATAGAATTTAAAATTCTTCTTCTTACTTATAAGGTTTTGAATAATCAGGTCCCATCTTATCTTAGGGACCTCGTAGTACCATATTACCCCATTAGAGCGCTTCGCTCTCAGACTGCGGGCTTACTTGTAGTTCCTAGGGTTTGTAAGAGTAGAATGGGAGGCAGAGCCTTCAGCTTTCAGGCTCCTCTCCTGTGGAACCAGCTCCCAATTCAGATCAGGGAGACAGATACCCTCTCTACTTTTAAGATTAGGCTTAAAACTTTCCTTTTCGCTAAGGCTTATAGTTAGGGCTGGATCGGGTGACCCTGGACCATCCCTTGGTTATGCTGCTTTAGACGTAGATTGTGGGGGGGTTCCCATGATGCACTGTTTCTTTCTCTTTTTGCTCCGTATGCATCACTCTGCATTTAATCATTAGTGATCGATCTCTGCCCCCCTTCACGGCATGTCTTTTTCCTGGTTTTTTCCCTCAGCCCCAACCAGTCTCAGCAGAAGACTGCCCCTCCCTGAGCCTGGTTCTGCTGGAGGTTTCTTCCTGTTAAAAGGGAGTTTTTCCTTCCCACTGTGGCCAAGTGCTTGCTCATAGGGGGTCGTTTTGACCGTTGGGGTTTTTCATAATTATTGTATGGCCTTGCCTTACAATATGGAGCGCCTTGGGGCAACTGTTTGTTGTGATGTGGCGCTATATAAAAAAAAAAGTTGATTGAAAGTTGATTGATTGATATACACACACACACACACACACACACACACATATATATACTCAACAAAAATATAAACGCAACACTTTTGGTTTTGCTCCCATTTTGTATGAGATGAACTCAAAGATCTAAAACTTTTCCCACATACACACTATCACCATTTCCCTCAAATATTGTTCACAAACCAGTCTAAATCTGTGATAGTGAGCACTTCTCCTTTGCTGAGATAATCCATCCCACCTCACAGGTGTGCCATACCAAGATGCTGATTAGACACCATGATTAGTGCACAGGTGTGCCTTAGACTGCCCACAATAAAAGGCCACTCTGAAAGGTGCAGTTTTGTTTTATTGGGGGGGGGATACCAGTCAGTATCTGGTGTGACCACCATTTGCCTCATGCAGTGCAACACATCTCCTTCGCATCATCTGTTAAGAGAACACCTCTCCAACGTGCCAAACACCAGCGAATGTGAGCATTTGCCCACTCAAGTCGGTTACGACGACGAACTGGAGTCAGGTCGAGACCCCGATGAGGACGACGAGCATGCAGATGAGCTTCCCTGAGACGGTTTCTGACAGTTTGTGCAGAAATTCTTTGGTTATGCAAACCGATTGTTCCAGCAGCAGCCCGAGTGGCTGGTCTCAGACGATCTTGGTGGTGAACATGCTGGATGTGGAGGTCCTGGGCTGGTGTGGTTACACGTTGTCTGCGGTTGTGAGGCTGGTTGGATGTACTGCCAAATTCTCTGAAACGCCTTTGGAGACGGCTTATGGTAGAGAAATGAACATTCAATACGCGAGCAACAGCTCTGGTTGACATTCCTGCTGTCAGCATGCCAATTGCATGCTCCCTCAAATCTTGTGACATCTGTGCCATTGTGCTGTGTGATAAATCTGCACCTTTCAGAGTGGCCTTTTATTGTGGGCAGTCTAAGGCACACCTGTGCACTAATCATGGTGTCTATTCAGCATCTTGATATGGCACAGCTGTGAGGTGGGATGGATTATCTCAGCAAAGCAGAAGTGCTCACTATCACAGATTTAGACTGGTTTGTGAACAATATTTGAGGGAAATGATGATATTGTGTATGTGGAAAAAGTTTTAGATCTTTGAGTTCATCTCATACAAAATGGGAGCAAAACCAAAAGTGTTGCATTTATATTTTTGTTGAGTGTATATATATATATATATATATATATATATATATATATATATATATATAAACCCCAGTGAAGTTGGGATGTTGTGTAAAATGTAAATAGAAAGTAAATAGAAACAGAATACATTGATTTGCAAATCCTCTTCAACATATATTCAATTGAATACACAAGACAAGATATTTAATGTTCAAACTGATAGACTTTATTGTTTTTGTGCAAATATTTGCTCATTTTGAAATGGATGCCTGCAACACTGGAGAACTTTCTACACATAAGTGGCAAAGCCGAAAACCAACATTGAATGCCCTTGACCCTCTATCCCTCAGGCAGCACTGGATTAAAACCGACATCATTGTGTAAAGGATCTTACCGCATGGGCTCAGGAACACTTCAGAAAACCATTGTCAGTTAACACAGTTCGTCACTACATCTGATAAAGTTAAAGTAGACCTGCATTGAAATAAATGTGGTTAGATTTCAGAAAGAAATAGCTGATATGTATTTATAAGACCCTTGTGAATGCAGTA
Organism: Thalassophryne amazonica; assembly: GCF_902500255.1. Lineage (NCBI taxonomy): Eukaryota > Metazoa > Chordata > Actinopteri > Batrachoidiformes > Batrachoididae > Thalassophryne > Thalassophryne amazonica. The sequence goes on from NC_047107.1 coordinate 79,466,995, forward strand.
AAGTAAATCTGTAAGCCCAAATTTGTAATTCAGCGGGGAAATCTTCGTTTAAAAATGACAAATTTGCAGCTAAAATTTAGCCCTCTGTGAAAACAGTTTGTACAGCCGTATCATTTCCATGACGTCAGGGACAAGACGACGCGCTCCCGCCTTCAGTCCGATCCGCATTGAAATTGATTTTATCTATTAGTAATGTTACTTATACACGTCCTGGTTTCAACATCCAAAAGTAAGCTGCAATGAATGTGAGATACAGATCTGTGTGCTCAGATCAGCAACGACATTGACAGCGGGCGCCATTCTTCCTCTCCCGCTCTCTGCCTCCGCTGCGCTTATGAAGTCTGCGGGCTCTTTAACGAGCTCATTAACCGCCGAGACGGGCCACTCACACCGCCCGTGTCTGCTTTGCAGCCGGTGTTAAGCCAGATTCAGAGCACAACAGCGGCATCACCTCTCTGTCTACTGAATGGAGCTGCAGCACACTTGGCACAAGTCCTGAGATTACGCTCGCTGTTTTAATGCGAAGCGGCCGATACACCTGTTGCTGCAAGGACAGACTTCTTGCGGCAAAATCCACAGCACCGCACGTCTCGGCAATCGGAGCCCCAGAGCTCCATGGACGCTGAGAGAGGTTTATATATTTTTAATGACTGGGATTCTTTGCGGTCTCGCCTCCATATCCCGCTATGGTACCGGAGGCGAAAGACAGTAGATTTTCATTGCGACACCACTCAATCAAACGGGCGTATGAAAAAGTCCCCCAAAATAATTTTCAAGCACAAATAAAAGAAATGTGTACTCACCAAACGTGCCGCAAGACAATATGAAGTTTTAAAAAAGTAGATCCTTCCGTATAAGACAAGAAAAAGGTGCAGATGCAAACTGACGTAAATCCACAAATTACAATTGGCGCAATGCATGCTGGGAGAGGGTCTTGTCCGTGATGTCTCGGCAGCGTCCATGATGAGAGGGACAACTGTTAGCTAACTGTTAGCTGTAAATTTGTCATTTTCAAATGAAGATTTCTCCGTTGAATGACAGATCTGGGCTTGCAGATTTACTTTACTACATTCAGAAGGATCTCATGTGTAAATGTAAGTCATTTTTTGTTCAAAAAATCTGACTGCATTTTTTTCAATGCAGGTCTCCTTTAAAGCTCTACCATGCAAAGTTTAAGCCATACATCAACAACATCCAGAAACATCGCCACTTTCTCTGGGCAATCATTTGACATGGACAGACACAAAGTGGAAAAGTGTGCTGTGGTCTGATGAGTCCACATTTCAAATTGTTTTTGGAAATCATGGACATTGTGTCCTCTGGACAAAAGAGGAAAAAGACCATCCAGTGCAAAGTTCAAAAGCCAGCATCTGTGATGGTATGGGGGGGTGTTAATGTCCATGGCATGGGCAACTTACACATCTGTGATGGCACCATCAATGCTGAAAGGTACAGATTTTGGAGCAACACATGCTGCCATCCAAGCAACGTCTTTTTCAGGGACATCCCTGCTTATTTCAACAAGACAATGCCAAGCCACATTCTGCACGTGTTACAACAGTGTGGCTTCATAGTAAAAGAGTGCGGGTACTAGGCTGGCCTGCCTGCAGTCCAGACCTGTCGCCCATTGAAAATGTGTGGTGCATTATGAAGTGCAAAATACGACAATGGAGACCCCGGACAACCCTGTTGAACAACTGAAGTTGTACATCAAGCAAGAATGGGAAAGAATTCCACCTACAAAGCTTCAACAATTAGTGTCCTCAGTTCCCAAATGCTTATTGAGTGTTGTTAGAAGGAAAGGTGATGTAACACAGTGGTAAACATACCACTGTCCCAGCTTTTTTGAAACGTGTTGCAGGCATCCATTTCGAAATGAGTAAATATTTGCACAAAACAAAGTTTATCAGTTTGAACATTAAATATCTTGTCTTTGTGGTGTATTCAGTTGAATATAGGTTGAAGACGATTTGCAAATCATTGTATTCTGTTTTTATTTACATTTCACACAACATCCCAGCTTCATTGGGATTGGTGTTGTATATATTCATCTTAAGTCGTTTATGGATTTCATTTTACGGATCATTTACTGCAGGAAATCTTGATCACAAACCCTATCGCTGCAAAAATTATTTATTTATTTTTATTTTTAGCGGGTCACTCCAGCCGGTGAGGTGGGGAGGTGAAAAATATAATTGTGAAACACTTTGGAGAATTTTTTTATTGTTTAAATTTTCAAGAGTGTCCATGTTATACAACATTCACTTTGGAAAAAAGTGCAAAAATGGAATGTTAGTGATTTTGTATCATTAAAATAAATCATAAAATGACTAATAACATTTACCAATTCACTAGAATTCAAGTTTTGCACATTTTTCCAAACTGAGTGCCGTAGTATAACCAGCAGGAGACCACTGATGTGTGCGGTAAATTTGGTGACACTGCACCTGAATTTATTGAATATTTTTCTGGTGTCTTGTTTTTGCACTTTGTAGACAGTCCCTACAGTTTTGTCAGTTCATAAGGATAAAAACAAGATTGTAGCTCATCATCTCACTTCCCGAGGTGTTTCTCTTAAGATTGAGCCGTTTACTGGAGGAGGAGCTTTCTGTCCTCAATGAGTTTGACAGGTGGACGGTCTCAGTCAAACTCCTCACCTGACACTGTCCATGGAGCGAGACACACCCAGCGGGGTTGGGCGCTTGACACCAGAAGCAAGAGCTCAGATCACCTCCCCACCTCACTTCCTGTAGTGACCCCCGCTAAAAATAAAAATAATAATTTTTACGGTGGTAGGGTTTGCAATCAAGATTTCCTGCAGTAATTGATCTGTAAACTGAAATCCATAAACTCCTTAAACTGAAAAAAATATATGTATATCATGAATGATATTCACATTTTGCGAGACCCGTGTTCACGTTTTGTGAGACCCACGTTTTGGGTATTCACATTTTCAAATTAACGGTTTGCAGATGATTCACGATTTGCAGCTGATTCACGTTTTGGGGTTTAACACAGTCACACAAATTACAATGTTTTTGATTTACAAGTATTGCTGACCAAGGCTGTTTTGACATCAAGAAATATTTTAGTATCTGAGCTATATGTTTAATATCTGAATGTTGAGGCTTGAGGCAGTGTGAAATTTAAATCAACTGAACTGTTGAGAGAAGTGCCAAACTGCAGGATGTCTTGCAATGCATTCTCAGGAGAGGGAATTGTTAAATCCAGAAGATTAAAAAGTCTCAGGAGCACTGATTTCCACTCGTGCATCCTGTTGCAATAATTATTTAGGCATTATGGGGGAAAAGAAGAGGTTGGTGATAAGGAAAGGTTGCTCTATGATTCTGCAACTCTTGACTGAATATATGTGAATACCTGCTTCAACAGCCTAAGTGGGAGGAGAAAAGAAAAGCTGGATGCATTGTATAGGGTTTAATGAAGTAATGGAGAAACTACATATAATGTGGTACTGTAGTACTGGAACTGTTCAATGCAAACCTTTAGAATAATACATTTGGAACAAGTAATTTGTTTTGATAGAGTTCAGATCCTAACCAGATCCTTACTCTGGATGGCATTACCCTGACCTCTAGTAATACTGTGAGAAATCTTGGAGTCATTTTTGATCAGGATATGTCATTCAAAGCGCATATTAAACAAATATGTAGGACTGCTTTTTTGCATTTACGCAATATCTCTAAAATCAGAAAGGTCTTGTCTCAGAGTGATGCTGAAAAACTAATTCATGCATTTATTTCCTCTAGGCTGGACTATTGTAATTCATTATTATCAGGTTGTCCTAAAAGTTCCCTAAAAAGCCTTCAGTTAATTCAAAATGCTGCAGCTAGAGTGCTGACGGGGACTAGAAGGAGAGAGCATATCTCACCCATATTGGCCTCTCTTCATTGGCTTCCTGTTAATTCTAGAATAGAATTTAAAATTCTTCTTCTTACTTATAAGGTTTTGAATAATCAGGTCCCATCTTATCTTAGGGACCTCGTAGTACCATATCACCCCAATAGAGCGCTTCGCTCTCAGACTGCAGGCTTACTTGTAGTTCCTAGGGTTTGTAAGAGTAGAATGGGAGGCAGAGCCTTCAGCTTTCAGGCTCCTCTCCTGTGGAACCAGCTCCCAATTCAGATCAGGGAGACAGACACCCTCTCTACTTTTAAGATTAGGCTTAAAACTTTCCTTTTTGCTAAAGCTTATAGTTAGGGCTGAATCAGGTGACCCTGAACCATCCCTTAGTTATGCTGCTATAGACGTAGACTGCTGGGGGGTTCCCATGATGCACTGTTTCTTTCTCTTTTTGCTCTGTATGCACCACTCTGCATTTAATCATTAGTGATCGATCTCTGCTCCCCTCCACAGCATGTCTTTTTCCTGGTTCTCTCCCTCAGCCCCAACCAGTCCCAGCAGAAGACTGCCCCTCCCTGAGCCTGGTTCTGCTGGAGGTTTCTTCCTGTTAAAAGGGAGTTTTTCCTTCCCACTGTAGCCAAGTGCTTGCTCACAGGGGGTCGTTTTGACCGTTGGGGTTTTACATCATTATTGTATGGCCTTGCCTTACAATATAAAGCGCCTTGGGGCAACTGTTTGTTGTGATTTGGTGCTATATAAAAAAAAATTGATTGATTGATCATGGCTGGGAGCATGCTCTGATGACCCATGGCGCTGCCTATGCCACACTATGGATCACCCACCTAAACAGACACACGTTCCATGCCAAAAGTAGCATGTCTCTGCCAGAACCAGGTGATGCATGCATTCATTCCCTTGGTCATTTCCAACTGCTGGGGTCCTCAACACTGTAGCACTTGTGTAGAGGATTATGCCAAGAGAGGTACGTCACATGGCCAGAATGTCATTGCTGGCATTCCCTCACAACATTCCCTCACAATGCAAGTGGTACATCTCAATATTTGGGTAGCCTGATCCAACATTGCAATATTGCTACAGTAGGAGACACACAATCTGACTATTTTTTTCTCTCTTTCTTTCAAAATGGGCATTTTACATCTCCTGAATGAGGTGCACAAATGCCCCAGGCCATGTCAAAACTTCATTAACTGCATTTAATGACTAAAACAAGCAGACATGAACATCCCATCATGTTGACTTCTAGCTGAACCTGTTGACATCTTTATTCTAATCCAATTACATTTATTCCATGAATCTGATTGATTAATCGTGTGAGATTTCAGGCCATATAATATCGGGGTAATGGTGGCAAAACCCTGACCGGTGTTCTGACGAGATGTCATTCCTGTCGAATGTTCCCCACGCAGCTGTACATGTGCACACATGCTCATTGTAGTCGGGACGTGGAACTGTTGATTTATGCGACGAGATGCTCAATTCGACACATCGCCGGAACACTCCATTTGCAACCGTATAACCAGCATGAAAGTCTGCAAATCATCTGACACAACAGGGTTATCCCCTAATTAATCTGCAACACAACAGGTTTTAATTTCACATGTGCAGATTGCAGACAAGAGCAGAGGCATGACATGAACAGGTACATTATTGAACAAGATAATGTGGTGTTAATCTGGCTGTTCTTGTGGATCATCTTGAACTATTGCTGGATTTGTTTCAGAATCATGAACATATGAATCTCTCTCATTCATAGTCTCACATTGCTTGATACCTCTTACATGATTATGGAGATGATATTATAATTAATAATATAAAGTCATTAAAAATATAATTAATAAAAAATTCCAGTGTAATGAAGCCATTACCAGGTAGACTGTTTGTTTTAGGGATTTATTCAGATGTAGAAATTCTGGTATCAACAATCTCTTACTTATATGTGGAAAAAATCTCAAGAAACTTGTGTGGGCCGCTGAAGAGGAGGTACTGCTGGCCCACCACCACAAGATGGCGCCCTGCTTGAAGTGCGGGCTTCAAGCACGAGAGGGCGTCGGCTTTGCTGGAGGTGACAGCTGTCAACAATCAACACAAGCTGTCACCCATCATCACCACTACAAAGACCAGACTGCAACTCCACCTCCTCGCCGAGAAATCAACTACCATTCAGGTAATTTCTCTGCTGCCTGACACTGTGTGTGTTTAACCTGAACTTCTATTTGCAGCCGTTTTCCTGGAGTGTTTCCTTATCTGGAGGATTGGCGTTTGGTGTGACAGCGACGGCTTCGCCTCACACCCCAACTCAGATAAGTGGTTGACCAGGAGCTGCACGAGTGTGTGTGATTGGAGGTGGAGGTTTTCCCTCCTTTACTTAAGACAGACTGTGGATTACTGAGTGTGCGAACTCACACTCATCTGGACTGTCTTTGTTCTCTGCCAGCAGTACCGGGTCTGACTGCTGAAGACAGCGGCCACCTGGGGCTCAGGGCTTGGCGGCTCCGGTGTTCTTCAGCTCCGTTGGTGGTGAAAGCTGTGTGGGGATCCAGCTCTTCTCTCTCCAGGCGTCTTCTATCGTCGAGCCTGCCCACACGTCACCTGGTGTATGATTGATAGTCACCATATTGTTATTGTCTGTGCGTTGTTGTGCGATTCACAACATTAAATTGTTACTTTTTGGCTTATCCATTGTCCGTTCATTAACGCCCCCTGTTGTGGGTCCGTGTCACGTCACTTTCACAACAGAAACTAAAAAACAAAAACAACACCAACAACAACAACAACACAAAAAAAAACAGTTTAGTAACATTTCTGTGAAACCTGCAGAATTGCATGACAGCAAAATAAACTCACATATTATATGGGAGAGCTCTTGCTTGCTGTCTCTCTCTCTCTCTCTCTTTCCCTCCCTCCTCTGTCTTTCATGATTTGCCACATAAAAACACAAAAATGCTCTGGTTCAGGGAACACATATGATAAATAATATAACTATATTAACATGCAGCTATGTTCAAAGCTGTTGCACCTCACTGACGTGAGTATTTGGCATCAGTATTTGTGAGGTTGCAAAATAACAATGACATCATGATAGAACAAGACACACATACACAGACACACTAACAGAGATTTTGGACCAAAATTTGAGAAATCGCAAGTGTACTTTTGCTCATGTGTGCGAGATGGGCATGCCGACCTTAAACTGTGATGTCTTCATTGGAACACCTGGTCGAATCTGATCTAGATAGTGTGCTATAGTAGATTTTCAAGATATGGGGTCTCATGTACAAAGCATGCGTACGTACAAAAATGTGGTGTACGTCTGTCTCAACGCCAGTGTTCAGATGTATCAAAAGTGAAATGACCACAGAAATGGATGGTGCGTCACAAAAATCCTGGCAAACATACGCATGCTTCTACAGCTATTGTTCCAATGATGACATGTAGAGGTGATGCTGGGGAAACTGTTAGTGTGAAAGCAAGAAGTCATCAGAGTGATATGCACATTAGTGACAGACTAATGAGCAGTTAACACATCCACGTGTTTACAGTTATATGGGTGGATATAAAAGCATACGCAAGGTGATGCATAAAATGGCATTAACAATGGCTGCGTTAGAGGACCCAGGAGCCTAGACATCCCATAATAGTTGGGTATTATGGTCATGTGACCTGGAGCACAGAGCTGCACATCTTGAAAGCCTGAAGTGCTGCAGCGGTCTCTCGCTGTCGGTGGAAAATGTATGCTTTGCGCTTGTAATCACTGTCGATTCTCTGGCCGACTTCTCCGCCATTATTAACATTTAACATGAAAACTTGTGCTTAGGTCAGTTCAATTTCTGATGTCAGGTTTATCATAACCGTTGATCCTTTCTCCCTGTAAAGGGCCTTTCACATTGAACGCGCAGATGCGTCAGAAGCGTCAAAAATCGGTCTAAAAAGCATTATTTTTAATAAGATGCGTTGCTTTTTAGACGCATCAGGAGCGTTGCATCAAAAGCCGAGCTAAAACGACGCTTCTGACAGGAGTGCGCATTGCCACTTGTCGGCAGGCTGACGCTGTCAAAGTTCATTCCAATCCAACTTTCGACGCTCTGAGCCGTGACGTACCTTCGCGCTGTCCAATAGGAACGACGCGTCAGGCCAAAACACAGAAGACTAGCGGCAGAAACCACTGATCTGTACAAAGGAGATCGGTGCAGAAACCACTGATCTCTACAAAACAAATGTGTCACAGGACTGCTCATTTATAGAGCAGTTTTCTGAAGAAAAATCATTGGAAATGTTTTATATTTGTTGTTGTTTGTTACCTCAAAATTTCTGATTACTGTTAAAAAAAAAGTTTAGAACACTTGTAATTAAAATAGCTAAATAAATCAATATGGTTCTTTAGAAACCTTTCATCTGTAAATTAAAACCACCTGTTATTTCAGATTAGATAATTTCATGTTTAACATAAGGAACCTTGGACATTTATTTTTAGACAAATAAAATAACATGGAAACTTGTACATTTTTTTAAGTCTGGTAGATTATTTATATCTCATATCAACCAGAAAAACACACACTGTAAATAAATACAAATGTTTATTATAAATGCAACAGGAAATAATTTAACAATTAGGGATGGGTATCGAGAACCGGTTCCTTTCGGGTATCGTTAAGAAATGATTCGATCCACTGACATCAATAAGCTTTGTGCTTAACAATTCTGTTATCGGTCCTTCAGAGTGGCCGTCGTTTGGGGGGTGTTTGTCAGGAAAATGATAATTTCTCTACATTGATTACAGACCCTGCAGCAGGTCCTTAATCAACTTTTCTGCAGCACGGCTTTGCTTTGAACCGTGAACCAATCGAAGCAGTGGTTCGCAGATTGAAGCAATGCTTCGATTGATTGCTTAGTTTATTCTTTCTTTCTTTCGTTTAATTTTCCCCCGCTAAAACCCCAAAGAGCATACGTCTGTGAGTATTATTTACCTTTCCTATGTTAAACCGACCTGTTATGGTCTTCTGAAACAGTTGATAGATGTATTTTAGAACTTAAAAATGGGAGCGATGCTAATGCGTTAGCATGTCTATGGCATTTTCAATGTTAAAAGTTAGCATTTAGCAGTTGCAGCCGTCATCACGTTCGGGTGCATTTGTTTTCAAATTGTAATATTTCTTAAATTTATTTTTGTTTATATATTAATAATCTAATGATTATTATATACAATTTCAGAGAAAGAGACAAAAAGAACCCGAATAGAAACACAACAGAAAATATATAATAGCAACTAACAATGAACATAAATAAATACATACATACATACATACATAAATAAATAATTGTTTCCTGTGAACATCTAGTGACTCTTACACCTTCACTTCATCCCTGTTTTATTTAAGTTTAATGACAGTTTGTTTCGGTCAAACCATATTTTCAATGTGTTTTCTTCAGTGATTTCCTCCAGAACTATCTGCCAAACTAGAAAACTGCTGCATCCTATAGTAAGAGCAGAATACTATTGGAATGAATTTGAATAAGGAAAGTTGTTTTTTTTTCTCACTAAATGGATGCTGCACTCACTGCAGTTTATTATATTGTTATTATTATTTATATTGTGTGGCTCTCTGACGAGTCAAGTTAGAACGATAGAGTCCAGTCAGAATTAATAACTTCAAAGAGAAACACAGTTTTGTTTATTTTTATTTATGTCCAGAGATCAAGGATACAGTGACCCATTTCATATTTATTTACTTTAAGACTCAATGAAATACATAGAAAACCTGTAAAGCCTATTTTTAGTACAAAATTCACGAGGTATCGATAAGGGAATCGATAAGGAATTGGATCGATAAGCAGAATCGATAATGGCATCGATATCGATAAAATCTTATCAATACCCATCCCTATTAACAATGATTGTAAAGTAGGATTTCTGTGACATAAACCTCATGATGAATTTTTTATAGTCATTTAAACTTGTAATTTGTCAAAATATGTAACTGCCTTTAATGTTATCAGGACAGAGTCATTTCTAAAATATGAATTTGAGCACAATAAGTGGAGAGCTTCTACCTGTGCAAACGTCTTTTGACTTTGATTTCATGGACATTTTAATGATCCGTTCATATATATCAAATATAAAATTAAACAGCTTTTAAAAAAATAATAAAATAGTTGCTGTTGAAAGAGGCTTTTATTTAGAAGCAGGTGAATGTTATGCTGGATTCTCTGGACCAGATGAAGGTCTCTTCTGCAGCTTTGACCTCTAGTGGTGTTGCTGAAGACACTTTTGTCCTATTTTGAAGAGCAGAGATGTTTTCTTTCGACTGGACTTCATGGTGTTCAGCTCATCAGTGGAAGTTTGGTTGTCTGCACAGCAAATATTCCTGATTGAGATAAATAAAAATATTTCTTTAAATGTAAAGAAACACTAAACAGTTTATGCAAAAAAAAAAAAAAACGCCCCAAAAAAAAAGTTATTTAAAGTTGAGCTATTGTGGTCTCCGAAAAAGCTGTAGCTTTATTTGGTAAAAATAAAAAAGACTGAACCATTTACAAATTAAAGCGTTCACTCAGATCAACTGTGCTAAAAAGCTAATCTAACGTTAGCCGATCAATAAACCTTCACAGCAAGGCAGTAAAGGTCACGTTTTATTTTTATATTATTCTTACCTCGATAAAGCTGCAAAACTAAACTCCATTGGGCAAACTGGGACTTTGCATATATCCAAAAAGTGGGAGATTTCGGACTGAATGGGTTTCCATCACCCCGGCTGCCTGCCTCGCTCTGCCCAGCGATGATGCCTGAAGGCCGGCTTCTCGGTGTGGGTCGGCCCGCTGTTGCGGTTCGATCGATATCCTACCAAGTCGTCAGTCCTCCCTCGGTCGGCGTCAGTGCGAAAAGTAGCTGAACAAAAGCTTCTCCCAGCAGGGTGATGGGAGAATCGTTCTACTGCTGTTTTTTTAAAGCTTTTTTGTGGTTCAGGTGACCCAAATTCAAGATGGCGATCGCTGAACTTTTTTCAGGTTGTGGAAACAGCCAGAGTGTGACGTAGCTCTATCTCCGCCCCCTTGCCGCTTCAGAAGCGAAGCAACTGACGTCACGACGCGTTGGGAAGCGTTAAAGCGTCGCGCTGCCGCTTTCAACGTGACAGACCCTTTAGGCTGCAAATGGAGCGTAAAGCCGGGGACTCATATCATTTCCAGTCACTTGCAGCTGGCTGTCCGCAACGATGAGGAGCTCATGAGCGGTGTTACTGGCCGGTTCAGGGATCTCAATAGTCGGGTGCTCGAACGCGGCCACCAGGTGGGCGGGGGCTCCATAAGGGCAACCATGCGGAGCCAACCAGCAGTGAGCGCTGTTGGCTAGGGGCTGCGGTCCAGCATGGAATGATTTCATTCTAATCCTTCGCTGTCAAAGTACAGAGAGAGAGAGAGAGAGACAAAAAAGAGGAATCAGCCAGAGAGTTGACTGATGACTGGTGAGTTTTCTATTGACAGGAACTCCACTTTATGCTCCATTCGCAGCCTTATAGGGAGAAATGATCAACAGTTATGATGAATCTGACTTCAGAAATCAAATCTACGTATCTGATTTGACCTAAGCACAAGTTTTAACGTCTTAAATGTAAATAACGGCGGAGAAGTCACACAGAGAATTGACAGTGATTACAAGTGCAGAGCATACATTTTCCACTGACAGCGATAGACCGCTGCAGTGCTTCAACCTTTCAAGATGGCGGGGCTGCGATCAGCTCGGGGCAGGCCTTTTCTACAGCACAACCCTATCTAGTAAATCTGTGGTCAGGAGTGTGCCAGTCAACCTTGAGCCAAGCCATGCCAGCTGTGTGAAACACAATCATCCGAATGTCATCCAGGTACATCACATTCCAACATTAAAGTGCAATTTGCAGCGAGAGTCGGTTTTCCTAATGTAATCAAACTTGTTTTTGTTCATAGGGAACACTTTCATTCCATCAATGTTCAAACCATATGTGATGCGCAAATGCATCTAAATAACATTGTGGCCAGCTGGTCTGGTTCATCGTGTGACTCATTCATCCTGATCAGTGACAGGCACAGTTCGGCTAACTGTTAATTAGCAAAGTTAACTTTTTGTTAGTGGATTAGCTTTTCAGCTAATTTTGAGAACCATCAGCAGACAACTTCCGCTAGATTTAGTTCCGCTAACTTTTTTTGCTGACATAATGAATAAAACTTAATGGTCAAAACCATACTTATTAGTACCAACCTGTTGCGTGTTTTGCAATAGTCAGACGGCTGTCCCACTCCGCTTTTTTCTGCTGAGGGAGGACTGAGCTCACAGCCGTCTGACTATGTCAGACAGAAGCTCTCACTCATTGTTCATTTTTGATTTTACTCAGAAGCCTCGGCGGTGCGTAAACTCGAAACTGGCTTATCAATAGTCGACAGTACTAAAGGTTAGCGGTTAGCTGTAACTTCTGCTTTTTTTTTTTTTTTTTTTGCAGTTTATCAGTTTAGCGTTCTAAAAGCTAACTTTTCAGTTAGCGGATTAGCAGTTATCAAAGCTAACTTTTTGGTTAGCTGTGTCCACCACTGATCCCGACTAACAGTGTGGTTGGGGCAGCGCAGTCTCATGCCTTTTTCATGCTCCTGTCATGAAATGAATGACATTTCTGTGACATGTTTTTTATTTTACTATTTTAACAGGCCTTCTCCTAACCCTAACCATCACTGCCCCCCTGTTAGCCCACATTCCGTGCCTCTGGCACGTACGCAAAGAGTAAATAGTTTAGTTGAGTAAATCGTTTCTGGGTTTTGGCGTACACCATGTTTTAGTAGGAAATCCACGCTAGTCTTTGTACATGAGGCCCCTGGTCCTTAAAGTTTGTTTTGCCTTTAATTTTTCACCTGTCTGTATGTGTACCTATTGTTAATAAATCAAGTTATAAACAGACAACCACCTTTGATGAGGTATTTTAACATCAGTCTGTGTAGTTATTATTTACACAGTAGGTTTTTTTTCCCCTCATAGAGGAAAATACCTTTATTTAGTTGTTACCAGATTATTTACACTTCGTGGGTGCCATATTCAGCGACATCAGTGTAACAGCTCCCTTTGAACTCGGGTTCAATGTATTTTTGCCAGCGTTTCAAGTGTCCTTCCAAAGTAATTTTTCAAGTTGGAGTTCAGAAATGTTTGAGTTAGATTAGATTATATAGAACTTTATTTATCCTTTAGGAAGACTCCCTCAGGGAAATTGAGGTTCCAGTTCTGACCTGTCCAGAACACATTTTTAGACTAGAGCAAGACAGCACAATAGAACATTTCCTATGTGATAGTGTAAGTTACTGCTCTCTACGGGATATAAAGTTTTGTTCGATCAAAGTGCAAATAAATGTCTTTTCAGTAAATCCTGACAAGAAAGTTGCACTGGACTACATCATAAATCCTCTTTCCATAAAGGTTGATGTTTGAACAGAGTTGTAAAGTGGTTCATTTAACAACAACAAGATGCCGTTAAAGTCATGAATACTGTGTCGAAAGTGTTTTACTCGCTGTACAGTCAGAGGCCAGCATGAAGACTCTAAAGCAGAAAATCTATGGGGTTTTCACAGTGCTTTGATACTTTTAAAGGTCACACAGTGAAAGTCTAGCAAAGTTTTCTAAGATCACATACTGGTGAGTGTGAAGCAGCATTGCCATCTTGATTCAAAGCCCTGACGCCTTCTGATTCAACAGAGACAAGGCAGTGCCCTCTGTGGATACTTCCATTTTCTTTGATCTTCTGATGTTTGAGAAACAATTCCTCGTATGAAAGATGGAAGCCTTCAAAGTTTTTCCTTTTACTTTCATTCCTGCTTCACCCGAGGCCTCAGGCTAGAGTGGGAGAAAAAGTGACAAAAAGAGTGAAAAAAAATGGGGAAAAAGGAACCTGTCAGGAAGAGCCATGCAGAGCAGGTTAAATAGAGCTTTAATCTCCCGCGCCTGTGCCCGCAATAGAAGACAAAAAAATCCTGCTGCTTGGCTCGCCTCCTTCACCAGAATAGACAAATCGTTTGGCCCTGCTGCCCTCGACATTTGGTATTCACTGCGAATCTCAAGTCCCCGGTTGACAAAAGTTAAATTTTAGTGCCAATAAATGCGCTGTCATCAGAATTTTGAGAGTTTCGACTCAGCACGTAAGCACCTTAGACTGAGACCGATGAATGTATTTAGATTTAACAAGTATTAAAAGCAGCTTTCCCAGGATTGTTTAAGCTCCAAAAGGTTTTTGAAGATTTTTCTCACCTCAAGTGACTTTATATTATACTTCTCATTTAGGGTGTTACTCAAATATTTATACCAGCACACATCAAACTGTGGCGATGATAACTGACAAAACTGCACAAGGTTAATAATTACCATCTTTCTACTTTTTGTGCTTTCACTGCAGAGGGCATTTACCACACGGGGCTGAAAGAAAACACTGAGTGCCGGGAAAAAGGTTCATTGTTTCTTTCGAGGCGATAAGTAGTAGAAAACTGGGGGAGGGAAAGATCTAAGCGGGGAAAAGCAGAAAGTCAACAAAATGAAAGATAGCAGTGAGGGAAGCGTGTCTTCATCTGAAGCTCAGAGTTTGAAAGAAAACATTTTATCAGACAGGCTGTTTGGCCAACGAGACCACAGCGAAAACCTTAAAGCTTCACTGTATATATCACACACACACTATCTGCACAGTGCCACCGATAATAAGTGAATTTAACCAGAAAAGAGCTTAGAAAATCTTTTGTTTCAAAGCAAAGGCTGAGATATGTTTGTGCTGTGTTGCCAGCACTTTATTATGATGATACTTTGTTTTTACTCTGAATGAGGAAGGAGCACAGTAAAAGTATCTACTCTTATTGTTTTATCTAGTTTGAGCTCAGAAAAGAACACTAACACTGAGGCATTACTTTTACTACATTTTGGCTCAGAAAACAGGTTTTAAGTCACGCTTTTGGACTAATGAAGTAAGAGTGAGGATTATGAATGTTGGTTTAAGAGAGTGTGGATTTTGTTCACAAGAGAATAGATTATCCTGCTGTCTCTGTGTCTGTGTTATGTCTCACTGAGGAGGACAGAGATATTCTCAAACAACAGCCTCAGACAGCCAAGCTGAAAAGACTGAAGACGAGAACAACCAGGCCAAAATTTTACAGAAGTATTGGAAGTAAAGCTTGTTTTTTACTTCACTGCTGCATGTCTACAGATGGTTGTGTGTCTGTTTGCCTTTTCTGTTGCCATTGGGGGCAGTGCCACATACAATAACAGAAAGTGCAGAGAAGAAGAACCCCAGCAGACGATGCCAGGAGTTTTCAGCCCGTCAATGTACAGACGGGTAAAAAATAAATAAAAAGAAAAAAACATCGTAAAGTGTCTTAGTAATGTATGCGCCAACATGTTAGGACTGGGCCATAAATTAATTTTGATAATTTATCTTGATTACAATGATAAGCTTGAGACATTTATACCTCATAACAACCCATAAACAGCAGAAATAAATGAGTTTTTAGTGCACACTTTCCAACTACAACGTGTTTTTTTGAGCTAACAGGGATGAAGAAAGCTCTGGAAATGGGAGCAAAAGTGAGAGACAGAGAGAGGGAGAGCAGAAATGGTGAGGGGTACAAAAAGTGACTGTGAAAGTGAACTCATATCATCCTTGAAAGCTGAGGAAACTGTTGACAGAAAAGGTTATCTCACCAAGGGTTAAAGTTGTCCTGACACTTAGAATAATGAAGTAAAGACAAGGAGCGTGAACAAAGAACACACTGCAGTAAATGTCATCAAGCATGCAGGGATAAATAGACAGGCCTCCCATCCTGGCATTTCAGAGTAAAAGCCCTAGATATGCATTGCTGCTACAACAAGAACAATAGATAGATAGATAGATAGAGTTATTATATGGCTGTGACGCTACATGCACTCTGTTTGGCTGATTTCCGATCTCATATTTTCCCATATCAGACCAGTTACCATGACAATCGGTCTGGATCGCATATCACATTCGTTACAAACCAGAATGCTAAAAACACGATTAGAAAAACCAAGTCAGACATGAACATACTACATAAATATCTAAACGGCATCAGAAAAAACACACAGATTGAAAGCTAACCAGCTAACAACCAGACCATCTGTTAGCAATTTTTCATGGAGGTGAAGCGAACAGATCTATGAGCCGTTGGCAGCTTTCATATTTGGGCGATACCGTAAGTTTGCATTTATATATTATAGCCATGTAATAAACAAATTATTAACCTCCCTTGCTCGGTCTGTATGGAAATAGACCTCTGTGTTTTTTGCACAGACCTTGTTAACGCTTGGGGTGTACTGTCAACACCTCGGCCTGATATTTTCCCGTACAGACCTCGCACCCAGGTAATAATCCTTTAGTATCTATCTATGAATTGATTGATGATGGTGGAGAGTACTGTCTAACATGATGGTTGAAAATCTCTCATCGGCGTTTCATTGGATTGACATCTTGTTACTCTGAAGACAAAAACATATGATTTATATCATTTTCATACTGATCAAACTATTCAGTGACCCCTCATGCCCTATTAATGGGAACATGTTTTAAATTGAACTTTGCTACGGTTCACGCTCGTCATGGTACCTATATAGCACACTCTTATGAGTTGGAAGGGTTTACACGTCAGTGTGTCAAAAGCCACTGCACCGCTTAATTACCCATCACACTCTTCTCCTCATTAGCCAGAGAAGAGACAGAATAAAAAAGGAGCCTCACCTCCACATTTTGTGGTTTCTTCATTTGAAAAATTGCAGAGCACAGCCAAAGAAGCAGATTCAGATGAAGTTGTGTGAAACAGATTCATGGATACTCATTCATGGATAAGGAGGTAAATGTTAACATTTAAAGTGTAGTGTTAATGTTTAAAAAACTGCTACCATCCACTTCTTGGCAAATGGAGCAAAAAACAAACAAAACAAAACAACAAGATGTCAGTACTTTCATGAAGATATGTATCTCAGGAACCGCAGGTCGTACAGTGTATACTCTATATCAGGGGTGGCCATGTTCGGTCCTCAAGAGCCACTTTCCTGACACTCTTAGTTGTCTCCCTGCTCCAACACACCTGAATCCAATGAAAGGCTCATTAAAAGTCTGCTAACGAGTCTTTCATTGGATTCAGGTGTGTTGGAGCAGGGAGACAACTAAGAGTGTCAGGAATGTGGCTCTCGAGGACCGAACTTGGCCACCCCTGCTCTATATCTTTGTATAATATCTAATGGAACAGTTTGTCAGACAGTGAACTGTTTGCAGCCCAATCTCACGCTTTTTTTGTGCTCCCATCATGAAAATGTGGTGCTTTTCGTGACAGCTTTGCCGACTGAACAGTCCCCCCTAAAAATCGGTCTGCCTTGCCTTCACTACGCATGCGTCATTTCTGTGCATCAGCCACGGTTCACAGATTATCACCTCGTTTCTGCTTAAAACTGCACTCCAGTCATCATCTATCTCATCATGGAAATTCCTGAAGAAATGCAGTATTTTTAACGAAGTCCCTCAGTGTTTGTCTGCCCCGTGTGTGTTTCTCAGCCTGAACCAGAGAACTCCAGCGCTTTGTCCCGTCAACAACAAGAAGAATACGTTATTTTAAAAGTTGAAATGTAATCCCGCTAGCATTCATCTAGCATTTGTCCATCAGTGTTTGTCTGCTCCAAGTGTCTTTCTCATTATGAAACATGGGAGTGCTTTGTCTTACCAACAACATCCAAAATAAATGACAGGCAGAAGTGAACCTCACCGAGTCTTCTTCTTCTGTTGAGTTTATTGGCAGTTTGCAAACTGACACAATGCATTACCACCAATAACTGTTTGGATGTGGAGCATTAATGGAGTCTGACGTCCTCACCGGGTCGTTGTAAACAGAAACCTTTTCAAGGAATAAATAAATAAAGGTATTGACCATTACTTTAAATAAACGGCTCTGTTCTGGAACACAAAAAAATATAAAGTTTTTGGTTTCAGTTTCACTCCTAGCAACATACCAAAGGTGTCTGAATTTTGTTTTTGTTCCACGAACCGGTTCAAAGCCTTGCTTTTCAGACATGGGGATGGACTGGTTGTCTTGTCATCCAGCCCCAAGCGTGGTGGATGTGGGGGTGCACAGCACTAGCGCATGCTTCCAGACTTGACTTGGCATGGAATGATTTCACATGAAAAGCAAGATGACTGAACCATCCCAAAAATCTGTATGTAAACTGTTGGGAAACATTTGCTAGGTGTGTATTATTACAACCCCAACTCACACCATTTTGTGATGGCATCATAAAAAGTAAATTAATCTATGGTTTGTGATACATTTTCATGACAGGAGCACCCATTCATTTCGTGACAGTAGCATGAAATACAGTGATGTGTGTGTGTGTGTGGGGGGGGGGGGGGGTTGTGGATAGGGGAAGGGGTAGGGTTAGATAAAGTAAAATAAAAAAAAAAGTCACGAAAATGTGACTCATTTCCTGACAGAAGCATTAAAAAAAGTGTAAGACTGGGCTGGTTATTATGTATGCAATGATACTAAAGGGTGTTTTTAAAGTAAAGTATTTTGCAGTTTTTCACCTTTCTGTGCATCACTGACTCCTACTTCTTTCCCAGTGGACATTATGCAGCAGTCACATTATCATTGCACAAAAGCAGTGGTGAAGTGTGTGAGCGGTTTCTGTGATTGAGCCCACCTGCCTAATCTTCAGTCTGTGGTAACTGATCTGTGTTGGCCTGAGGTCATGTGCGAGCGCATTATAAATCTCTCTGCTGTGGACCGGTGTGTTTAACCCAAAGAGCAGAGCGCTGCATTAGTTGTCTACATTCATCAGCAGGCTGGAGGTTATCATCTTTGTGCATGTGCAAGTGGGAGGCATTCACGCACGCATGTGTCAGTGTTGGCCATGTTTTACGACACACAACCTGCTGCTCCCACTGCCCTGATGTAGCGGCTTTTATTGAATTATCTTACATTTGGGCGTATTGCAGCTCGACTTTGACAGTGGCGCTTTCATAAGACACTGATGACACAGCTCATTGGATTTAACGCCTAATCAGAGGCGTTTTAATGCATTCTCTGTTATTCATGAGATTGGATCCACGCTTTATGAAAAGTCTCCCATTTGCTTCTCTGAGAAGAAAGAGTTTGGATATTTCAGCCTCCTTTATCTCATATCTTTTTTTCATTTCAGCTGAAGGTTTTATCTGGGATTTAAAATTTGAATCATAATCACCCCCCAAAACACATTTTGAGTGCAAGATTGGATATACAGGAAATATTGAATTTTGCTACTTGAAGCTACTGCACCATTTGTGCCTCTTTTGAATAAATGATGGAATAAATCCTTCTTTGTTTGCAAATTTCTCATTACACCAATCAAATATGTAATTGTTTTAATCAGAACTTTCAGTTATTGTTGTTCAGCATAATTTATTTTATTCATTCTAATATTTTGCAATTTTCTCTCACAGAGTAGAAATTTAATTTTGGTTCCTTTTCAACTGGGTCACTTGAATGTCATCTCCATGTCTCTGCAGGTGTGATCCGAGAGAGCTACCAGAAGGGTCGTGACCAGCTGGTTCCTGTGACTTTGTTGGCTATCGCGGTCATCCTAGCTTTTGCCATGGGTGCGATCTTCTCTGGCATTATTGTCTACTGTGTCTGTGACCACCGCCGTCGAGATATTGATCTGACAGGCCGCAAGGAAAAGGACAGTCACCACCTGCATTCCCGCCGGGGGTCCATGAATAGTGTGACCAAGCTGACAGGCCTGTTTGAGACACAGGCCAAAGATGGACACCCTGAGGCTATTCTCACCCCTTTGATGCATAACGGGAGACTGACATCACATGGAAAGATGTTAATCAAAGCAGACCAGCACCACCTAGACCTCGCTGCTCTGCCAACGCCTGAGTCCACCCCCATGCAGCCCCGCCGTAAACCCAGCCGAGGCAGCCGTGAGTGGGAAAGGAACCAGAACCTCATCAACGCTTGTACAAAGGACATGCCACCTATGAACTCACCCGTTATCTCGACAGATCTGCCCCTGAGGGCCTCACCGGGACACATCCCCAGTGTGGTGGTCCTGCCTCTGCCACAGCATCAGCACCAACTTCAGCCACATCTCCAGCAGTCCTACCAGCATGAGTACGTGGAACAGCCCCACCACAGTGACATCACCATGGGCCACAGCGTCATAGACGACCAGGGTGCCACTCTGGAGTACAAAACTGTGAAAAGTCCCTGTCACAACCTCACTATGATGGATCCAGATGGCGTGATGCCTCCCCGTGTGCCCCAGCGAGAGGCTTCTCTCACCGTCCCCCCCGCAGTCCCACAGATGGGCAAACGTCTGGAGGTCCACTCATCAGTTTACGGGCTTCGGAAAGGATCTGGATCCTCTGCTTCCGGATTGTCTGCCCTTAAGAAGCACAACACCAACTCATCTAACTCCTCCCATTTGGCGAGACATCACAGCTTCAACCGTGTGGAGACTCCGCCCCCTGCGCCTCAGAGGGTAGACTCCATACAAATGACAGCCCAGGGCATATCTCTGTCGCGGCAGTCTGGAATGAGCTCCTACGGTTCCCTGCCTCGAACAGGCATCAAACATCTCAAGCCTGATGTTCCACCGAAACCCTCCGTAGTCTCACTCTCAACAAAAGTCAAGTCCAGTGACTCTTGCACATAGTCGACTTATTAGCCTGTCAATCCAGTGTGGGAGGACATTAGGCAGAGGTTTCTCCAACGGGGAGAAAAACAGGGAACACTGTACAACTTGCATCTGCTTTTAGTGTTTTGGTTGTTTTTGTGTACAGTACAGTGGAAAATACAACACAGTTTTTTTTTTAAGAAAACACTTTTATATAAATATGTAAATAGTATATAAATGGTTGTTGTCTTTTTGTCAGAGTCATGCTCTGGCTGGATTCCAGTTTCTGTGTGGCCACACATGGGAACGCGCTACTGAAACAGATGGCGATGACGCTAGTTCTCAATATTTCATCCATTGGCACCCTGTAGCATCCACGATGGCGACTGTCTCGTATGTGTTGTTCCTGCCTATTGGGATGTGACTGATCATGCTGGTGACAGACAGTACAGGTCATGTGATGGGTAATCATTGTACATTATCATGCGGACTGGGGAATGGGAGAGTGAATTTGAACTGGGAGAACAGACTGCCTGACCGATGGTGGAAACTGTGAAAAGCCTCTCAGTGTTACAGCAATCACGTCCTGCCGGCTTTGTCAGAAAGCCTGGACCACAAACTGGTTACTGAATAACACAGGACTTTTAATACTAATAACTTGTTGTATTTATTTTTATTAAGTGCTTTTGAAAAAAGTCAGACTTTTTTAGGCTCGGTGAGAGAAAGGACTGGAGATAAATCTTTCATCATAATCAATCACAAGAAAAAAGAAATTTATTTAAAGTCATGAAACTGGAGCCAGTAGAACTTTCTTGATGACGTAGGTCTTAAGTGTGTGCTCAGCGGGATACAGATATTTATTTAAACTGTGCCAGATAGGGACTTTACAAAACCAGAATCTCCTATTATTTTAGACCAATCACAGAAAGACTTCCTGAATCTCACTTTTTTACTCCTCCAATGAGCATCCTGCAATCAGCACTGTGTTTTTTTGTTTTGTTTTTGTAACACTTGTCCTGATTGGCCGCTGGCTTACAGGTGCCATCCCAGCTCGCCGCTGCACGCTGCAAAACAACTACGAGAAGCAGCTGCAGCAGCAGCAAAGACAGTATGGAAATCTACACGATAAGACGTAAAGCTGCAAGCAACGAAGCCACGCCTCCGTCACGAAATCACGCATATGAGCCGGCGAAATAAAAAAAGTAAAAAAATAAATAAATAAATCTTTATGTTGCCTGTTACTTTTCCACATGTAAATTTGTGCCTTACACCCTCAAGTAGTGATGACATTTTTTTTCCTTTAATAGCTGTTAACTTGTCTCCTTGTAGTATTTTTAAAATGATTTTGTCTACATTATAATATATCCCTGGTTTGAGAAAAAAGCAATGAATGAATGTAGGCGTTGTTGTAATTTTGGTCCCGAAACATTTAACACATTCACAGATCAGAGAGAGGACTTGTCAATGCACGCATGCACACACACGCATGCGCGCGCGCACACACACACACACACACACACACATTCCCACCTTTGCAGTTCATTTCTGATTGTGCCATTAATGTGCTTAAAGCAGCCCTTTATGTTGTGGCATTGTCAACAAGAAGACCTTTTTGATTTTCTCTTTTATGCATCATAACAGTCCTGTTTCCTTCTTACTGTTTTTTTTGCTGTTTTGTTTGCAGTGACATTTAACTGACTGATTAATTTAACAGTTAACATTTGTTACTTAAGAAGGCCAGTGTATGTGTTTCTAATGTGACACTCACAAGGCTACAGTGTGACGTGCACGCGAGCACTCGCTGTCGCAACGCGGTCGTCGGCTTATCGTGTGCATCGTAGCTCTGAGCTGTTCAGGCATTTGCAAAAAAAAAAAAAACAGGCTGGTTCCTGTGAGTAAAGGTATGATATTTAAAAATAATAAATAAGCAGACTAATTAACCCCCTTTTGTGTAGGTGAAACCAGTTTAGACTTTTAATTTTGTTTCACTAACTCTCATTTTGAAGTCATTAAGAGCAGCTGAGAGTTTGAATAATACCAGTCTGACCACTTTTCTTGTTGTTGTTTTTATGCCCTTTCTAATCCCCTAATGTGTAAATCAACTGAGCACTATTATTGTTGTGTGTGTCGTAAACTTTTCTTGATATGAAGCAATTTTCTGTTTCTCAATGGAGGAAAGCCAACTATGTCTCGATCCACAGCTGACGGACTCCTAAATCACGGAGTCATGTGCAACAGATTAGGTCAAAGCGGGAACCGTGGGGGAGATGTCCCATTAGGAAGATAGTCTGGGGTCAGTTGACACTTTTATCCCAGTGATTACTTAAAGCTCTGATCTTCAGAGGACAAAATGACCCACAATTATTATGAAGCACTGCATTTCCTGAAGACTATCAGAATGAAATTATTGTAGATGGGGGTTCTTAGGAACCACCAAACCGCATTTTACACCCTTAAAGCTACAGTGTGTATTAACCAAAATAGAATATATAATTTGTAACCATCTGTTCATCCTTGTATAATTACTTGTAACAATGATTTGCTGTGTTTTCACACTCTTAACATGAGCTTGTCATATCTACATCGGAGTGGGCCCCCTCATGGAGGCTGCCATGTTGGGCCACCATGTCGGTTTAGTTGTCCAGAAGATACAGATGTTTGCATTTTCCAGCAAGGCTGGAAGAATGAATACAAATCAGTGGTTACTCACCTATATATAGTCTACTGGTTGCTAGTACAGGCTAAGATGTTTGAGAACCCTCATTTTTGTGAAATGGAGGACCATATATACTGTTTATCACAAGAGAAGGCAATGGCAGCATGACTACCCATCGCCAAAGAAACAAAAAGACAAAGGGGACCAATATCGCAACCGATTGCATAATGCAATGTGCAACCTTACCACTAGATGGCACTAAATCCGACATACTGTAGCTTTAAGCATCTAGACCAGGAGCAATGCTGAAACACAAGAAAATATTTCTTGCCTCAAAGTGTTTTATTGTGCATTAGAACACTGCAGGGTCCTGCCTTGAAAAATTGCCACGTCCGTACAGGATGTGAACAAAAAAATTTAGACAAGGCCTAAATGTTACATGTTCACATGCTGTATTGACGAATACGTTAAACTGTGGGTTTTTTCAGATTTAAATGTGTTGTCAGTGGGCTCAGAGCCTTTTTATAAAGTCTGAGTTGAGTTTGACTGTGAAGGCTGCTGTGGACAGTGAGGTTCTTTGGTGTGTGCCTTTTTGTCTTTCACCCTTGTTATAATACACTGCTGTTAGATGCAAATCAACTCTTCTCAACTTTTTGAACTTTGTAAACTTGTAAAATATTGTGATGTCACAAGGTTTTTGCTCTACTCTCTCCACTTCTTTAACATCTGATTCACAGCTTAATGTATGTTGTAAAGAAGAAAAAGAAGAAGAAAAAACCCTCTTTAATTTAATGCAAAATGTAAAAAAAAAAAAAAAAAGAAAATAAAATTCTTGTCATGGAGACTATTGGCATGTCCTTGAATTATATTTGATCTTTCTCTGACTTTGTTGGATGTCTTTGCTGTATGAACAGCTTTAGCTGTTAAACTTCGTGCTTTGTTGTTTGGGGAACTCCAAGCTGGAGATATTCTAATCTTAATTCAATTTTAAAAGACAAAATGTACTAATGTTGTCACATTAGTCACTGCACTTTTCTCATTTTGCGGGCAGAGCCTGGAGATCTGACCATCTTATTCAGAAAACGGTCTAAGAAAATGAGATAAACTCTTCAAACTCAGGCACTCCTTAGATTAAAACACCTTTATTATAACTTCTTCTATGTGGAAAGGTTATATAGTGGCTACATAAAAAAGGCATGGTATGGTATTTATATGTTCCACCCAATGTGTGAAACAGGACAAGCGCCAATTTTTTGCAGTCTGGAAACTGATCATTATTTCTGGAAGGGCACTGCATCCTTTTGGTTTCAGAAAGAGGCTCTAAATGCCATTTTTGATGTCTGCCAATCCGGATCTGGATCACCTCCAAAATTCAGTGGAGTCTTCCGTGCTGTGTGGTGCAAATTTGTTGAGAATCCCTGAAGCAGTTTTGAAGTAATCCTTCAAAGCCTATATAAAGTGAAATCTTGATCCAGAATCCGGATCCAGATCACCTCCAAGTTCAGTGGAGCATTCCATGCCCTAATATTTATCTGTGGTGCAAATTTGGTGAGAATCTGTGAAGTAGTTTTGAAGTAATCCTTCAAAGCCTATATAAAGTGAAATCTTGATCCAGAAACCAGATCCGGATCCGGCCACCTCCAAAATTCATTGGAGTCTTCCGTGCCTCAATATCTATCTGTGGTGCAAATTTGGTGGGAATCCAGAGCTCTCAAGTCTTACTCTAGACCGGAGGCCAAGTGACCAGAAGAGCGTGAGTTGTTGGTCTGGTATGCATGGGAGTACATATGGACAAAAGTGGTATCATTGGAAAGGGTAATGTCTCCTTAACACATTTCTGCCACTTAGTCATCCGACAAGTGGGGCGGTCACCATGGAAACGACGCTTAAGGTCAGTGACCTCAAAACATCTAATCGCGCCAAGAAAATCACTGAAAATCAACAAGTCACATTCAAAGTGTTCCCATGCAGGCCATGCTTTACAGATCAAGGTGATATTTGGCACACAAGTAGAACCACACCCTGTCCCCACACTGACATACAGTGGATACTCAGTTGGCCCCCACAGCGGCGGCGCCAAGGGGGTTATTGGGGGGGGCTTAAGCACCCCCAATAATGAGCCAAGCCCCCCTCAGCCCCCCCAATAATTCTGCCAATAATGTGAATAGCAACCGACATATATGTGGATCTCAACTGCAGTTTTGCGCTGAGAATGTCTCAATATTGCATAACTGAGCAAAGTGATGAATGTGTGTGTTCGGTGATCCACCAATGCTGAATCACCCTTCACAAACAGAATTTTTAGTTTTGCAAATAAACATTTATTTGTAAAAACCCACACACAAGTTACAAATCAGAAATTTGTGTTTGTGGATCACAAAGCACGTGTACAAATCAAAGGATATTTGTAAATCGAATGGTTATGACCTCGGTGTTAAATTGGCAAAAAATCTTTGATATAGACGATTTGTGTAAGATTGATTCCATGCATTGTTTTGAGCACTATTTCAATGAATTCAGTTTGTATGTATACCTATGTGCAAGTTTACTGAACTTGCAATCATTCTAAGTGATGTGTGTGTGCTTTGATACCACATTTTAGAGGAGCACGGGTGACTAAAACATATACCTTGGTATTTATAAAGCAATTTACTATATATTGTTCATTTCGACGACTTTTTGTGGAGCCCCTCCAACTTTTACCTCAGCCCCCCCCAACAAAAATTTCCTGGTGCCGCCACTGGACCCCCATGACCCTGACCTTGACCTTGAACATCGACGTACATCGACCCCAGGGTCACAACCGCATACTGCGCATGTCCGACATGTGAAACTTCACCCTTTACTACAGGGTAGATGTCCCTTATTCAGGTGTCACTGGATGCTATATTCCCTGGGTATCTCCTATGCCCAGAATGGAGGGGGTAGGGTTAAAACCATTGCCATGGCAACCATCTATGTTCACCATGTCTCGGCTGCTAAACCCATTGGCCAGACACCAGGGTGTGCGAGATGTGTGGCCTACATGAGGAGAGAACTATAATAAGTAGCCATCAATAGAAATGTGTCAATGCACGATACGCAGTATGATAGACGGGGGCCCAGAGTAGGGGGTTTGCCGTTGTCATGGCAACCATACATGGTTGGCATACAATTATCATTGTTGATTACAGTCACATGTGCATATCCAACATTTACGTATCCAAACTTGACGTTGTGATACTGCTACAGAGTAGATGCCCCTTATTTATGTGTTCCCTGTGCCTAGAATGGAGGGGGTAGGGTTAAATCCATCACCATGGCAACTATCTCCATCACATTGCTATTTTTCACATTATTGTATAGTTCAGTTTTAGCCTGCTGGCCACTTAGTGGACCCCAAAGCGTCACAGGTACCATAACAGCATTATTTTCCATTGCTCTGTCTTGGCGGTATTGAACTTAGGTTACACAGGCCATTACCCGGTGAAAGCAATTACTAAAATAATTTATTAAATTGCTGAATTATTAAATTAAATTATTAACAACTCTTGTCTTGTTATAATGATAGCAATTTATTTTGCCTGTTTAAATTACCTAAATACACACATGAATGCATAAAATATTAATGTAAACCAGTAGTCATATCTCAATATGTACAGTATTCAAAATGGCAGTTCTACACGTTCTAGTATTACAATACACATGCGAAAGATCAACTGGCTTTGTCCAGGTTGCATTCAACAAATAGGCTGAGACAAACATCCAAGTAGCCTAAATTATTTGGCAATGAGAAATCCACTTACGGGCACTGCATGAGACTACGGTATATCCTTGCATTGTTAGATTTGGCATGTACTGAACTATTGATGTCTGTTTAAAAACCCAAAGAGATATATCATGATATATACACATGTAAATAGTGAGGAATTCAATGCAGTGAACGCAATAATAAGTAACCCTTTGACACACAATGTATTTTGATATGACACACACACATTACATTCAAATAAGATCACAGCTGCACCACAAACTGTTCCACATTGGTGATCATAGTGGGAGTGATTTCACCCTTCCCAAGATCTGCAGTCACAACGAGCAACATTCGTATCTTCGTATCTACAGCAATAAACACTGGTATGCATTAGTCGGGAATAGAGTATGGAACAAGAAAATTAATGAATCAAGTGAGACTACAATATCCAGATTGAAAGCATCACCTGCAATCAATGTTGGTTGATCCTTGTGCACCTTCCAAGCCATCTTCTTCCCAAAGCCGGCAAACTGGCTGGTTGTATCACACCCTGTTAGGGCATGAAAGGCTTGGAGGCTGTCCCACAGATCATCCGTCTGCTCCTGGTGTATCTGGTGCACAGGTATGTAGTGTGGCTTGGCCGATGTCCCTGTACTCATCGACACTTCAGGGGAAAGTTGCCTCCTGTCGTGCAGCAATATGACGAGGACATCAGTGTCCTTGCTGCAGATGATGGTGCGGTGGTAGCCAGTCTGGGCAGCATCAGCAGCATGTAAGCCCAGTCTGGTGTCCGCCTCTTCCAGTCAAGGAAGCCACGCCCTCTCCATCTCCATGTCCACCCACAACAACCAGTTCACAGCTAGTGGGGACTGCAGAGACAAGAATCGGGTGAGATCTGCTTGTTCGCACCCATGTTAATGAAACCTTCCCAGTTGCTTGGAAGAGGCACTGTGGGACCTTCGACAACCCGACAGATGGAGCATCTTTTCATGCCTGCTCTTCTTGTACATGTTCCACTTTTGATGCTCTTGCTCCTGTACTGGTTGTAGACTACATCAACCTGACTAGCTACTTTGAAGTTTCAAAGAACTGACTTGCGAAATGAACTGGCCAAGTCCCCAAACGTACTGGCACCTGCTGGCTTTCCAATGGCTTGCACTACCCCCATGGCATCGAGTTGTTCCATGTCCAGCAGGTAAACTGGGGCCCACCTTGCATAATTTGTGTGGTCATAGACCATGAACCAAGGCACCATGTCAGCGAAGGAAGAAAGATGTAAGCTCCAGTTAGCTTCTCTTTCGGCGGATGAAAGACAGCAGAGTTGAAACCATGCACATGTAGTCCACCAGGGTGGTAAGTATCATGAAGATCTGTGAAATCTGCTTTGCGCAGCAGCACTTTGAAAATTACCCCATGATTTTCAGTCATTTTTGGACATGCTTGGATGTTTTAAGGTCATTGACCTTAAGTGTCGTTTCCATGGTGACCGCCCCACTTGTCAGATGACTAAGTGGTAGAAATGTGTTGAGGAGACATTACCCTTTCCATAGATACCACTTTTGTCCATATGTATTCCCATGAATACAGTGCAATCAGAATCCGTGGTTGGCCCCCAGTCTACACATTCAGAGTGAAACTCACGCTTTAAAGCGGTCCTGTCAGGTCTCATGCATTCGGCGGGAGACTCAACATATTCTCCCACTCTCATTCTGAAACATTTCCCCGCTATGACCTGCAAGACAAGATTCAGTGGAAAATAACTCCTTGAGCATATCTCATCTTGAAAATCTGTGAAGTAATTTTGAAGTAAACCTTCAAAGCTTATGTAAAGGGAAATATTAATCTAGTATCCAGATCTGGATCACTTCCAAAATTTAATGAAGTCTTCCATGGCCTAATATGTATCCGTGGTAAAAATTTGATAAGAATCTGTGAAGTAATTTTGATGTAATCCTTCGACGCCTATATAAGGTGAAACTTGATCCAGAATCTGGAACACCTCCAAAATTGAATGGGATTCTTCCAGTGGCAACTGGTGAAAAAAAAGTCTTGGTTGGGCTGCTGTGAATAGATTTCCCTGCCTAGTCCAGTACAGGCATTTAAATGAGCAGTCGGAAAATTACTACAATTCCACAATAATCGTTTCATGTCCTTCTCAAAATCAGCAGTTTCACAGATACAGTTAACCATTTACAGCTATATTAGGCCTCATCCAATATAACTTTTCTTCATCCAACATTTCTCTATGTTGGACTCCTTACCATCCATTATTTATATATATATATATATATATATATATATATACTGTATATATAAAGTATTTAATTAAAGATACACCTTTAGTTATTATGAAATGCTAAGCTGAAGTCATGTGGCCCTATTTTATTGGTTGTATAGGCACTGACTTTGTGTGACCTTGAATGGTCAAACTTATTTAGAAGGACCATTTCTAGGAATTGGTTAAAGGTACATCTACGGTTTCTACGGGAGGTAATGGTTTAGAAGTTAAAGGACATGTCACCCCAAAATCATAACAACTTAGATTTAGGCTGCTAGTGACCATCCATTGATACACCGTGATTACTTCCGTGATCGGTCTCAAAGCATATGGCATTTGCAACAAACTGCTGGGACAGGAAGCCAGTGAAGGGATGCCAAAATGGGTGTAATGTGGTTGAACCTTCTGCTTTGTGTCAAAAGTCTGGCTGCAGCATTTTGAACCAATTGGAGAGCCCTAATGCTGGACTGTGGTAAACCAGAAAATAGAACATTGCAGTATTCCAATCTAGAAGAGATAAATCCATGGATCAGGGTCTCAACATCAGCCAGAGACAGGATGGGATGAATCTTCGCTATATTTTGCAGGTGGAAGAAAGCAGCCCTCGTAACATTTGTAATGTGTAGGTCAAAGGACAATGTAGGATCAAAAATTACCCCAAGGTTCCTCACTTTGTGAGTGTGATGTATGACACACGAGCCTAGGCTAAGCGTTAACTGGTCAGATTGATGCCGATGTCTCACTGGATCAAGAACCATCATTTCAGTCTTATCAGAGTTTAAAAGTAGGAAGTTTCTACAAATCCAACTTCTCACTGATGCAAGGCAATCTTCTGAGGATTTTATGTGAATGAGATTACCAGCAGTTATCGGCATGTATAACTGAGCATCATCAGCATAGCAGTGAAAGGTAATCCCAAAACACCACAATATGTGCCCAAGGAGTGCTGTATAAAGGGAGAAAAGCACGGTGCTTAAGACGAACCCCTGTGGAACTCCAAATTTCATGTCACTAAGGTTAGAGGTAGTGTTACTCTACAAAACACAGTGAGAACAACTGGTCAAGTATGACGTCAACCATTCAGGGCACTCCCAGAAATCCCAAAGTGATTCTCCAGCCTATCAAGTAGAATATGATGATCCACGGTATCAAATGCAGCACTGAGATCTAACAGCACCAGAACTGTAGTGGTGTCCGAATCCATTGCAAGCAGAAGATCATTCATCACTTTAGTGAGAGCCATCTCTGTGGAATGAAATTTTCTAAAAGCAGACTGCAGTGGCTCAAAGAGACACCGCTTTTTCCAGTATTCTTGAGCAAAATGATAGATTTGATATCGGCTGACAGTTTTTCAATACACTCGGGTCAAGATTAGATGTCTTAAGTCATGGTTTAATCACTGCAGATTTGAAACATTTAGGAACAGATCCAGAAGTTAAAGAAAGATTAATAATTTCCTGCACAGTCGGCCCAAGAGTGGGCCACAGGTCCTTAAACAGTTTTGTTGGTATAGGATCAAATAAACAGGTTGTGCTTTTTGTTGACATTACGAGTTTCGTCAGCATGCCTGGAGAGATACTCTCAAATTCTGTAAATCTAGGTAATACCTTAGTAGTGGTGCCCACCTCAATAGCAGGGTGTAGTGGCTGGGTTAAGGCATGCTGGGATATGATTAACCTAATGTCTTTTATTTTCTTCTCAAAGTAATCCAGGAAATCCTGTGCTGTAAAAGGAGAGCAAACTACAGGTGGTTGTCCATGAATAAGTGTTGCCACCATGTCGAACAAGAACTTTGAGTTATGCTTGTTTTTGTTGATTAAATCAGAGCAATAGGTCTGCTTTGTAGCCAGTAATGCATGCTTATAGTCTAAGATAGCATCACGCCACGCAACATGGAATACTTCTAATTTTGAACAATGCCTTTTCCGTTCTAGACCTCTAGCCTTATGCTTGAGGTCTCGCAGGTAATCATTGAACCAAGGTGACTGTGATTTGGGGGAGCTTGGTTTTAACACAGGTGGCGCAATCATTTCGAGTGCACTTTTGAGCACTGAGTTTAAACTATCCAGAAGACTGTCTACTGATTGGCTATTTGCCAAATGTGAAGCTCAGACATCAGGCAGTCTGGCTTTGAGTTCAGTCTTAGTTGAGGATTTGATACATCGCCGTACTGATATATAAGGTTGTTGTTCCATTAAACACGGCAGCGAAACTGTAAACTTAATAAATGAGTGATCAGAGACCACTGATGTAAGAGGCATGATGTCAATATTTGTGACAGTAAAACCATGTGCAAGAACCAAATCCAGGGTATTTCCACTAATGTGCATCGAGTCCCGAACGTATTGCCGAAATCCTAATGCATCCACAATTTCCATAAATGATTTGCAGAAGGTATCAGAAGGCTTATTTATATGAACGTTAAAGTCACCAATGATCAGAATGTTATCTGCACTAGTTAACAAGTTAGAGATGAACGCACCAAATACATCTAAGGATTTAGAATATGGGCCAGGATACAGTAACAAAGTAATATGGCTGATTTTTATTCTTCTGACCTTGGCAGTGCGTAATATCATGAGCAGAGCAGAGAATCAGATGTTGAAACGAGTTTTATTTGTGACCCCCAACAGCAAATAAGCTAAACCTAAATTTATAAATAAGAGCAACACCCCTGCCTTGCTTCGCATCACAAGGCACATGACCAAATGACAAAAGAAAAATAAACTGATCAGGGCATTCACCCACTTGTAGAATATATCAAAGAAGTTATCACGCACAGATCACAGACATTTGCCAGCTGAAGAACAATGTCCAGGTCCACCCCAGCAAAGAAGTCATCACGCACGGATCACACGTGATCGCCAGCCGGAGAATAATGTCCCACTGCAGCTCTGCCATCAGCAAATCACAAAGTTCTCTCACGATTCTGGTGCGTTAGACAGAAAGTCCATTATCTCCTGAAAAGAAAATTCAGACTTTTTTACTTTTTTTGAACATTTGCATGTTCAGGCAGCCTGTAAAAACAGCATCATGTTGACATTCCACGTGCGCGTTCACGCTGGTAGTAAAATAGCATCCTGCTACACAAACAGCAGCATCACCACACATTAAGATACAAAATCTGACAGACTCTGAAAAAATGAAGAGTTTCGGGATCCAAGCCATCACTTTTAAATGGAAGCTCAGAAGCTTTGTTTTCGGATGTAGCAGCATTGATTTCACTATGTACACTCAACAAAAATATAAATGCAACACTTTTGGTTTTGCTCCCATTTTGTATGAGATGAACTCAAAGATCTAAAACTTTTTCCACATACACAATATCACCATTTCCCTCAAATATTGTTCACAAACCAGTCTAAATCTGTGGTAGTGAGCACTTCTCCTTTGCTGAGATAATCCATCACATCTCACAGGTGTGCCATACCAAGATGTTGATTAGACACCATGATTAGTGCACAGGTGTGCCTTAGACTGCCCACAATAAAAGGCCTCTCTGAAAGGTGCAGTTTTGTTTTATTGGGGGGGGGGGGGGGATACCAGTCAGTATCTGGTGTGACCACCATTTGCCTCATGCAGTGCAACACATCTCCTTCGCATAGAGTTGATCAGGTTGTCAATTGTGGCCTGTGGAATGTTGGTCCACTCCTCTTCAATGCCTGTGCGAAGTTGCTGGATATTGGCAGGAACTGGTACACGCTGTCGTATACGCCGGTCCAGAGCATCCCAAACATGCTCAATGGGTGACATGTCTGGTGAGTATGCCGGCCATGCAAGAACTGGGACATTTTCAGCTTCCAAGAATTGTGTACAGATCCTTGCAACATGGGGCCATGCATTATCCTGCTGCAACATGAGGTGATGTTCTTGGATGTATAGCACAATAATGGGCCTCAGGATCTCGTCACGGTATCTCTGTGCATTCAAAATGCCATCAATAAAATGCACCTGTGTTCTTCGTCCATAACAGACACCTGCCAATACCATAACCCCACCGCCACCATGGGCCACTCGATCCACAACATTGACATCAGAAAACCGCTCACCCACAGGACGCCACACACGCTGTCTACCATCTGCCCTGGACAGTGTGAACTGGGATTCATCCGTGAAGAGAATACCTCTCCAACGTGCCAAACACCAGCAAATGTGAGCATTTGCCCACTCAAGTCGGTTACGATGACGAACTGGAGTCAGGTCGAGACCCCGATGAGGACGACGAGCATGCAGATGAGCTTCCCTGAGACGGTTTCTGACAGTTTGTGCAGAAATTCTTTGGCTATGCAAACCGATTGTTTCAGCAGCTGTCCGAGTGGCTGGTCTCAGACGATCTTGGAGGTGAACATGCTGGATGTGGAGGTCCTGGGCTGGTGTGGTTACACGTGGTCTGCGGTTGTGAGGCTGGTTGGATGTACTGCCAAATTCTCTGAAACGCCTTTGGAGACGGCTTATGGTAGAGAAATGAACATTCAATACACGAGCAACAGCTCTGGTTGACATTCCTGCTGTCAGCATGCCAATTGCACGCTCCCTCAAATCTTGCGACATCTGTGGCATTGTGCTGTGTGATAAAACTGCACCTTTCAGAGTGGCCTTTTATTGTGGGCAGTCTAAGGCACACCTGTGCACTAATCATGGTGTCTAATCAGCATCTTGATATGGCACACCTGTGAGGTGGGATGGATTATCTCAGCAAAGGAGAAGTGCTCACTATCACAGATTTAGACTGGTTTGTGAACAATATTTGAGGGAAATGGTGATATTGTGTATGTGGAAAAAGTTTTAGATCTTTGAGTTCATCTCATACAAAATGGGACCAAAAGTGTTGCGTTTATATTTTTGTTGCGTGTATGTTGGCCATCAGGGTGGTTCTTCATTCCTAAAATGTATGTCATGTGCTGAGAAATGCTGAATAAGACGTTTTCGGGAAATGCGCGCCTGTTAACTTGCCAAGCAAGAGGGATAATTAGCAATAAAATACATCAGCTACCACTAATTATTACCGCATCTCTTCCCACTTTCAAGCAGTTTGTGGATTGTAAAACAAGAGACAATAAGACAATTGACTTACTGTATGCTAATGTCAAGGAAGCATACAGTGCCACAACCCTCCCCCCTCTCGGCAAAGCGGATCATAACCTGGTTTATTTAGAGCCAGTCTACATTCCTGCAGTTCACCAGCAACCTGTGATCACCAGATTGATACGGAGGTGGTCACAGGAGGCTGAAGACAGTCTTCGTGGATGTTTTGAGGTGACCGACTGGTCTGTGCTCTGTGGTGCACTTGGGGAGGACATCAAAAGCATTATGGACTGCATAATGGATTATATCAACTTCTGTATAGACAATATCATCCCTACCAAGACTGTGTGGTATTATCCCAATAACAAACCATGGGTGACCAAGGACATCAAGGCAACACTGAACAGGAAGAAGGCTGCATTCAGGAGTAGAGACAGAAAGGAGCTGAAGAGGGTGCAGCTTGAACTGAGGAAGAAGATCGCAGAGGGGAAGGCCAGTTACAGGAGGAAGCTGGAGAATAAGCTCCAGCAGAACAACTTGAGGGAGGTGTAGAGTGGGATGAGAATCATCACTAGTCATGGTAAGAAGGCAGACCACATGATGGAAGGAGACCCACATGAGGCCAATGAGTTAAACTTGTTCTTCAACAGGTTTGACAACATGGTCTCTGGCCACCCTCCCCCCAGCTCCTCTCAGTGCCCCCCTCCTCTGTACACTCATACACTCAGCTCACACCCAAATCAACACCACCCCCTCCTCCCACCAACGTTCCTCCACTCCCCTCCCTCCACCACTCCCTCATCCTCCTCACCGTCTCCCATCACCATCACTGCGGAGCAGGTGAGATGAGAATTTAGTCGCCTGTGTCCAGGAAAGGCTACGGGTCCTGATGGCCTCAGCCCCAGAATACTGAAGGGATGTGCTTTCCAGCTGTGTGGGACTTTCCAGCACATCTTCAACTTGAACCTGAGCCAGATGGTTGTTCCTGAGTGGTGGAAAACCTCATGTCTGGTCTTTGTGCCCAAAAAGAAGAATCCCAACACATTTAATGACTACCGAGCTGTGGCCCTAACATCACATGTTATGAAGTCACTTGAGAGGCTCATCCTGCGGGACCTCCACACAGTTGTCAAATCTTCACTGGGCCCTCTGCAGTTTGTGTACCAGCCCAACAGGGGAGTGGAGGACGCCATCATGTTCATGCTGACTTGAGCTAACTCTCACCTGGAGGAGGCAGGCCGCACTGTAAGAGTCTTGTTCTTCGACTTCTCCAGTGCGTTCAACAACATCCGGCCTGACTGGCTCAGCAATATGCTACATGACATGAAGGTGGTGGCTCCACTGGTGGCCTGGATTACCAACTACTTCCTAGGTCACCCACAGTATGTGAGGCTTTGGGACATTATAGCCGACACCATCAGGAGCAGCACAGGGGCACTGCAGGGGACAGTCCTGTCTCCCTTTCTGTTCACACTCTACACCTCAGACTTCAGGTTCTGGTCACAGTCCTGCTACCTGCAGAGGTTTTCGGATGACTCTGCCATTGTGGGTCGCATTGGCAGTTACTAGGAGGCTGAGTGCAGGGGTGTGGTGGACAGGTTTGTAGAGTGGTGTGAACTACTTGCAGCTCAACATATTCAAGTTGAAGGAGCTAGTGGTGGACTTCAGAAGAGGAAAGATCTGTTCAAACCCATTTACCATTAATGGAACCGAGGTGGGCATTGTGGACTACTACAAGTACCTGGATGTCCACACAGACAGCAAACTGGACTGGACTGTAAACACAGATGCTGTATATAAGAAAGGTCAGAGCCAACTGTACTTACTCAGGAGGCTCAGATCTTTCAATGTCTGCAAAAATATTTTGCAAATGTTTTATCACTCAGTGGTCTCCAGCGTACTCTGCAGTGTGCTGGGGCAGTAGGCTGAAAGCAGCCGACATAAACAAACTCAACGAGCTCATCAGGAGTGCTGGCTCTGTCCTGGGGTTGGAGCTGGAGTCTGTGGTGGAGGTGTTGGATAGGAGGATGTTGATAAAACTGCTCACCATCCGGGACAACACCTCCCACCCTCTTCATGCCCCACAGATGTCCTGTTAGAGCACCTTCAGCAAAAGACAGAGGGCACCGAGGTGCACCACAGAACACCACAGGAGGTCTTTCCTAGCTGAGGCAATCAGACTGTATAACTCCTCCTCCTTCTGCAGGATGAATACATAACTATAAGTGTTTTCAGTTACTTAGAGCTATGCGCAGTACTGTGAAACATCTTGTGCAGGTGTCTTTCAGTCATTTTGGATAAACCTGTTGTACACAGTGTTAAAAAAAAGATCAATCTTTACTGTTTAGACATTCTCGCAAAATAATTTCCTTTGGGATTAATAAAGATCTTTCTTATTGTTTTGTGCAGGGATAGACTTACAATCATGAATATGTTGATGTTGTGTTGCAGCCGGGATGTTAAATAATGTGCGACATGTTTTTTAAAGCATTGGGCTTGAGAACAGAGGATCCTTTATTCAAATCCCTATCAGGAAAAAATCATTCAGGGCCACTGGACAAGGTCCTGAATCCCCAAGTTGTTTCTGGTGCAATTGAGCACCTTGCATGACAACATGCTGACAGTTGTGTGTTTGAATTGGTGAATGTGAAGCATCATTCTAAAGCACTTTGAGCTTCTGATTCAGATGAAAAGGCGCTATAAAAATGCAGCCCATTTGCAATGAAACATGAACTTGAAGACATGTACCACCCTTTTATTGGTCGCAAGACCTTTGACCTTGGGTGACCTTGATGGGTCAGACTCAAACAGATCTGATCCAATGCCTTATGGCATCTTTGTATCACAAATAATTCATAAGGACTAATCTGTGCCAAACATCTCAGGTGCTGAGGCTGCACAAAAACAAATTATAGGTGTGATTATGCCCTTACGAATGAAATGTGCTCTATAAACACAATTTCCTTGTGTGTGTATGTCCACATCGTAACAAACATCAGTAAAACAAATCAGCACCCACAGCTCCTATTTTAAAAGAACATCTCTGCTTCCATCCATCAGCATATCCTTGATATCATTTTGCCAGGAAATGCATCCTGGGCGGGTAGCTTGACACTCCTGCCTGCAGTCCTGAGGTGAGTCACAAGTTACAACTGCCAGTACAAGTCGTGCTGCACATGGAGATCAGATAACCAGGATGTGATGCAGGTCATGAGGCTTGCTGTTGCCTCCACAATGCTGAATTGTTCGGTGTCCATTCAGGCAAACTTGCTGTTGTACTACTCAGAGATCAAATCCATGATACTGGCAAGTCAAGCTATTTGAACATGACAAGAACACAATGATATCGGCTGGTGACAAGTGAACACTTGTATTATCGCAGCGTTAGTCAGTGAGGGCTGGTGACCACAGATGCTGGTATCTAAGGAGAATCATGTCTTTGTTTGTGAGGAGGGAGTTGACTGGCCTATGAATAAAGAAATTCAGATTGCAGCCATGAAATAAATGCAGATACTCCAATTTAGTTCAGCT
Source organism: Thalassophryne amazonica (assembly GCF_902500255.1). Lineage (NCBI taxonomy): Eukaryota > Metazoa > Chordata > Actinopteri > Batrachoidiformes > Batrachoididae > Thalassophryne > Thalassophryne amazonica. The sequence continues at coordinate 79,504,745 of NC_047107.1, forward strand.
GTTCCAGTGACAACAAAAATCCAAAAGTGGTTATTCTGTCATGCTTAGTCAGTCATCAATAATAGGTTCATCAATTAATTTTTATACTGATGTTAATGTAATATGCTGTGATTTTTAGGATTTTTCACAGGTATCCAGAGCTTTTTGTCTTTTTCGCATTCTGTAAACATGTGGCATGCCGGGGGGGCACTTCATGAGCTGCTGATATGTGGATGTACAGATGGTGTGTTGGTGTGCACGCTGGACTGACAGGGGGTGTGTCCGCCTACAGCAGCTGCTGTTGGATCTGTGGTTCTGGATGTCACGGCTGGGAACACGTACCATGTTTGGATGGACAAGAACTTTCAACTCTCCACTGTGAGGCACGTCACAGTGGACAGTGTCCAGCCGGAGTGGGGCCGGCTGGGCACACCGACAAGTAGATGTGAACATGATAAGAGTGCACTGCTTCATTCATGTCATTTCATGATGTACATCTGTGACCATGGGTCATCTCCAGAGGAACAGACGGTTCATACTTGATAAGAGGGATTCAATGAAATGCATGAGCTGCTGATATGTGGATGTACAGATGGTGTGTTGGTGTGTGCGCTGGACTGACAGGGGGTGTGTCCGTCTACAGCAGCTGCTGTATGTGCCAAATACGTGGTTCTGGACATCACGGCTGGGGAACACGTACCATGTTTGGATGGACATGAATTTTCAACTGTCCACTGTGAGGCGTGGTGTTTTTCTATGGTGTGTAGTTTTTTTAAATACGTCCATCTCTTTGTTGATTTTAGGCATTTTCCCGCACCATTTATAAGCCAGTGACAGTAGTGCAGTGGTAAGGTTTCAGGCTAGCAATCAATAAAGTGTAGGTTCAAATCCTGTGGGTGGCATGTATTTTTTTCCACAGCAACGGCATGATGTGATTCCACACATACCAGCTGTTTTTTATTTTTTATTTTTATCACAGCAGCTGCGCAATGTGGTTACACATGCTCGAGTTGCTTGCACTGTGTCCATGCACGAGCGTGCACAAAACCGTCGCAACGGGATCGGACACACCTGCCCATCGGTGCAATGTTTTTGAGGTTCACTAATTTGAACTGTTTCATGCTGTTTTGCTGTAATTTGACCAAATTCCCACAATGTGTGAAAGGGCCCTCAGATTCTGTAGTCACTTTCAAGTCCAGACTTAAGACGCACATATTTTCCCTTTCATATGGCTAGCATACTGACATAGTATGTTACTATGCTTTTTACCCTTTTAAATGCATGGAGTTTACTCTCACCTGGAGGAGGCAGGCCACGGCCTCAACTTCATCTAAAGTCTGGGTCTTTTAGTGAAGCTTCGGACTTGTGGCTGGCGATCACCTTAGTATTTCTTGTGTTTTTCTTGTTGCTTAATGCTGACAAATTATGCTGTATTTGTTGTCTTTATCATGCCTGATTGTGTTTTTTCTCTCTGTTTGAGGTACAGTTCCATCTAGAGATGGGAGTGGTGTCTACTTCTGCAACTCTTCCGTCCTGTGCACCGGCAAAATTTCCTGTATATTGTTTTTTAAATTATGTTGGTAGCATCACCCAAGCAGAGGGTCACCCCTTTGAGTCTGGTCTGCTTGAGGTTTCTTCCTCAAATCATCAGAGAGAGTTTTTCCTTACCACTGTCGCATGTGTCCTTGCTCTCAGGGTTGGTAAGGTTGTGTGAAGCGCCTTGAGGCAGCTTTGTTGTGATTTGGTGCTATACAAATGAAAATAAAATAATTCTCCTGCTGGATGCCACGCTTTGTCCCGCTTGTCACCATGGTAGTATATAAAAGTTGAGTGTGATGGGGACCAGTAAGAGTTGCTGTTGGGGCAACTGTTTGTTGTGATTTGGCGCTATATAAAAAAAAAATTGAGTGATTGATTGATTGATTGATCGTCAATATGCCTCACTCCCCCGACAACCAAAGGATACTCTGGCCACTCAGACCAGAGCCTGGTTTTTGGCTGACTGGACAGAGAGTCCACCTCCCATGCCAGAGATCATGAGTTTGCATCTCAAGGGCACAAGGGGAGCAAGTGGGAGGAGTCAAAGACAAAGACACAACTATATAAAGCTGCTACACATAGTGGGGTGGATGCGATGACACATGGCACCAGCACATACTCCCAGACCTACCTGGGTTTGAATAATTTGGTGGGTGAATGAGTCCAGCAGTGAAAATTGCTGCTGTTGTAAATTTGTGTAGAACACCAAAGCATTTCGGTGTAAATCAAATGAAATCTCTTCGAATGGTCACATCACATTATGATCTTATTGCTGTTTCCCCTTCTTTTGTCAGCTACAGAGGGAAACTTGCCAGATTTCCAAGAATACCACCAATAAATCAGCGAACCAGCAGTAAACCAGTTAACCAGGCAGTCATTAAACCCTCCAGCCTTCCCTTAGCAGTCCCACAGAACACTAATCCACCCCGGCCATGGTCCAGCAATGCTCATTTAAAGCACTCCACAATCTGTGGTCACAAGAAGTTTAGCAGTGTGCTAATTATACAAAAGAGCAAAAAGAAAGAGCCAGAGAAAAACAGAAGGGATAATTATCTACCGATTACAAAAAAAAAAGGCCTTAAGACAAACTACAGACAGAGAATTAGACAGGTTAAAGTATCCAATGAAACCATTTCATTAATGGGCTCAAAAGGTCCCTTAAGTGCCATGCACCATACTAGATAGACTGTTCTTAATGTGTCACAACGTGTGTGTGTGTGTGTGTGTGTGTGTTGCCTTGTGTCTTTACAGCAGAGATTTCTGAGAATTCCTCTAATCCTGGACTGTGAAGTAATACAATCATCCTTTGCTCACTGCAGCTTTCCTGCAAACACCCCTCAGAGGACACAACAAACAAATAATTAAATAAATGCTGGTTTGTATTTGGCACTTGTGCTATTTTCATGTTTTACAACCCAGAAAACATTTTAAAATTTGAAATTTTTAAACAACAAGACTTTTTTGGACATACATGAAACAACAGTTTAGAATTAAAAATCAAACTGAGGTACCGTATTTTCCAAACGATAAGTTGCGTCCGTTGAAAAAAGGTGTAGAAGAACTATCAGATATGTTGCACCAGAGGGTAAGTCACGTTTGTAACAATCTCTGAAGAAGATTCAGTCACACACAAGCCTAAAGACAGGTTTGTTTGTTTGTTTTTGGGGGGGGGGTCGTAATAAGTCACGATACATATTACATTTTTGCGACATGGTCAGCCTTCGATCATTCAATTTAACACTAACCCTAACCCCAACACCCCACTCATTGTTACCCCAAATTCTGTGGTGGCATCAGGAACTAGTATTCAATTTCGTGATGGTATCATGAACTAACATATTAAATCACTTTTTGTGGCGCCATCACAAACTTGGTGTGAGATTGGGTTGCCTGAAGAACATTGGTTAAATATCATTAATGTTATGTTTCTTGTTTCCACTGTACAGAAAACATACCAAACTATGATTTTTGTGTACTGTTACACACCAGGTTTTTGACATGTAGAGTAGTGTTCAGAATAATAGTAGTGCTATGTGACTAAAAAGATTAATCCAGGTTTTGAGTATATGAGGTCTGTTAGAAAAGTATCCGACCTTTTTATTTTTTGCAAAAACCATATGGATTTGAATCACGTGTGATTGCATCAGCCAAGCCTGTACCTTCATGTGCATGCGTGAGTTTTTTCACGCCTGTCGGTTGCGTCATTCGCCTGTGAGCAGGCTTTGTGTGAGCAGTGGTCCACCCCTCTCGTCGGATTTTTATTGCGAATAAAATGTCTGAACGATTTGGAGCTTTGCTGCATCAAATTTTTCCAGAAACTGTGAGAGACCTCCAGGTGGTAACCATTCGTAAAATTCAGATGGCTTTGAGGGACGATTTTATGGGGATTACACAGATTAAGGAGTGCTCCAGCCTGTTTAAAGACCACCCACAGCGTCTGAGAGCGCGGCACACTCCGAGCGCCGATAGACAGGCTGAAACCCCGCTGAAACAACCAGATCATTTCCAACGTGAAGCTTTTGTTGTGAAAGTGTAGGAACACGGACCCACAACAGGGGGCGCAAATGAACGGACAATGGAGGAAGTCAAATAACAACTCTTTACTGTTGTGAATAAGCACAACAAACACGGCGAATTACAATAATAGAAAAGAAGTCAATTCACAAAATGTGTCACGTGGGCAGGCTCGAAGATAAGAGACGTCTGTCCAAAGCAGAACCGGAACCACACGATTTCCTCCGCCACCGAACCCCGTGAATACTGGAGCCGCCAAGTCCCGAACTCCCAGGTGGCCACTGCCTCCGCTTGTCAGATCTGGTACTGCTGGCGAGGAACAAAAACAGTTAGCCACGATAGCGGACTCCGGGATGATGGGTTCCGGTGGATCCGATCTCTGGTTTTTGGTCCCGGGGCGGTAGGTGATCCGGAAGTCAAAACGGCTGAAGAACAGTGACCAGCGGGCTTGCCTGGGGTTCAGCCGCTTGGCGGTCCTGATATACTCCAGGTTCCGGTGGTCAGTGAAAACCGTGAATGGCACGGACGTTCCCTCCAACAGATGTCTCCACTCTTCAAGAGCCTCTTTCACCGCAAGGAGTTCTCGATTGCCGACGTCATAGTTCCGTTCGGCCGGGGTCAACCTGCGGGAAAAATAGGCACACGGGTGAAGGACCTTATCGGTCTCTCCGCTCTGGGATAGCACGGCTCCTATCCCTGAGTCCGAGGCGTCCACTTCAACCACAAACTGGCGACTAGGATCGGGCTGCACCAGAACATCGCACCGATCCGACCAGGTGAAGGGGACTTTTGGCGAGGTCAGGGCTGTCAGGGGGCTAACTACCTGACTGTAGCCCTTAATGAACCTCCTGTAGAAATTTGCAAAGCCGAGGAACTGTTGCAGCTTCCTACGGCTGGTAGGTTGGGGCCAGTCTCTCACCGCCGCAACCTTGGCCGGATCAGGAGCGACGGAGTTGGGGGAGATGATAAACCCCAGGAATGACAAAGAAGTGCGGTGAAACTCACACTTCTCGCCCTTCACAAACAGCCGGTTCTCCAACAACCGCTGCAGGACCTGACGTACATGCCGGACATGGGTCTCAGGATCCGGAGAAAAGATGAGTATATCGTCTAGATATACGAAGACGAATCGGTGCAGGAAATCCCGAAAGACATCATTAACTAATGCTTGGAACGTTGCGGGGGCGTTGGTGAGGCCGAACGGCATGACCAGGTACTCAAAGTGACCTAAGGGGGTGTTAAATGCCGTCTTCCACTCGTCTCCCTTCCGGATCCGAACCAGGTGATACGCATTTCTAAGATCTAGCTTTGTGAATATTTGGGCTCCATGCAGGGGCGTGAACACTGAATCCAACAAGGGCAACGGGTATCGGTTACGAACCGTGATTTCGTTCAGCCCCCTGTAATCAATGCATGGACGAAGTCCGCCATCTTTCTTTCCCACAAAAAAGAAACCTGCACCCATCGGGGAGGTGGAATTCCGGATCAACCCGGCAGCTAACGAGTCCCGGATGTAGGTCTCCATTGATTCGCGCTCAGGTCGTGAGAGGTTGTACAGCCTGCTGGACGGGAACTCAACGCCTGGAACCAAATCAATGGCACAATCGTACAGACGGTGCGGGGGAAGGGTGAGCGCCAGGTCCTTGCTGAACACATCCACAAGGTCATGGTACTCCACCGGCACCGTCCCAAGATTGGGCGGGACTCTGACCTCCTCCCTAGCCTGGGAACCGGGAGGAACCGAGGAACCTAAACATACCCGATGGCAGGTCTCGCTCCACTGAACCACTACCCCGGACGGCCAATCGATCCGGGGATTGTGTTTTAACATCCAGGGGAACCCGAGAATCACACGGGAGGTGGCAGGAGTCACAAAAAACTCGATCTCCTCCTGGTGGTTCCCTGACACCACCAGGGTTACTGGTGGTGTCTTATGTGTGATTAGAGGGAGTAGGGAGCCATCTAGTGCCTGCACCTGCACAGGTGAAGTAAGCGCCACCAGAGGGAGCTCTGCCTCCCTGGCCCATCTGCTGTCTAGCAGATTCCCTTCAGAGCCCGTGTCCACCAGTGCTGGGGCCTGAAGGGTTAAATCCTCATGAAGGATTGTAACTGGGAGTCATGTGGCAATATGGGTATGTCCCACGTGAATGTCTTGGCCCACCCCTGGCCCAGTTTCTAGGGGCGGGCGTTGGTGTTTAACCGTTCGGGGCAGTCCCTCACTTGATGCTCTATTGAGCCACAAACAAAGCACGCTCCGCGGACCAGCCTCCTCTGTCTATCTGGTGGCCTAAATGTGGCCCTGCTCGTGTCCATCGCTTCATCAGCAGGGGGAGCTGTAACCACACGGAGCGTAGAGGCCGTGGAGTGTGGGGTGGGCGGAACCAGGTGCTCCTTCAGGACCAATGACAGTCCGTTTACGAAGGCGGCACGGAGGGCAGTGCTATTCCAGCCGGACCTCGCAGCCGCGATGCGGAAGTCGACTGCATAAGCAGCTGCGCTCCGGCGCCCCTGTCTCATTGACAGCAGCACGGCTGAAGTGGTCTCTCCTCTATTTGGGTGATCGAACACTGTTCTGAATTCCCTCACAAACCCATCATATGTCTGAAGGAGCCGTGAATTTTGCTCCCAGAGCGCTGTAGCCCAAGCGCGTGCCTCACCGCGAAGCAGATTAATCACATAAGCTATCTTACTAGCATCAGTCGCGTACATGACGGGACGTTGTGCGAAGACGAGCGAACACTGCATAAGGAAGTCAGCGCACGTCTCCACACAACCCCCGTACGGCTCTGGAGGGCTTATGTATGCTTCAGGGGAAGGTGGGAGGGGTCGTTGAACGACCTGTGGAACGTCACTGTTGCGCACAGGATCGACAGGAGGGGGAGCCGCAGCAGCGCCCTGAGGGCGCGCTTCCACCTGCGTGGCGAGATCCTCCACCCTGCGGTTAAGGAGGACGTTCTGCTCGGTCATCAGATCCAACCGAGCCGTAAAAGCGGTGAGGATACGCTGCAACTCACCAATCATTCCTCCTGCAGACGCCTGTGCGCCCTGCTCTTCCATTGGCCGTTCAACAGCCGGTTGACGCCCCTCGGGGTCCATGACGTTGGCCGAGATATCCTGTTGTGAAAGTGTAGGAACACGGACCCACAACAGGGGGCGCAAATGAACGGACAATGGAGGAAGTCAAATAACAACTCTTTACTGTTGTGAATAAGCACAACAAACACGGCGAATTACAATAATAGAAAAGAAGTCAATTCACAAAATGTGTCACGTGGGCAGGCTCGAAGATAAGAGACGTCTGTCCAAAGCAGAACCGGAACCACACGATTTCCTCCGCCACCGAACCCCGGGAATACTGGAGCCGCCAAGTCCCGAACTCCCAGGTGGCCACTGCCTCCGCTTGTCGGATCTGGTACTGCTGGCGAGGAACAAAAACAGTTAGATGTGGGTGCGTTTGCACCCAGCAACACGTATGGTGGGAAAACACCTCCACCTCTCGTCGGAAGAAAACAACACAATATCTGTTATCCAAACACACAAAGCAACAGGTATTCCTGTCAGGAAGACAATATAGTCGGCTGAGAACGTTACCTCCTCGGTAGAGCGATATCTCGGCGAAGAGGTGGAGATGTCGTCTTGCTGATATACCACTGATGATCAGATGATTGGTGACAGCTGTCATAGGTGATAAGTGACAGCTGTCACCCCGGCTGCTCCTGTGAGGCGGCAGCGCCCTCTGGTGCCTGGAGCCTGCACTCCAGGCAGGGTGCCCTCTGGTGGTGGTGGGCCAGCAGTACCTCCTCTTCAGCGGCCCACACAACAGCTTTGCTGATCCGGGACATCGTCTGACTTCCACAAAAAAAGGCAGAAGGCATGGACATCAGCACTTTTTCGGCACATTCCACTGTTACAGGAGTTTTTTTCATAGAAAGAGGAGCGGAGGAATGCCCCACCGTGCCGCTCATGGCGCGGCACAAAACCACCTCTGTGTTGGTCTCACAGGACGGTTTTCAGATGGCTTTCAGACGGCTTTCGGTGGCTTTTCAGTCGTGTGACTATCCGAGAAATTGTGGATGAGCTGGACATGCCAGAACATGTCCTGTGAGGCTTCATCACGGCATTGCTTTGCGCCATGCGGAAATGTCCCGATGCGCGGAATTCCTCCGCACGTCTGTCTCGATGTGCCGAAAAAGTGCTGATGTCCACGTCTTCCGGAATTTCTGTGTTAGTCAGACGACGTCCCGGATCAACACAGTGTCCAGTTTTGAAATGAACAGCACATTCCACTGTTACAGGAGTTTTTGTCATGGAAAGAGGAGCGGAGGAATTCCACGCGTTGCGGCGGAGCCGCATGGCGCAAAGCAATGCCGTGATGAAGCCTCACAGGACATGTTCTGGCAAGCACCTGTTGAACATGCTTTTCTCTTTGAAAGCCTGAGGAAAATGGGACATTCAAGACATTGTTGAGAAGAACAGCGTAGTTTGATTAAAAAGTTGATTGGAGAGGGGAAAACTTATACGCAGGTGCAAAAAATTATAGGCTGTTCATCTACAATGATCTCCAATGCTTTAAAATGGACAAAAAAAAAAAAACAGAGACACGTGGAAGAAAACAGAAAACAACCATCAAAATGGATAGAAGAATAACCAGAATGGCAAAGGCTCACCCAGTGATCAGCTCCAGGATGATCAAAGACAGTCTGGAGTTATCTGTAAGTGCTGTGACAGTTAGAAGACGCCTGTGTGAAGCTAATTTATTTGCAAGAATCCCCTGCGAAGTCCCTCTGTTAGATAAAAGACATGTGCAGAAGAGGTTACAATTTGCCAAAGAACACATCAACTGGCCTAAAGAGAAATGGAGGAATATTTTGTGGACTGATGAGAGTAAAATTGTTCTTTTTGGGTCCAAGGGCTGCAGACAGTTTGTGAGACGACCCCCAAACTCTGAATTCAAGCCACAGTTCACAGTGAAGACAGTGAAGCGTGGTGGTGCAAGCATCATGATATGGGCATGTTTCTCCCACTATGGTGTTGGGCCTATATATCACATACCAGGTATCATGGATCAGTTTGAATATGTCAGAATACTTGAAGAGGTCATGCTGTCTTATGCTGAAGAGGACATGCCCTTGAAATGGGTGTTTCAACAAGACAATGACCCCAAGCACACTAGTAAACCAGCAAAATCTTGGTTCCAAACCAACAAAATTAATGCCTCGCAGATGTGACGAAATCATGAAAAACTGTGGTTATACAACTAAATACTAGTTTAGTGATTCACAGGATTGCTAAAAAAGCAGTTTGAACATAATAGTTTTGAGTTTGTAGCGTCAACAGCAGAAGCTACTATTATTGTGAACACCCACTTTTCTACTTTTTTTTCCTAATAGCCCAATTTCATAGCCTTAAGAGTGTGCATATCATGAATGCTTGGTCTTGTTGGATTTGTGAGAATCTACTGAATCTACTGGTACCTTGTTTCCCATGTAACAATAAGAAATATACTCAAAACCTGGATTAATCCTTTTAGTCACATAGCACTACTATTATTCTGAACACCACTGTAAGTTGCAGCAGTACCTCCCAAACTATTAAAAAGAAAGAAAGAAACTGACTGTGTGGAAAATGGGGTAATCACACTGTATCTGACATTTGGGAGCACACAGACTATCTGCTGCACTTAAAATGATTTGCTCTGCTTGATGCTGTCCTCAGAGGAAGGATATACCAGACACATCTTCACATCGTAGGATCGTAGGAAGCACATTAATGTGTCACCCTGTGTCCCTGTACATCTTCTTCTGATCCTCCAGCTTCCTCAAACGCTCTAAAAAACATCCAGGAGAAAGATCACTCAGCTGTGGTCAGGGAGGTGCCACGTCTAGCACCTGTATCTTATGACTCCATAACCTCCTCCCAGACAGTCTCAAAGGTGAAGGTTCCAACAACATGAACGTCACCAATGAGATACATGAGTCTCAACAAATTTGATGCTTTCACCACAATCAGATACATTTTTGATGTTCGAGTCTAGAAAGTAATTGAAAGTCTATCTTGATTCATGACAAGCACACACACACACTGACTTCTCACTCATCTTCTCAAATGCAGCAATCAGAGGAGCAACTAATTCCACAAAGATCACATCAGTGTCCATGAAGTCACGGCCGGTGTCGCAGATTGAATGGTCCACCCTAAAAATCGGTCTGCCCTGCTTTCACTGCACATGCATAATTTCGGAGCGTCGGCAGTATTTCACCGATTATCACCTCGTTTCTGCTTCAAACTGCACTTCAGTTATCATCTATCTCAGCGACAGATATGTGAAGCTTTTGTACAACAAGCACTTCCACATAAATTCAGCATTATTTCATAATAAAAGACAGAGGAAGCCATCAGAGCACAGCGGCCATGATGAGCTGCTCCTGTTGCGTTCACTGTGCTTCCGTCATTTCAAAGCGTCAGTAGCGACTCACCGATCCTCACCTCATTTCTACTTAAAACGGCCTCGTTTCTGCTTAAAACTGACTTTAGAATGATTTAAGAGGTTTTACTTAGTCATCTGATGATTAATAATCACATTATTCCCTTTGATTGCTTTGGGTGAAGAGAATCAGACTCAGACGAGCTGCTGTGGCCTGAAATAACGCATGTGCAGTGGAGGCAGGGTGGACCCATTTTTAAGGGGGGGGGGGGGAACCGTTCAGTCTGTGACACCGGTAAACCTTTCCTGCCCAACAAAGACAGCCAAGTTGCTGAACTCCATAATCAAACCCAACAGCGCTGTGTTCACACTGAACACTGAACAGAATAGAAGGAATTGTGATGACGTCACGCGCCGGGCTGGGCCCCACTGGTAGGCAGAAAACTCTTAATGCAGCCACTGACTGTGTGCACTCGGTGAGCCATCACACTCTGACTGATCAGCGCCCTACATAAAAAAAACATTTCACATCCAGATGGATGACAGTCCGTTTGAAAAATTTTCACTTTGCAAGCATTTAGTCTCAAGGATCAGATGTGGTTTGGCTCAGAACTGCATCCAGTTCAGGTGGAATATGGGATCACATGACCTCACCCTGTGATCCAAGAGAAATCGATGGTCCAACACATCACATTAAAAACAACCTCCCCTTCTGTATTTTTTTTCTTTCTTTTTTCTATTGGTTTTCTCTGTGCAGCTCCACATTTAGGCGATAAACTGTGACTGAAGTTATTATGAGGGGTGCAAACTAACGATCTGATTTTCGGTTCACTTTCAAATCAAACACAGTTTAACGCGCAAAAGAGCGATTTTGCAGACAAATGGATGAACAAAAAGTGTAAAGTTAGACTCACCAGCGTCAAAATGGCTGTAAGCCGCAGAAGAAATAAAACCAGCGAGAAGAAACACAGAGGCGACTGTCCAGGAACCCAGGGTTTGGTTCTAGCTAGTCTGGTGGCTTTCAGGTTGTTAAAATCTATAAAGTATGAATACATACATTACACACACACACACACACACACACGTACATATACACACATATACAGTGAGGAAAATAAGTATTTGAACACCCTGCCATTTTGTAAGTTCTCCAACTTAGAAATCATGGAGGGGTCTGAAATTTTCATCTTAGGTGTGTGTGTGTGTGTATATATATATATGTATATATATATACACACACATATACATATATATATACATATATATATATGTATATATATATATATACATATATATATCTCAAATTGTTATGGATGGGCTGATTTTGTGTTTCTGAATCTTTTTTGTTTTTTTTTTAAATTGTATTTATGGGAAGTCATGTGATCCACACAGGTGTATGTAACGTGTGGGTGTATATAATTAAAGCTGCCACGTCCTTGTGGTGTTTTTTTTTTTTTTTTTTCTATCACTTTTTCAATGGATGCACATGCAGAACCCTTTTTTGGACAGTTCACTCGCCTGGCATAAATGTTTTATTATTGCTGTTAACAGCTCTCCCTGCATCCCACAATCAAGTTTTATGTCTCTTTTTTTCAGGACAACCTGTGCTTTCAGAATACGAGGTCTATTAGAAAAGTATCCAACCTTATTATTTTTTTCAAAAACCATATGGATTTGAATCACGTGTGATTGCATCAGACAAACTTGAACCCTCGTGCGCATGCGTGAGTTTTTCCACACCTGTCGGTTGCGTCATTCGCCTGTGAGCAGGCTTTGAGTGAGGAGTGGTCCAGCCCCCTCGGCGGATTTTCATTGTCAGGAAATGGCAGAATGATTTGGGCTTTTTTTCCATCAGAATTTTTTGAGGCGAAGCCTCCGCTCCTCTTTCCATGACAAAAACTCCTGTAACAGTGGAATGTGCCGTTCATTTCCAAACTGGACACTGTGTTTTATCCGGGACGTCGTCTGACTAGCACAGGAATTGTGAAAAGACGTGGACATCAGCACTTTTTCGGCACATTGAGACAGACGTGCGGAGGAATTCCAAGCGTCGTGGAGGTGCCGCATGGCGCAAAGCAACGTCGTGATGAAGCCTCACGGGACATGTTCTGGCATGTCCAGGCACATCCACAATTTCTCAGATAATCACTCGATGGAAAAACCACCGACAGCTGTCTGAACGCCATCTCAAAGCCATCCTGTGAGACCAAAACTGAGGTGTTCCTTTGTCTCGCTCCATCAGCAAATCAGTAGTGATGCGCGAAGCCTCTGCTCGGCTTTCCATGACAAAATCTCTTGTTAAAAGTGAAATCTGCCGGAAAATGGTTGATGTCCAGCTCTTGTGATAACCAGAGAAAGTGCACACGATGGTCCCGGCTCCACAGAGCCATCTGGAAATGATCCGGTGGTTTGTGGCTCTTGATGGCGGCACGGAGCGCGGCGCGCCGAACGTCCTTAAAGCCATCCTTAAAGCTGTAGTAACACTCCTTATTCTCTGTGAAGCCCGTAAAATTTTCACCGAAAGCCAGATAAGTTTTTCGAATGGTTTCCAGCTGCCAGTCTCTAACAGTTTCTGAAAAAATTCTGATGGAAAAAAGCCCAAATCATTCCGCCATTTCCTGACAATGAAAATCCGCAGAGGGGGCTGGACCACTCCTCACTCAAAGCCTACTCACAGGCGAATGACGCAACCAACAGGCGTGGAAAAACTCACGCATGTGCACGAGGGTTCAAGCTTGTCTGACGCAATCACACGTGATTCAAATCCATATGGCTTTTGAAAAAATAATAAGGTCAGATACTTTTCTAATAGACCTCGTATATATGTTTTTGTTGTGTTTTATAAGTGTAATAAAGGTTTACAATCAAAAATAGGCAAAGAAAAAATAAAGCAAAAAATAATTTTCCACACACATTTATTCAAAACACACAGCAAACTATAATAAACAACTGTTTAGACTTTATAAAGGTAATTTGAGGTCTTGTGTGAAAGACTGTACAACAATAAGGTTTAAACAATAAACACAAATGCACATTTTGAACAATATATACAAAATGGTCTATGCGTTTTGTTGTCCATTGATATGGTAAACAGTGCTTTACGCAGAGAAAGCAGCAGAGTTATCCAGTAACATTCACATGCAAACTAGTGGAGCAATCCTGATAGTTACACACTCTTTGTTTGAGCACCTGAGATTGTCATCAGAGGCTCTCACTGATCGCTGTGCGTAATGGCGCAGGGCACAATGAGTATGTACTAATAGTATGTACTCATTGGAGAACCCAGGGGGCTATTCAAACGGGCCAACTAGTAACACATCAATCAATTTTTCAATCAATTTTTTTATATAGCGCCAAATCACAACAAACAGTTGCCCCAAGGCGCTTTATATTGTAAGGCAAGGCCATACAATAATTATGTAAAACCCCAACGGTCAAAACGACCCCCTGTGAGCAAGCACTTGACTACAGTGGGAAGGAAAAAACTCCCTTTTAACAGGAAGAAACCTCCAGCAGAACCAGGCTCAGGGAGGGGCAGTCTTCTGCTGGGACTGGTTGGGGCTGAGGGAGAGAACCAGGAAAAAGACATGCTGTGGAGGGGAGCAGAGATCGATCACTAATGATTAAATGCAGAGTGGTGCATACAGAGCAAAAAGAGAAAGAAACAGTGCATCATGGGAACCCCCCAGCAGTCTATGTCTATAGCAGCATAACTAAGGGATGGTTCAGGGTCACCTGATCCAGCCCTAACTATAAGCTTTAACAAAAAGGAAAGTTTTAAGCCTAATCTTAAAAGTAGAGAGGGTGTCTGTCTCCCTGATCTGAATTGGGAGCTGGTTCCACAGGAGAGGAGCCTGAAAGCTGAAGGCTCTGCCTCCCATTCTACTCTTACAAACCCTAGGAACTACAAGTAAGCCTACAGTCTGAGAGCGAAGCGCTCTATTGGGGTGATATGGTACTACGAGGTCCCTAAGATAAGATGGGACCTGATTATTCAAAACCTTATAAGTAAGAAGAAGAATTTTAAATTCTATTCTAGAATTAACAGGAAGCCAATGAAGAGAGGCCAATATGGGTGAGATATGCTCTCTCCTTCTAGTCCCCGTCAGTACTCTAGCTGCAACATATTGAATTAACTGAAGGCTTTTTAGGGAACTTTTAGGACAACCTGATAATAATGAATTATAATAGTCCAGCCTAGAGGAAATAAATGCATGAATTAGTTTTTCAGCATCACTCTGAGACAAGACCTTTCTGATTTTAGAGATTTTTTTTTTTTCTTTTTAATATTTATTTCATTCATTTAAAAGAAAAACAGAAAAGCAAAAAACAAAAGCACCACAATACCAGAATGAAAAGGAGCAGAAAGAAGAACAAGTCTTATGATTTCTGCCCCTTTTAACAATACAATCTTTCAATATACAGCATCATAGTCAACATTATTTAACAGATTGCATTTCTTTAACTTGTCACATACCACTGACCCATTTCATAATTATGACCATTAATTAATAGATTACATCACTGACAGGTTATATTTAAACTTAAGACACTCCAAACATTATTAACAGTTTACTTTTTTTTTTTTTTTTACTTTCTTGCAGCCCACTGACTTACTTCATAGTTTCATACTTACTTAATACATCTAATTTAATATGTTTTTTAAATAATTTAAGTGACCTTAATTCTTTAATTTCTTTATTAAGATTGTTCCATAATTTGACACCATTTACTGCAATACTCCTTTCCTTTACTTTGGTTCTAAATCTTGGTTTTTTAAAGACTTCTATTCCTTTCAATTTATAACTACTTACTCTTTTTTCAAACATATTTTGAATGTTTGTTGGTAAAGTATTTTTATTAACTTGGTACATCGTTTGTAATATTTTCAAATCAACTAAATCATGAAATTTAAGTACCCTATACTTAATAAACAATGGATTAGATGGATCTCTAAAACCACTGTTACTAATCACTTTTAAAGCTCTTTTCTGCAAAATAAATAAAGGTTGTATATAGGTTGTATATGTTGATCCCCAGATTTCTACACAGTAAGTTAAATATGGGACAATCAATGAATTGTACAATGTTAATAAACCATAACTATTTAATGAATATTTTACTTTATGCAAAACAGCAATGGCTTTCGCTATTTTTCCTTTTATGTAATTTATGTGTGACTTCCATGTAAGATCTTCATCAATCATGACTCCTAAAAATTTCATTTCTTTTACCCTTTGTATATCCATTCCATCTATTTGTAATGACACATTATTTTCTTTCGCTCTATCATTAAACAATATGAAATTTGTCTTATTAATATTTAGTGACAATCTGTTTATATCAAACCAATGTTTAACTTTTTCCAACTCTGTATTTATCACTTGTGCTACTTCCTGTATATCTGATCCAGAGTAAAACAGCGTTGTATCATCAGCAAATAAAATGCTGCCAAGCACATTGGATACATTCACAAAATCATTGATATACAAAATAAACAGTTTGGGTCCAAGTACCGATCCTTGTGGTACTCCATAAATAATGTTACACAATTCTGATTTGGTATTATTTATCTGAACAAACTGTTTTCTATTTTCTAAGTAGCTTTTTACCCACTGATGTGCAGCACCTCTTATTCCATATTGTTGTAACTTGTGGAGCAATCTTGAGTGGTCTATAACATCAAAAGCCTTTTTCAGGTCAATAAAAATACTTACAAAATAATCCTTATTATCTATTGTTGTTGATATTTTCTCTATTAGTTCCATAATTGCCATAGCTGTCGAATGTTTTGTTCTGAATCCATACTGAGCATTATTTAAAATATGTTTCTCAATAAATTTATCCAATCTTGTTACAAAAACTTTTTCCATAATTTTAGAAAACTGTGGAAGCAATGATACTGGCCTGTAATTAGAAAAATTACGTTTGTCTCCATTTTTATATAATGGGACTACCTTAGCAATTTTCATTTCATCTGGAAAAACCCCAGTTGACAGAGACAGATTACAAATATAAGTAAATGGTTCAATAACAATTTCTATTATACTTTTTACAGTCATCATGTCTAAATCTTCATGGTCAGTTGATCTTTTGCTTACACAGTTTTTTACAATATTTCTTATTTCATCTTTTTCCACATTGTCCAGGAAAATACTATTGACCGTATTTACCAATGTACATAATTTATCTTCTATTATTGGTTTATTTCCCACCAGACTTGACCCTACATTTGAAAAATAATCATTAAACCCATTTGCAACGTCTTTTATATCATATATCTCTTTATTTTCCTTAACAAAGTAATTTGGAATAGTTTCTTTCGTTCCATCACTATCAATCACACTTTTTATAATTCCCCATGTTACCCTCATATTATCTTTACTCTTATTTAGTTTTTCACTGTAATAATCTTTTTTTTGTTTCCTAATTATTGTTAATAGTTTATTTTTATATTTTTTGTATTTATGTTCTGATTCCTTTGTTTGCAATTTTAAAAAGCACCTGTATAAATAGTTTTTCTTTGCACAAGCATTTTTTATTCCCTTTGTCAGCCATGGTTTATTTACTCTTTTCTTACTAATTTCAATTAATTTACAATTTTTATTGTATGATTTCATCAATATTTTCATAAATGAGTTATATGCTACAGTAACATCACTGACATAAACTTCTTCCCAGTTTTGATTTTTAAGGTCATATTTTAATGCCTCTAAGGCTTTTACTGACTTATCTCTTTTAAAGTTTATATCAGTTTTTTTGTTGTACCTATTTTTATATTTAAATATTGAAAAAATTGGTAAATGGTCGCTAATATCTGTCATGAAGATCCCATTCTTGATAATTTCATCTGTTCTGTTTGTAAATATATTATCAATTACCGTTGCACTTTGCGATGTAATTCTGGTTGGTTTTGTTATCAAGGGGAATAACCCCAAACTATACATTGTATTCACAAAATCACTTAATCTTTGGCAGCTGGAGCTTTCTATGTTAATATTAAAGTCCCCACACATAAAAAGCGTTTTGTTTTTAATTTGATGGAATAATTCAATTATTTTATCTGTAAATTTCACAACACAAGAATCTGGTGCTCTGTATACACAACTAACTAAAATATTCTTAGATGTTTCATGTACAAGTTCCACTGTTACAATTTCTATGACATCATTCATAATTGTCATTTCTTCAACAATTGTACACATCAGATCTGTTTTTGTATACAGAGCAATACCACCGCCTTTTTTATATCTTCTGTTTACAAAATACAGCTCATATCCCTCCATTTGAACTTCATCCATGAGATCATCTTTAAGCCAAGATTCAGTGATTGCAACAATACTAAATCTATTTTTAAACTGATTTAAATAATCTTTTATTTGTGACATTTTACAATACAAGCTTCGACTGTTTATATGTATGAGTGACAGGGTATCTTCTGCAATTTTTTCACTATTCAGCTGTTCTACTGTATAATACTCACAACCAATCGTTTTTAAGTCAAATATACTTTCATCAATATTAGTGTCTATGTCATATATTTTATCCTCTGTTTCCATGTTTGATCTGATTTTTTGTTGGTCCAATTACCAACAGATGTTATATTTGATTGTCTATTCAGGTCTGTATTTCGTAAGGTCCTCCATGTTTTTGATTTGTATACCGTTTGTTCCTTCTTTTACTCTAATCCACACCCTACAATTCCAGACCCATGTAGCAACAATATGTTTCTGTTTTCTTAGTAGTCTTGCTTCCCTAGCAATATCTGCATTTTTCTTTGTTAGATGCTCATTTATATAGACACTCGTTCCTTTCAAATTCTTTGCCTGTCTTAATAACTCATATTTATATTTTCTGCTTGTAAATCATATAACAATGTTAGATAGTTTATTTTTTCTATCTTTAGTTGGAATAGTATAACAGTCTGATATTGTATCTTGATGGATGACAACACCTTTTTGATATAAAAAGTTTGTAACTTGTTGTTCCAATGATTGTCTTTCTTCAGGTGGTGCATCCTCCCCACTGGCTCCACCAGAATCCACCACCCTTGCATATGTCCGATGCCTTGTTTCTAGTCCAGATATTATAACATCATCTTTTCTAGTAAATTGTTCAAGTTCATCCACACGTTGCTCAAGTTTCTTAATGATCTTGTCCTTCTCTTTAACCAGATTTTGGAGTTCTTTAATTTCCACCATCAGTTTGTCTAGATTAGACATGTCTTTTGATATATGGTTTAATGAGGTCTTTATCTCCTCTATATCTTCCTCGAGTTTATCTGTTTTCCTGGGTGGTGCCATGCCGACTGTCGTGGCTCAGTATGGCCACTATTGATTACAAAAACAATTCTCACCAGTAGCCTCCACCACCACAGGTCCGGTAGCCGCACCCCAACCCTCCCCGTTGCTAACCTCGTTCACAGCCGCCCCAGCCACGGTCGTAGCCGCCGCCAGCCCTGGATGTAGCCGCTGCTAGCCGCGGATGTAGCCGACGCCTCGGGCCTGGATGTATCGCCGCCACCGATGCCTCGGCCTGGATGAACCGCCTTCACCGATGCCTCCGCCGCCAGCCACGGATGTAGCCGCTGCTAGCCTCGGATGTAGCCGCTGCTAGCCTCGAACGTAGCACTGGGTCCCTGTCAGACGCAGGTTCGCTCCTCAACCCGCGTCCTTACATAACAGTTTCTGCTTCCTTCCAGCAGTACCAGATCCGACAGCCGGAGACAGTGATCACCTGGGGACTCGGGACTTGGCGGCTCCAGTATTCTCCGGGTTCGGTGGGTTTCAGCACTGTATTGCGTAAATGCAAAAAAGCAGTCCTACATATTTGTTTAATATGCGCTTTGAATGACATATCCTGATAAAAAATGACTCCAAGATTTCTCACAGTATTACTAGAGGTCAGGGTAATGCCATCCAGAGTAAGGATCTGGTTAGACACCATGTTTCTAAGATTTGTGGGGCCAAGTACAATAACTTCAGTTTTATCTGAGTTTAAAAGCAGGAAATTAGAGGTCATCCATGTCTTTATGTTTATGGCGATTTTAACATCCACACAGATGCTGAGAATGACAGCCTCAACACTGCATTTAATCTATTATTAGACTCAGTTGGCTTTGCTCAAAATGTAAATGAGTCCACCCACCACTTTAATCATATCTTAGATCTTGTTCTGACTTATGGTATGGAAATTGAAGACTTAACAGTATTCCCTGAAAACTCCCTTCTGTCTGATCATTTCTTAATAACATTTACATTTACTCTGATGGACTACCCAGCAGTGGGGAATAAGTTTCATTACACTAGAAGTCTTTCAGAAAGCGCTGTAACTACGTTTAAGGATATGATTCCTTCTTTATGTTCTCTAATGCCATATACCAACACAGGGCAGAGTAGCTACCTAAACTCTGTAAGTGAGATAGAGTATCTCGTCAATAGTTTTACATCCTTATTGAAGACAACTTTGGATGCTGTAGCTCCTCTGAAAAAGAGAGCCTTAAATCAGAAGTGCCTGACTCCGTGGTATAACTCACAAACTCGCAGCTTAAAGCAGATAACCCGTAAGTTGGAGAGGAAATGGCGTCTCACTAATTTAGAAGATCTTCACTTAGCCTGGAAAAAGAGTCTGTTGCTCTATAAAAAAAATCCCTCCGTAAAGCTAGGACATCTTACTACTCATCACTAATTGAAGAAAATAAGAACAACCCCAGGTTTCTTTTCAGCACTGTAGCCAGGCTGACAAAGAGTCAGAGCTCTATTGAGCCGAGTATTCCTTTAACTTTAACTAGTAATGACTTCATGACTTTCTTTGCTAATAAAATTTTAACTATTAGAGAAAAAATTACTCATAACCATCCCAAAGACGTATCGTTATCTTTGGCTGCTTTCAGTGATGCCGGTATTTGGTTAGACTCTTTCTCTCCGATTGTTCTGTCTGAGTTATTTTCATTAGTTACTTCATCCAAACCATCAACATGTCTATTAGACCCCATTAATTAATGCTTTGATCTTAAATATGATCAATCTATCTTTATTAGTTGGCTATGTACCACAGGCTTTTAAGGTGGCAGTAATTAAACCATTACTTAAAAAGCCATCACTTGACCCAGCTATCTTAGCTAATTATAGGCCAATCTCCAACCTTCCTTTTCTATCAAAAATTCTTAAAAGGGTAGTTAGTAAAACAGCTAACTGATCATCTGCAGAGGAATGGTCTATTTGAAGAGTTTCAGTCAGGTTTTAGAATTCATCATAGTACAGAAACAGCATTAGTGGAGGTTACAAATGATCTTCTTATGGCCTCAGACAGTGGACTCATTTCTGTGCTTGTTCTGTTAGACCTCAGTGCTGCTTTTGATACTGTTGACCATAAAATTTTCTTACAGAGATTAGAGCATACCATAGGTATTAAAGGCACTGCGCTGCGGTGGTTTGAATCATATTTATCTAATAGATTACAATTTGTTCATGTAAATGGGGAATCTTCTTCACAGACTAAGGTTAATTATGGAGTTCCACAAGGTTCTGTGCTAGGACCAATTTTATTCACTTTATACATGTTTCCCTTAGGCAGTATTATTAGACGGCATTGCTTAAATTTTCATTGTTACGCAGATGATACCCAGCTTTATCTATCCATGAAGCCAGAGGACACACACCAATTAGCTAAACTGCAGGATTGTCTTACAGACATAAAGACATGGATGACCTCTAATTTCCTGCTTTTAAACTCAGATAAAACTGAAGTTATTGTACTTGGCCCCACAAATCTTAGAAACATGGTGTCTAACCAGATCCTTACTCTGGATGGCATTACCCTGACCTCTAGTAATACTGTGAGAAATCTTGGAGTCATTTTTGATCAGGATATGTCATTCAATGCGCATATTAAACAAATATGTAGGACTGCTTTTTTGCATTTGCGCAATATCTCTAAAATTAGAAAGGTCTTGTCTCAGAGTGATGCTGAAAAACTAATTCATGCATTTATTTCCTCTAGGCTGGACTATTGTAATTCATTATTATCAGGTTGTCCTAAAAGTTCCCTGAAAAGCCTTCAGTTAATTCAAAATGCTGCAGCTAGAGTACTGACAGGGACTAGAAGGAGAGAGCATATCTCACCCATATTGGCCTCTCTTCATTGGCTTCCTGTTAATTCTAGAACAGAATTTAAAATTCTTCTTCTTACTTATAATGTTTTGAATAATCAGGTCCCACCTTATCTTAGGGACCTCATAGTACCATATCACCCCAATAGAGCGCTTCGCTCTCAGACTGCAGGCTTACTTGTAGTTCCTAGGATTTGTAAGAGTAGAATGGGAGGCAGAGCCTTCAGCTTTCAGGCTCCTCTCCTGTGGAACCAGCTCCCAATTCAGATCAGGGAGACAGACACCCTCTCTACTTTTAAGATTAGGCTTAAAACTTTCCTTTTTGCTAAAGCTTATAGTTAGGGCTGGATCAGGTGACCCTGAACCATCCCTTAGTTATGCTGCTATAGACTTAGACTGCTGCTCATCATCATGTGATGGGAAGCAAGTGTCATTTTGGTGTTTATTTGTTGTCACTGACTCTCTCAACCAATGTAATTTTTTTTCATCAATTGTTTTATTGTTTGGGTAAATAAGTGTCCCACAAAAAAATTATAGTGCACAACATTCAGTGAACTACAATTGTTAATTAAGCTCTGATCCGACAGCTTTACAGAGTTACACAGGAGCTTTCACGGTCAATATAAGTTCCCATGAGCACACACAAGCACATGCACTTTATACAAGGGTAGGCTGAAAAGTTCTAAGGCTCCCCATGAAGGAGTAATGCATTAACTGCATTATAGTGAGCCTTAGATCTTTTCAGCCTACCCTTGTATATGGACTGTACTTTCTTATTTAACAATGTAGCATTTTTATGAAATATCAATAACGTAGTGTATAATTAGCTATAAAGCTTCAATTTGCTGCAAAAATATACAGATTCTAAAATTTGGCTGCAAGGGTCAGCCTAACAGCAAATTAATCTCAAGATCTGGTGCATACTTTATAATTCCATTGTGATTATGGATTTGTTTCCATCTTAGATTGTGCAAAAGGTTTAGGTTATTTTAATGTAATTAAATACAAAACTGCATGATCAATAAAAATAATAGTGTAATTACTGCTGTTACTACGACTGTGACTATAGTACTATTATTACCATTATATGACAATATAATGACATTACTAGCTTTCTTCTGTCAGAATATCCGACAGTCTCACTGTCTTGTGTAACTTTTGCCTTTTAATCAGCCAGTCTGTGATCAGATATTACATGTAATATACAGATGGAAAAGGTCTGAACATCTGACATTAATTTCTATTTTCTGACAATCGTCGTCATCGTGGCAGTCCCTCAGTTGAGTGGAAGATTGTCTCTTGATCGATGCCCTGGCGGGATGGTGGATGTGGAGATGACTGAACAGACTCAGTCTTGTTGTGGACTGTTTTTGACGGATGCTACATGTGGTTGTTGCAGGAAGCTTCTGCCTTTCAGGATCTTGCACTCAAATCTTCTGAAAAATGAATGATGTGTGTAGTGATAGATTTGAGATTCAGCTCAAGCTTGTGCCAGTGTTTGTTTAGGTGGAGATGTGCACACTGTAACCTAAGATAACATCCATGCAAGATATATCATCCATCTAATGGCATATACTCAGCAGAGGGCTTTTTTTTTAAATTCCTCTGCCAAGGAGTGTTTTCATGGGTGTTTGTTTTTTTTGTCTGTAAACAGAGTAATGCAAAAATCAAATGGACAGATTTCAATGAAATTTCCTGAGCAGACAGATAATGTTACAACAAACAGCTTATTCAGTTTTGAAGGTGAGCCAGAATATAGCATGGAAGTGAGATCCAGAAGAATGTTTGGCAGACTGCAACACTCACTCACCCACCTTTAAACGCTTACTCCAATTAAGGGTCGCAGGGGGCTGGAACTTATCCCAGCAGTCATAGGGCGTGAGGAGGGGTACACCCTGGACAGGACGTCAGTCTGTCACAGGGCCACATATAGACAAACAAACACATTCACATCCGCACCCACACCTACGGACAATTTAAAGTTTCCAGTTGACCTAACCTGCATGTCTTTAGATGCGGGAGGAAGCTGGAGCACTCGGGGGAACCCACACAAACACGGGGAGAACATGCAAACTCCATACAGAGAGGCCTCAGGTGGGATTCAATCCCATGGCCTTCTTGCTGTGAGGCAACAGTGCTAACCACTAAGCCACCGTGCTCCCCCAGATTGCAAGATTTAACCCAAAAATTCACAAGAGGATGTTGATGAAATTTGGCGAGCAGATGGATAATGTCTGACAAAAATAAGGGATTTTGGTTTGAATTTAATTCAGAACATATTTTGGATCCGGGATCCAGACATTTTAAGCATTCAGGAACATTTAGTTAAATGAAAATAATACATACAAGCACACTCCATTTCTCTTCCTGTTCTTTTGAAATCTTACAAGGCTTGATACTAAATGCAAGTGAAAGTGGGTCTTTTGTCAGTGTGGAACATGTGGCCTTGGTGGAGGGATGTGCTCTCTGAGCGCCTTCTAGGGATTTTTTAAAGGATAAAGTGGGTATAGATGATGGACAAATAAACATAAAATAATTTAACAGGGAATCAGATGTTTTTATCCCATGGAACCATCAGAAAATCCTGTGACAGCACAATGATTCCAAAAGACGCACAGAGAGATGAAGGGTAGTGCGTCGAACACCCTGTTGGTAGAAACATGTCCGTCAGGTCAAAACTTCACACATCCTGGGATAACTCCGGGAGAAGATTCTCAGCGAGGATTCAACAGAATGGAGGGTGAGACCAACTGCCTCTCACACTTTGAAATAAGCCTTGAGCTATGAAGAAGCAGTGAGAGGAGGTTACCTCTGAGACTTCAGATGGCAGAGCGAGCAGGGAAAAGAGCCAAGGCTCATTCTGCCACTACAGGCACTGCACTGGAACAAGTAGGGGAGAAATTGGCGCTGGGAATATGGGCAGGATGGTGGAAATGTGAAGCACAAAAGGCTTAAGGGGGAACATTGCTCAAGCATCCCTGCCGCCACATATGTGTGTGTGCCCGCACATGCACACACAAACAGTATGCACAGGGTTTAAGAGGTGGCTGAGGAGAATGATTGGCAAGAGGATCAAGACAAAGCCTGTGGGTCATGTTGGAGGGCAGCTCGACTTGATGTGCAATTCATATTTATATTCACAATCGCACATGCACACGGTGCAAGTGTCAGAGGGAAACAGACTATAGTAAAAGAGACAAACACACACACATACACACACACTAAGTGGTTGATTTTGCCAGGTTTGTGAGAATAACACTGTTAGTCTGTGGTTGTGTGGAGAAACTTTCAGCAAACAGGAGGAAAGAGGATCCAAATGCTGAGAGAGGATGGCAATCAAACACGTGCAATAACACAACCTGGATTCTGTGTGCTGTGAGCTTCTTTGAGCACATCACATCTAACAATGTTCAGTTCAGGGCATCTCAATATTTTTTTTGCAACGTGATCCCTGCAATCGTTCCATATTTTGGAGTCATTATTATAATGGGCCCAATTTGGACACTCTGTGGGACAAACATGCATGTTGTGTGCACTGAGGTGTGGTGGTTTCTAGCTTTCCTCCCACAGTGTAGATGGTGTCAGTTTATGGGAGCATCTCTGACTAATGGGTTCATTTCCTGACAAGCCCAGAGTCACGTCTCAGGAGACAAATATATAAACTGCAAATATATTAGTAAATTTACAGTAGGATTTTGCATATGTCACACAAGCAGCCTGTTTGAAAAGATATAAATCCAAACATTTAGTTGCTATTTACACTTGGTTTTGAAATGTGTCATAGGCAACTAGAGTGTAAATGACCACTGAGAGGCACTGCGATTTATTCCCAAAAAATGCTTGCTGAGGTGGTCTGGAATGTGTTTGACCACCTTTATTTTACTTGGTAATAATACCTGTGGGCAGCTACAAAAATCTGACATTTGACCTCAGTGACCTTGACCATCACCCAAATGATTCACTTCTGGTTGACCTTGCCAAGGCAATTGTGGATCCACTTGTGTGTCACCTTTGGGCCAAACTGAGTTGAAAATCAAATTCCTTGACCTTAATGACAATTTTGAGGCCAACCTTCATTGACATACCAAGTTTGAAAGGACCATGGAGGGGCAGGCCAAAAGCAGGCAGATATGATTTTGACCCTAATGATTTGAATACCTCTGTGTGTGGCTAGGTTTGATACAAACTGGAGTGAAAAAGCTTAAATTTTGTCCTTTGACACAACAATTGACCATTGAAAAGTGTGACCTCACCTGGGCAATTCCAGAGCCCACCTACATATGGGTGCTAAACAATGCAAATCAGACAAAATAATGATCAGATTTGACCTTTGAACCCCCAATAATCAACCATTGATAAATTTAATGTTGTGTGGCCAATTCCAAAACCCAGCTACATGTGTGTCAGAGTGAATATATATAAATGTAATTATTTTGACCTTTGATCTGAGTTACCCTGACCTTCACCATACCAAATGTTTTGAGGGCAATTTTGGGCCTGACTGTTATCCAAGTTTGATGGAAATTGGCCAAAGGGCCTGGGAGGAGTCGAGCGACAAACAGATAAAACCAAATTTTGACCTTTGGCATTAATTATCTAGACCTTTGCCAAAACAAATCCTGTCAAAGCGATTCTGGGGTCAACCTACATGCACACAATAAAATTGGTGGGAACTGGCCCAAGCACCTCAAACATAGATGTAACAGTGAAATGCCTCATCATTGTAGGACATGGTGGTTGTTTGGGTGAAAGCATGCATACATGTACGACCAGTACACGCACTTATTTGGTAGAGACTCCAGTTATGCCCCATCAATTGTAACTACAATTTTTATACCATTAATAATTAAACTATTACAACATCACTGTTTTTGTGTTTAACATTCTACCATTTAGATGAGTGACACTCATTACAAACCAAACTGGTGTGTGACCAGAATGGACCTGTCTGGACTAACCACCCATCTGAAGTTAAAAACTGAGGTCTGTTAGAAAAGTATTGGACCTTTTTATTTTTTGCAATAACCTTATGGATTTGAATCACGTGTGATTGCATCAGCCAAGCTTGAACCTTGGTGCGCATGCGTGATTTTTTTCACGCCTGTCGGTTGCGTCATTCGCCTGTGAGCAGGCTTTGAATGAGCACTGGTCCTCCCCCCTCGTCGGATTTTCATTGTGAGGAAAATGTCTGAACGGCTGGAGCAGCGCTGCATCAAATTTTTCCAGAAACTGTGAGAGACAGCCAGGTGGACACCATTCGGAAAATTCAGATGGCTTTCAGGGACGATTTTATGGGCATCACACAGATTAAGGAGTGGTACAGCCGGTTTAAAGACGGCGCACAATGGCGGGGGGCGCGCCGTGCTCCGAGCGGCGATTGACAGGCTGAAACAACCAGATCATTTACAAACTGAATGCTGTGTTGATCCGGGACGTCGTCTGACTACCAGAGAAATGGCAGAAAAGGCGGACATCAGCACTTTTCCGGCACATTCCACTGTTAAAGGAGAGTTTGTCATGAAAACAGGAGCAGAGGAATTTGCCACGGAGCCACTAATGGCGCAGAATGAAAGCACCTCCATGTTGGTCTCACAGGACATGTGACATGCCCAGCTCTTCAACAATTTCTCGGATACTCACTCGACTGAAAAGCCACCCAAAGCCGTCTGAATCTTCTGAATGGTGGAAATGCTGGGCATGTCCTGTGAGACTTCCAACACAGAGGTGCTTTTTGTTCTGCGCCATTAGCGGCTCCGTCCTGACGCGCGAATTCCGCCGCACGTCTTTCATTACAAAATCTCCTGTAACAGTGTAATGTGCCGAAAAAGTGCTATGTCCACCTCTCTTGCCATTTCTCTGGTAGTCAGACGACGTCCCGGATGAACACAGCCTTCACTTTGGAAATGATCTGGTTGTTTCAACCTGTCGATGGCCGCTCGAAGCGCGGCGCACCCTCAGCCGCTGTGGGCTGTCTTTAATCCGGTTGTAATGCGCCTTAATCTGTGTGATGCTTATAAGATCTTCACCGAAAGCCATCTGAAGTTTCCGAATGGTTTCCACCTGGCTGTTGAAAAAATGTTAATGCAGCAAAGTGGCAGTCGCTCGGCCATTTTCCTGACAATGAAAATCCGCTGAGGGGGCTGGACCACTCCTCCCACAAAGCGTGCTCACAGGCGAATGACGCAACCAACAGGCGTGAAAAAACTCACGCATGCGCACGAAGGTTCAAGCTTGGCTGATGCAATCACACGCGATTCAAATCCATATAGTTTTTGAAAACAATAAAAAGGTCGGATAGTTTTCTAACAGACCTCGTACATGTAATGAAGTGATCTGAACAAATAACTACTCTTTGGTGGGTTACGGTGTGAGATGTTTTCTCTTTTCTTCTAGATAGAAATTAGCCACTTGGTTCTTTATATATATATATATATATATATATATATATATATATATATATATATATATATATATATATATATATATATATTCCTGTTGTTAGCCATGTTTATAATAATTTATTTTTATGCAGCTTATTTGCACGTGTGACATATTTGTTTATTTTCAAGATATACTCATTATTTAGTGCTTTCTGAACAACAGCGCAAGTTGACTTCACTAGTTTGGTTGCTTGGATAACTCTTAATGGGAAATTGCACAAAATGCCTCTTTGACCAACTCTGAGAATATCCGTTTGTTGTAAATATGGGTGCCCAAGTGGTTTTAGAATGACACTCAAAATGAAAGTGATTAAAAAAACAACAAAAAAACAACACAGAAATAAGATATGCTGTTGAGCAAAAGCAGCCATACAGCAAGAAATGGTATTAAAAAATGCTTTAAGTCTTTTTGTAGCTGTTACTGACCCACATGCACACGGAAATGCACAAGGACTATTATTACGATTATTAAGTGAGAGGATGAGGTTGAGGGAGTGTGTTGAAAGTCTCACCTCCTTCCCATCCTGCCAACTCACTGTAATGGCAGAGGACAGGAGCGAATACATGCACGTGTGAACGCTACCACATAGCTGCTAATTTGCTGATGGGCTTTTGTTCCTCAACACTAGAAGAGGGAATACAGTTTGTCATCTTGTTTTGCTTCTCTATCGTGTGAAAATTTGCTGGAGCATCTAAAGTTCTGTGGCATATTTCACCACACAGCCTGGAGGTCTTTTTCTCCCCATTTGATACAGGACAAATGGAAGAAATCCATTTGACAAATTTGGAACTTTGTGACACAAACAGGCCTGTGTTCATCTTTAGTCATGTTTCTTCTGCAGATGCTCAGGAGACATCAACAGCTATGAAATATGTATCACAAGGATGGGAGCAAAGTCAAAGTTGTTTGCCACACAAAATGACAGTTGTGGTCGAATGTTTACATACACTCATCATGGGCATGAATATCAAGGTAATTTTGGGCTTTTAATGATTTCTTTGAACTGTTCTTTTGACAGGGTGGAATGATTGTACAACATGCATTATCACTGTCTCTAAAAAACAGGAATTGGATGCACTAATTTGAATTGATTTTGGATCTTCTCTAATCCACACATGGTCACAATTATACATACAGAGTCCAGACTTAAGACATACTTATTTTCCCTTTCGTATGGCTAGCATACTGGCATAGTTTTGTTTTACGCTTTTAATTCATTTTATTAGTAAGCAGAGCATGTTGTGGCCTCAACTTTACCTAAATTCTGGGTCTTTTAGTGAAGTTTAGGGCTAGTGGCCGGCGATGACCTTAGTATTTCATGGTTTTCTTGTTGATTAATGCTGGCAAATTATACTGTATTTCTTGTCTTTCTGACGCCTAATTCTGTTTTTTTTTTTTTTCCTCCTTGTTTAAGGTGCAGCTCCATCCAGAGATGGGAGTTGTATTTGTGCTGGAGACCCTCCCGCTCTGTGCACCAACAGCATTTCCTGTATATTCGTTTTGTGAATTGTTGGTGTGAATTGTTCTGTAATTTATGTCTGTAGCATGGCCCAAGCAGAGGGTCACCCCTTTGAGTCTGGTCTGCTTGAGGTTTCTTCCTCAGAGGGAGTTTTTCCTTACCACTGTTGCCCTGGGGGTTAGTAAGGTTAGACCTTACTTGTGTGAAGTGCCTTGAGGCGCTATATAAATGAAAATAAATTGAATCTTGAATTGATACGGGCTCAAATAATTATATATATATATATATATATAAATAAATATATAAATGTTCCTTACGTAGCCGTGGTTTCTTATTATTCCAAAGAAATGACGTAATAACCCAGTCTAATTTCTTAAAATAGGTGTTTGGAATGTACACAGGAAGGCTTTGAAACAAATATAGATATCTAGGCAATACAGACATTTTAGCAACATTCACTCTCCCTACTAATGAAAAAGGAAGTGGTGACCATTTTGACAAATCTTGCTGTATATTAAGTTGTAGTTGAGTAAAGTTTTCTTTGAAAAGATCCTTGAAGTTTTTTGTCACAGTTATTCCAAGATAAACAAAACTACGTGCAGCGATCTTAAAAGGAACATTAATTTTTGCTAATATCGAGTCAGATAAATTTAAAGATAATAGCTCGCTTTTATGTAAATTCAGTTTATAACCTGACACAAGCCCAAATATATCCAATAGTTCCAGAATGGGAGGGATAGTGTCCTCCGCCCTGGATACGTACAGCAGGAGATCATCGGCATAGAGTGAGAATTTATGTTCAGTGCCAAATCGTGAAATGCCATGGATAGAGTGATTGTTTCTTATGGCTATCGCCAATGGCTCAATAGCCACAACAAAGAGGAGGGGGCTGAGGGGGCAGCCCTGACGGGTTCCATGGTGTAAAGGGAACGGTTTTGAATAGTAATTATTTGTGAGTACCATAGCTGAAGGACAGGCATAGAGTAATTTCACCCAGGATAAGAAGGAGTTACCAACCCCAAATTTACGCAGAGCTTCAAATAGGTATTTCCATTCTACTCTATCGAATGCCTTCTCCACATCCATGGATAGAAGGCATTCAGAGTCTGCTTGGCTAGGGGTATACATTACGTTGAGAAGACGGCGAATGCTAAAAAAGGAGCGTCTATTTTTAACAAAACCTGTCTGATCTGAGGAAATGATAGTGGGTAATACTCTCTCCAGTCGGTTGGCCAAGACTTTTGTTAATATTTTATAGTCTGAATTTAAAAGTGAAATTGGTCGAAATGAACCACAATCCAGGAGGTTTTTGTCCTTTTTTGGAAGCAGTGTTATACAAGCCTAGTTCAAACTATTGGGAAGAACACCTCTGGTAAAAGAGTCTTCGTATAATTTAGCCAAAATCGGGGTCAATTTTTCAGCAAATGTGACATAGAACTCACTCGGCCGACCATCGGGGCCTGGTGAACGGCGAGATTGTAATGATTTCATTGCTGCCATGATCTCCTGCTGTTGTAAAGGTGCATCCAAGGCGGAGACCTCATCTGAGGACAATGATGGGATCTCTAGGTTATTAAAGAAGTCAGAGAGAAGATTAGGATCATTAGCATTTTCCGAACTGTACAAGTTATAGTAATATTGCTGAAAGACATCATTTATACCCAGCTGGTCTGTAACAATCCCCCCATCCCTAGATGTAATACCATTAATAGTTTGCTTGGCCCTTGCACACTTCAGTTGCCGGGCTAGAACCTCCCCAGCTTTATATCCATGTTCGTAAATGTCACTCTGATTTTTTAACAGCAAATATTCTATAGAATGTGAAGTGAGCATATCATATTCTGCTCCAAGTTTCAAACGTTCTTTGTAAATGTCTTGGGAAGGGCTCTGAGAGTTTTTTTGATCCAAATCTGCTATTTGCCTTTCTAATTCTTTTTATTTTGACATAGAAACACGTTTTTTATTGGCTGCGAAAGATATCACCTGGCCGCGAAGATAGGCTTTAAGAGCCTCCCAGACCAACGAGATGGAGACATCTAGCGTCATATTGATTTCTATAAACATAGAAATTTGGTCAGAGATGAATTTTATAAAATTGTCATCACTTAACAAAAGAGAATTAAATCTCCAAAGCCGTCGGGGAGACTCTACACCAGGTATATCCATTGTCAGTATTAATGGGGCATGGTCAGATATTACAATAGGTTGCAATACCTGCTCTGTATGCACCACTCTGCATTTAATCATTAGTGATTGATCTCTGCTCCCCTCCACAGCATGTCTTTTTCCTGGTTCTCTCCCTCAGCCCCAACCAGTCCCAGCAGAAGACTGCCCCTCCCTCAGCCTGGTTCTGCTGGAGGTTTCTTCCTGTTAAAAGGGAGTTTTTCCTTCCCACTGTCGCCAAGTGCTTGCTCACAGGGGGTCGTTTTGACCGTTGGGGTTTTTACGTAAGTACTGTATTATATATCAAGGCAAGTTGAGTGAAAAAGCTGCCCCACCCAACCACATCTCAAACAAACATTATCTAAAACTTTAAGATGGGTTTCTTGAATAAAAGCTACACCAGCATCCATGTTTTTCAGATGAGTCAGTACCTTTTTCCTTTTAACAGGGTGGTTCAGGCCTTTAGTATTCCAAGTCACTAAATTAACAGAAGTTACCATTAATAATCCAGTATAAGATTATTAGGAGATGACACAATAAAACATTTGTTTGCTCCATTTTGATTGGCTGTACACAAAAGGAAGGAAAAAGAGAGAAAGAAAAAAAAATTGGTCACAAAGCATTGACAGTGAAACACAAAAAACCCTCCCCTGAACCCTACTGAACCCCCAGGTGACACTAGCTGCTAGAATGAACAGCACACCTACCCTGTCTAACTGAAAAACTTCCATATTTATCCTAACTAAGCTTCTTAAACCCGCTTGTATGAAATGTAAGACAAAACAAAAAAACACCACCAATTTTCAGATATTTCAACCTGTCATTCAGGGAGTTTGCAATTATTTAAATTAAGATGCCAGCATCATAGATGTATAAAGTCAGGTAATGAACATAAAAGAAAATAAACAGCTTCAACTTCCATGAAACATAGGCCTATGATTTGCCCGTGTCAAAACAGTTCAGTCTGCCTTAAGATTTTCCACAAACCTTTCCGCCTCAACCACAGAGCCGAACGTGCGGCGCACACCATTGGCTTCAGTGATGCGTAGTCGCTCCGGGTATTGTAATGAAGGCCTCAGACCCAGCTTGTACAAGTCCGCCATTACAGACCTGTATTCTCTTCATTGGTTAACCACCTCGGGGCTGTAGTCTTCATAGATTCGAAAAGGCTTGTCCATGTACTTAAGGTCGTTCATCCTCCTAGCCTCTCGTATCAGCAGCTCCTTGTTTTGGTAACAGTGAAAGCAGACAATGACAGGGGCTAAAATACGGTGTGCATGATCCAGTTCCGGAGGGGAAGGAAAAATGTCCTTGCCAAAAACATCTTGCAGCAGCTGTGAGAAGAATTTGAGGGCTGTGGGCCCTCAATCCCCTCTGGTAGACCGTTACAGCGTCTGTTTCTTGACTTGATATCTGATAGCTTAGCCCTTAGCTTCTCATTAGCTGCCTGTAGTGTCTCACAACAATCTTCCAGTTTAGCAAGGCGCTGACAAAGAGTTTCGGCATTATCCTCTAAAGATTCCAGGCGCTCACCGTGGCTGTCTGATGTTTTTGAAGTCCGTCCAGTTTATTATTCATATCGTCACAAAAGCAGTTTTTTAGCTCCGCCAGTAGGGCCGTTCTGTGTTCGGCTAGCAATGCTGTTACGTCGGCTTTGCTAACGTTAGCATGAGAGTTAGCAACCTCAAGCTCTGTTGTTTTCTCACTCGGCTTGGCAGATTTAGGTGGCATGACGGGGCGTTTAGTGTCAAAAACACTTAAAACATTACCCAAGAATGTATTGCTAAAAAATAAGTCGGGTGGGTTTGTTGAGGAAACAAAACGTTGCGGGAGCTGAAGACACGTGTGCCTACCCCATGTTTGTCAAACCAGAAGTCATAATATTCTTTATTATGAAGGTGTGGGATGGATGGTGGCCAAGTGGTTGAGTGTATTTGTCCCTACCTACTCTCTATATAGTATAGAGTTGCATCAGGAGGGCATCCAGCACAAAACCTGTGCCAAATCAACATGCGGCTCCACCTTGGATCTGTTGTGACAACAAGGGAGCAGCTGAAGGGACTTAACTTTTCTTTATTATGAAGGTTAGATGTTTTGGCCCTTCCCTATTTGCGGCCGGTTGCAAAACAACATGCTCTCTTTCAGCATCAACAAATACTGTCAGACTGCATGACATCAGTACAGGGATGGGTAAGGCACCCCCACCTCCATAAATGATGCTGCATGAAATTGTTTGAAAACAAGTCTGCAGATTAATATAATTATTTTAAATGAAGGTATATTTCATCATAAATAAAGATTTGTGATTGTGCAATTTTTGCTCTTCATTATAAATCATTTGGTAAAACAGCTTCCTTTGTTAAACAGGCAAAATAATCAGCCAAACAGAATGTTTTAACACTGATAAAATTGCAAATTCTGTTTGGGAAAAAAAATGCTACAACTTAGATACTTTACAGTTACTGCAAGTACTTATGCTAAACAAACACTTGACTTGACATAATAATACCTCCAGACTTTTTCTGATGTGAAGGGACTGAATGTTTCTAATGGTTTGACATTCGGCAGCACACTCTGCATAATGCAGTGAGAACTGTATTTATGCGTAAAAGGAGGCAGATAAGCAAAGATATGGTGTGCTGGGAATACTGTATACAATTCTCTTATTCTTGTAATGCATCATTTTAAAAAATGCATTTGTAGGTGTGAAATATTTAAATGTGTTCATGAATCATGTTCTCTTTCAGTGTGGGTTTTATTTGCCTCCTTGCAATAATTACTGTACCTAACCAATATTTGTCCTTTCACTAGGATTACTCCAAAACCCACGGGCCAGTTCTTATAAAACTTGATGGAATGGCTGTGCATGAACCAAGAAGGTTTTAGCGTAAATCCAGATAAGAGGGCAAATTTGGCAACGTTGCTTTTCGTCCCACACATGGACGAGTCATCAGAGATACAAGGTTGTTCCGTTAAGCTCACAGGAGCTTTACTTATTGACCCATTCAGATATCGTCAGCCTTCGTTCAATACTTCGGACTTGGGAGGTTGGACGAAGTTGAAAGATAGTCAAACGGAACACTGATGTTATGGAAACTAAACAAACAATAGGAAACTGACAAGACAGACAGCAAAACAAAATACAGATGAATTGAGGTTGTGGTCAGTATTAGTTCACATTTTTGAACAGTTTGAAAATTCTGACAAAGCGTCAGCTACAGGAACGAAGCTGGACGACGGTTAAATGATGCTTCCCAAAGTCAGTGCAAATTCAGACTTCTTGTTTCATTTGGGCTTCGTTGGTGCTGTGTGACCGGGGCTTAAGGCATCAATTTCAAAGACTTATCATCAAAAAGTGAGATTTAGCTTCGGGTAGTTTGGTTAATGTGGCTATTGAGCCTAGGCAAAGGTATGCAGCCCGTCATGTTAGTTTTGAGATTAGGTTCATTTGACTAAACAATAGCTCTAATTAGCACCTATTGTGGTCTAGTTAGCACCCTTCTAATGACAGGGCAGCTGTCCCTCCTAATGATGGGACGGACGCCTCTCCTGATGGCTCCCCTGATGACTCTCCTGATGACGTGAATGACTTATTACCATGAACAAAAGACTGAAACTACTTTGACCTGAGTACCCCATTGTAAACAGGGGACAAAGCGTGTCTCAGACCCCCTCCCCGGTTAAGGCTGGGTTTCAACAGTTTCACATAGAATGCCTCCTTGATCCCTCTCTCAAACCATTTCTTCTCTCCGGCTAAGATTTTAACTTCCTTGTCCTCAAACATGTGGTTAGTGTCTTTACGGTGGAGTTGAACTGCAGGCTGAGGTCCACTGGCGCCCTCTCTGCGGTGCTGTATAGCCTTTTGTGTAAAGGTTGCTTAGTCTCACCTATGAAGTGTTCGTTACAGTTTTCCTGACATCTGACAGAATACACTACATTGCTCTGTTTGTAACTAGGGATCCTGTCATTAAGGTGAACTAATTTCTGTCTCAATGTGTTAACAGGTTTAAAGTAAACTGAGTTTACTGAGTTTAAACAGTTTACTTCGGTTTGCCTAATGTAATTGGAACTATTGACTGCACACGTATTGCCATGCAGCACCGCCGTGACGCGCGAAGCCTCTGCTCCTCTTTCCATGACAAAAACTCCTGTAACAGTGGAATGTGCCGTTCATTTCCAAACTGGACGCTATGTTTTATCCGGGACGTCATCTGACTAGCACAGGAATTGTGAAAAGACGTGGACATCAGCACTTTTTCGGCACATTGAGACAGACATGCGGAAGAATTCCGCGCGTCGTGGTGGTGCCGCATGGCGCAAAGCAACGCCGTGATGAAGCCTCACGGGACATGTTCTGGCATGTCCAGGCACATCCACAATTTCTCGGATAATCACTCGATGGAAAAACCACCGACAGCTGTCTGAACGCCATCTCAAAGCCGTCCTGTGAGACCAAAACTGAGGTGTTCCTTTGTCTCGCTCCATCAGCAAATCGGTCGTGATGCGCGAAGCCTCCGCTCAGCTTTCCATGACAAAATCTCTTGTTAAAAGTGAAATCTGCCGGAAAATGGTTGATGTCCAGCTCTTGTGATAATCAGAGAAAGTGCACACGACGGTCTCGGATCCACAGAGCCATCCATTTAGAAATCATCCGGTGGTTTGTGGCTCTCGATGTCGGCACGGAGCGCGGTGCGCCGAGCGTCCTTAAAGCCGACCTTCAAGCTGTAGTAACACTCCTTATTCTCTGTGAAGCCCGTAAAATTTTCACCGAAAGCCAGATAAATTTTTCGAATGGTTTCCAGCTGCCAGTCTCTAACAGTTTCTGAAAAAATTCTGATGGAAAAAAGCCCAAATCATTCCGCCATTTCCTGACAATGAAAATCCGCCGAGGGGGTGGACCACTCCTCACTCAAAGCCTGCTCACAGGCGAATGACGCAACCGACAGGCGTGGAAAAACTCACGCATGCACACGAGGGTTCAAGCTTGTCTGACGCAATCACACGTGATTCAAATTCATATGGTTTTTGAAAAAAATAATAAGGTTGGATACTTTTCTAATGGACCTCGTATAGTGTTACCATTTTTGCAGGCTTTGAGAAACTGTTTTGGTGTGACAGTTTGTGTTTTGAAAAGAGAAGGTGTGGTTTTGTGTATGTAGCTTTAGAAAAGTGTGTTGTGTTTAGCGTTTTGAGACAATGGGGGAGAGTTTTGTGAAATGTGTTTTAGCAAAAACTGTAAATGAACAGTCGGAAAATTACTACAATTCTACAATAATCATTTAACGTCCTTCTCAAAATCAACAGTTTCACAGATAAAGTTAACCATTTACAGCTATATTAGGCCTCATTCATACTTTGGAAAGGAACAGTATCAAAAATATATTAAGTTCTTGAGCAAGGAACATTTCACCATTTGACACCAATTACACACACTGAACAGACTAGAAAATATCACGAAATGTACGCTTTCAAAATATGTAAAAATTCCTCAGTTGACTAAAGAACATTATGTGCATGCTACCCCTGGCAAACATTATGGAATCACCGGCCTCGGAGGATGTTCATTCAGTTGTTTAATTTTGTAGAAAAAAAGCAGATCACAGACATGACACAAAACTAAAGTCATTTCAAATGGCAACTTTCTGGCTTTAAGAAACACTATAAGAAATCAGGAAAAAAAATTGTGGCAGTCAGTAACGGTTACTTTTTTAGAACAAGTGTGGCACCCTGGACATGTTATTAGTTCAAATTGTTCAAATTATGTCCAGAATGATTTCTTTATTAGTGCTTGCAATTAACTTGGTCCCCCCACCCTTATTTTTCTCATTAATATAGTTTAAAATGCTTTGTGTCACTTGTAGACTCACCTGTTTTACCTGAAGTAATCGTAGGGCAATACCCATTTGCGTCAGAGGGTGGCAGTATTGGCTTTGTAATGAAGCTGACTGGCCCTGTAATCCCGTTGTAGCAGGAAGCAAGCTCAGTCACTAAGCAGAAGACGGTCAAGATAGCAGCACAGAATGCCGATACTCACTGAAGGCTGCTTCTATTTTCTGTTTTACAGGTGAGCAAAGTGCACAAGCATCCCCTACAGTTCTGTTAAGTTTATTTGTAAGTTGTGGTGCTATATTTATATGTTTAAAATGTAGTCAACGTCCAGGAATAAGGCAGCTAACTACTGCTAGCCTCAGCTGCTAACACAGTGTGTGTGGTGCCTGCCGTAGCGGTCGGCTGAGAGCCGTGTGTGAGTGTTAATGGCATCGTGCTACAATGTTAGTAGCCTTATCTTGTACATTTGTTGTCATGTGAATAAATCATAAGCTCAGAGGTTATGGCAAACAGGAAGCAGCTGCTACAAAAGGTTTAAAATCTGCATCTAAATATTGTGTTCAGTAAGTGAGATGTTGAATGATTAATATGAGCAGTTTAGTAGGTACATTCTGTGTTTAACAGTAGAACAGTAATGGTTGCATTATTTGCTTAACGGTAATAATTACATTATTAGTTACTGTATTATTGGGGCGCTGTAATCCTGTTGTAGCAGGAAGCAAGCTCAGTCATTAAGCAGAAGACGGTCAAGATAGCAGCACAGAAAGCCGATACTCACTGAAGGCTGCTTCTATTTTCTGTTTTACAGTTTTACATTGTGAACCGCACAATAAAGTCACTGGCACCCCGGGTGGGACGTCGTCGTCATTGTACGAGTGTAACACAAGCAGAGAGAAAAAAATATGGAATCACTCAATTCTGAGGAAAAAATTATGGAATCATGAAAAACGAAAGAACGCTCCAACACATCACTAGTATTTTGTTGCACCACCTCTGGCTTTTATAACAGCTTGCAGTCTTTGAGGCATGGACTTAATGAGTGACAAACTGTACTCTTCATCAATCTGGCTCCAACTTTCTCTGATTGCTGTTGCCAGATCAGCTTTGAAGGTTGGAGCCTTGTCATGGACCATTTTCTTCAACTTCCACCAAAGATTTTCAATTGGATTAAGATCCGGACTATTTGCAGGCCATGACATTGACCCTATGTGTCTTTTTGCAAGGAATGTTTTCACAGTTTTTGCTCTATGGCAAGATGCATTATCATCTTGAAAAATGATTTCATCATCCCCAAACATCCTTCCAATTGATGGGATAAGAAAAGTGTCCAAAATATCAACGTAAACTTGTGCATTTATTGATGATGTAATGACAGCCATCTCCCCAGTGCCTTTACCTGACATGCAGCCCCATATCATCGACTGTGGAAATTTACATGTTCTCTTCAGGCAGTCATCTTTATAAATCTCATTGGAACGGCACCAAACAAAGGTTCCAGCATCATCACCTTGCCCAATGCAGATTCGAGATTCATCGCTGAATATGACTTTCATCCAGTCATCCACAGTCCACGATTGCTTTTCCTTAGCCCATTGTAACCTTGTTTTTTTCTGTTTAGGTGTTAATGATGGCTTTCGTTTAGCTTTTCTGTATGTAAATCCCATTTCCTTTAGGCGGTTTCTTACAGTTTGGTCACAGACGTTGACTCCAGTTTCCTCCCATTCGTTCCTCATTTGTTTTGTTGTGCATTTTCAATTTTTGAGACATATTGCTTTAAGTTTTCTGTCTTGACGCTTTGATGTCTTCCTTGGTCTACCAGTATGTTTGCCTTTAACAACCTTCCCATGTTGTTTGTATTTGGTCCAGAGTTTAGACACAGCTGACTGTGAACAAGTAACATCTTTTGCAACATTGCGTGATGATTTACCCTCTTTTAAGAGTTTGATAATCCTCTCCTTTGTTTCAATTGACATCTCTCGTGTTGGAGCCATGATTCATGTCAGTCCACTTGGTGCAACAGCTCTCCAAGGTGTGATCCCTCCTTTTTAGATGCAGACTAACGAGCAGATCTGATTTGATGCAGGTGTTAGTTTTGGGGATGAAAATTTACAGAGTGATTCCATAATTTATTCCTCAGAATTGAGTGAGTCCATATTTTTTTCCCTCTGCTTGGTCTAAAAAAGTAACCGTTACTGCCACAATTATTTTTCCTGATTTCTTATAGTGTTTCTTAAAGCCAGAAAGTTGCCACTTGAAATGACTTTAGTTTTGTGTCATGTCTGTGATCTGCTTTTTTCTACAAAAT
Source organism: Thalassophryne amazonica (assembly GCF_902500255.1). NCBI lineage: Eukaryota > Metazoa > Chordata > Actinopteri > Batrachoidiformes > Batrachoididae > Thalassophryne > Thalassophryne amazonica. Next base: position 79,544,508 of record NC_047107.1, read on the forward strand.
TAAACAACTGAATGAACATCCTCCGAGGCCGGTGATTCCATAATTATTGCCAGGGGTTGTATAATGTTCACACCACCTCCCAAAGAAGAGAGGGAGAGAGAGAGGTGGTGTGTGTGTGAATGAATGAGTTGCCGGTTCTATGATGAGTGTGGGACTGAGTGATTGCAGAGAGAGAGAGAATGATTGGGGGGTCTAAGGTGAGTATGAGTGATTGTGTGAACAAGAGATGTGTATGTGTCTAATTCTAAGGTAACTTACCTTATTCTCCTTGGTGGGCTGGGTAGGTTTATTTCGGGCTTGTCAGGGCCCAGCAATTTAACACACATTTTTTTTCAATCATCGTCCTTCTTGGAAAATGGTAGTTCAGTAAAGATTGCACCGAATGAGGTGAAAGCTGCTCCTCAACTGTCATCATTGCCATCATCTCTACACCTGACTGACTGACCTGATATGTCTAGTTTATCACTGACTGCAATCTAACTTTCCTGCATTTTCTGTAGCAGGGGTGAAAATTCTATCGCCTCCAAGCCATTAAATTTGGCAATGCCGATTGGCCAAATATTTATTATTTGTCCTTAGCAAGCATACACAATTGATCATTTCGTTGCACTTCAAGGGCTCTTTAAGTGAGCACCCAACATTCTGTCAGTGGAAATGCACTGTTGAATAAGAGTCATTTGGTGGAAAATGTTTTAATCATTCAGATTACATGTAGGCACATACTGTTAAGTAAAAGTGACAATGATAAATCTTTTTTTAAACAATATATTTCACCTGAGTGCCCCCTATGGGCCAGCTGCCACTGTCCGACAAGGTGTTAACAGGTTTAAAGTAAACTGTTTAAACTCAGTAAACTCAGTTTACTTTAAACCTGTTAACACATTGAGACAGAAATTAGTTTACCCTAAGGACAGGATCCCTAGTTACAAACAGAGCAATGTAGTGTATTCTATCAGATGTCAGGAAAACTGTAACGAACAGTACATAGGTGAGACTAAGCAACGTTTACACAAAAGGCTATACCAGCACCGCAGAGAGGGCGCCAGTGGACCTCAGTCTGCAGTTCATCTCCACCTTAAAGACACTAACCACATGTTTGAGGACAAGGAAGTTAAAATTTTAGCTAGAGAGAAGAAATGGTTTGAGAGAGGTGTGAAGAAGGCATTCTATGTGAAACAATTGAAACCCAGCCTTAACCAGGGAGGGGGTCTGAGAAATGCTTTGTCCCCTGTTTACAATGGGGTACTCAGGTCAAAGCAGTTTCAGTCTTTTGTTCATGGTAATGAGTCATTCACGCCATCAGGAGAGGCGTCCGTCCCATCATTAGGAGGGACAGCTACCCTGTCATTAGGAGGGTGCTAACTAGAGCACAAAAGGTGCTAATTATAGCAATTGTTTAGTCACTAGCCAATAGCAGTCTGCCTCTCGGTAGGAGGCGTCTGGTTAGGTTTAAAACTCCAGCTTTTGTGGCTTGTGTTGGTTCTTCTCGACAGGGGTCAGACAGAAGTCAGACTACCAGAGCAAGAATTTTAGCTGAGGAAGCTTCTGTGATTTGAAGTGAAACGTCCTCGCGTCAAGCAACCCAGTCCAGCCGAAGATTCAAACTTCTCTACTATCAATGCCTCACATTCACCCCGATGTGAGGCTGTTGTCATGCAAAGTGCTCACTACACACCGGGAGCAACTAGGGGATTAAGGACCTTCACCAAGACTGGCGCCCTGTCCTGGGTGTACCCCGCCTCACGGTCTATGACTGCTGGGATAGGCTCCAGCTCCCTGCGACCCTTAATTGGACTAAGCGGTTGAAGATGAGTGTGTGTGTGTGTGTGTGTGTGTGTGTGTGTGTGTGTGTGTGTGTGTGTGTGTGTGTGTGTGTGTGTGTGTGACACACACTTATGAAAGCTCACTCCACAATTTATTATTATTATTTTTTATTTATTTAACCTTTATTTAACCAACTGACAATCCTTTGTCAGCTTGTTGCTGTACCCAACCACTACAAAAAACAGCATTTTCAGATCACTTTAACCTAAGTTTAAGTCAGCACATCAAAGATTTCTATTTAATCTAATGTCTAATGATGCAGAATAACGCAGAGGACGGTTTCTATGGATAAAAATAAGGTTGTAGCTCGTCTATCTTCCTAAGGTTAGAAACTAGTGTTTGTTTTTTGACATTTCTCTTGAGATATATTGAGCTGTGAACTTCGAATCTGCAAATAACTTTCTAACTTTACCGGAGTCTCCAACAGAGATTTGTGTGCTCCCTGAGTTTGACAAGTTACCATTTGACAGGTCCCAGCCAAACTCCACAGCTGTCACTGTCCTTGGAGCAGTTCATGCCCAGCGGGGCCGAGTGCTTGACACCAGAAACGAGAGCCCGCTCAGGCCTTACCTCCCCGCCTCACCGGCTGTAGTGATCCCCCCTGCCCAAAACAAATCATTTTTGTGGTGATAGGGTTTGCGATCAAGAATTCCTGCAGTAATTGATCCATAAACTACTTGAACTGAAAAACACTGTGTCTGTGTGTGTGTAAAACCAAGTGCATTAACCACTTGGCCACCACCCCTACATATACAGTACGAGGTCTGTTAGAGAAGTATCCGACCTTTTTATTTTTTCAAAAACCTGATGGATTTGAATCACGTGTGCTTGCATGAGCCAACCTTGAACCTTCGTGCGCATGCGTGAATTTTTTCATGCCTGTCGATTGTGTCATTTCCTGGTAAGCAGCCTTTGTGTGAGGTGTGTGTCGTGCGCTTGGCGTTTTTTCATTCCAAGGAAAAAGACGGAACAACTGGAGCAGCGCGACTGCATCAAATTTGCCAGAAACTGGGCGACAGCCAAGTGGAAGCCATTCGGAAGATTCAGACGGCTTTCGGTGATGATCCTATGGGCATCACACAGATTAAGGAGCGGTACAACCGGTTTAAAGATGGCCGCACAACGGTGGAGAGCGAGCCACGCTGTGGTGATGTGGGACCGTCGTGTGACTATCCGAGAAACTGCGGAAGAGGTGGACATCAGCACTTTTTCGGCCCATTCCACTGTGACAGAAGATTTTGCCATGAAAAGAGTTGCAGCGAAATTCATGCCGATGGCCTCGGCACGAAGCTGCTGACGGAGCAAAAGCGCCTAATTGTTGAAGTCTCACAGGACATGCTGTGACTTGCCCAGCTCTTCCACAATTTCTCGGATAGTCACACGACTGAAAAGCCACCGAAAGCCGTCTGAATCTTCCGAATGGTGGAAGAGGTGGGCATCATTTTTCGGAGTCCAGCATGTCCTGTGAGACTTCAGCGCTGTGGTGCTTTTGCGCCGTCAGCAGCTTTGTGCCGAAGCCATCGGCATGAATTTCGCTGCAACTCTTTTCATGGCAAAATCTTCTGTCACAATGGAATGTGCTGAAAAAGTGCTGATGTCCACCTCTTCCTCAATTTCTCGGATAGTCACACGACGGTCCCGCATCACCACAGCGTTCACTTTGGAAATGATCTGGTCATTTCAGCATGTTGATGGCCACCCGGAGCGCGGCTCGCTCTCCACCATTGGGCGGCTGTCTTTGGTTGTACTGCTCCTTAATCTGTGTGATGCCTACAGGATCGTCACCGAAAGCCGTCTGAATAATCCGAATGGTTTCCACCTGGCTGTCGCCCAGTTTCTGGCAGAATTTGATGCAGTCGCGCTGCTCCAGTTGTTCCGTCTTTTTCTTTGGAATGAAAAAACGCCGAGTGCACGACACACACCTCACACAAAGGCTGCTTAGCAGGAAATGACGCAATCGACAGGCGTGAAAAAATTCACGCATGCGCACGAAGGTTCAAGGTTGGCTCATGCAAACACACGTGATTCAAATCCATCAGGTTTTTGAAAAAAATAAAAAGGCCGGATACTTTTCTAACAGACCTTGTGTGTGTGTATATATATATATATATATATATATATATTATAAATGATATTCTCGTTTCGTGAGATCTGCGTTCACGTTTTAGGAGATTTTTTTTCAGTATTCACGTTTCGCAATTAACAGTTTGTGGATAATTCACAATTTGCAGCTGATTCACATTTTGGAGGGTAACAGGAGAAGTCCGAAGAAGGGTGTAGAGGAATGCCATTTTCTTGTGGATACAAACAGTGCCAGATGGTGGAATTCTACATGGCTCTGTGTGTGAACACAGCAGGAGTTAAGTCAGACATCTCTTTCCAGGTATGTAATCATTATTGTTCAGTGTTATTGAGACATGGAAAGTTTTTTTTTTTTTTCTGAAAACACTGTGGGTTTGCAAAGGCAGAGACGGACGTTGACCACAAAATACAATAATTTGATTTGAAAACCAAATTAAAGCCATATTAAAACCATGTTAAAACCATATTACATTTGAAGACAAAAAAAAAAAAAAAAAAAAGTTCCAGACTGACTGTGTCCTGGAGTAAATCATGAATTGGACACAGGTGGAGTGACCTACAGGTAGGTAATGCTCAGCACCTTAGGTTACGTCAGTTTTATGGCTAAAAATAGCTCTTAATCTGTGTACATTTTTCAGGCTCTGTGTGGCCAATTTTATTTTATCAGCTACATCAGGACTCACACAAGTTAGAGTGACTCTCTTTTGGACCCAGCCTGCCATTCAAGGAACTGCTAAATTCAGTACATCTGTGTTGGTTTCATTTATTAGCGTTCCTCAGCGAGGGTTTGGTAATGTCACCACTATTTTGTAATGTTACTGCAACATCTGGAAATAGCCCAATGTTCAGTAATTACCACTAGGATTTTCTGCTTTTACCAAATCATGTAAGTGCAACAGGGGTTTTAGTTTCTCCTAGAAGATGTGTCCCTCATTTAAGTAAAGAGCTTTACTGTTGTGTAAGTGGTTTGGAGGATGTGTCACGGTATTTCTTTGTTAATCAATCACCATTCAATCTCAAACAATGTATACTTGAATAATTTAAGATTTGATTTGGTTCTCAGGTGAGAATCAGAACTCATATGGGCAGTTCTGGTTGTATAAAATAGAAATAATTAATTTCAAAATGCCCCCAGTTTGAGCAAATTGATTCATAATATCCATCCAATTAATTTATTTTTAGCAGCTGAGGCTTTGTGGATTGTTGGCTCATTTGCAGCCTCTGTAACAGACCTTCTGCAGACGTTGGACTAGGTGTGGACCAGCCATCTGGTGGATCTGGTTTTTGTTTTTTTTAATACTGGGCTGGAAAACAGTTGGGCAGCAGTGACCCCAGCAACACAGACACATAAACTAAACCCTTATGTGCATATGCACAACAATGTTGACCAAACAGTCAGTAACGACATAGTCACAAATACACAACTGTAACAGTGCACACATTCAGTAACAGCTGGGTGACCGACGTTCAAAGGAAATCTGATCTGGCATTACCCCGGTGGACTCTATGCACATTTATGAGTTTCTGCTGCTTTGGCATTTGTTTTCTGTATAAAAAAGCTGTTTGTTGATCAAGTGCACAGCATAATTCATTCTAGTACAAGTTTAGCTTCTGTCAAAGATTTCAACACAGTTGCCAGCTGAACAAACTATGTGTATAAAAGTGAGCCGATAAACACTCGTGTATTTATAATTCACTACATATGAGCAAGTGTAGGGAAATCTCTTCCTTTAAAATGCCCTAGGGAGTATTTCCTTATCACTGTTGCCAACGTGATCGCTCAGGGGTGTTGGTAAGGTTAGACTTTACCCTTGTGAAGCACAACAAGAAATACTAAGGTGATCGCCGGCCCAGAATTTAGATAAAGTTGAGGTCGCGGCACACTCCGTTTCCTAGTGAAATGAATTAAAAGAGTAAAAAGCGTAGTAACATACTATGACAGTATGCTAGCCATACGAAACGAAAAATAAGTGCGTCTTAAGTCTGGACTTGAAAGTCTCTACAGAATCTGACTGTTTTATTGATGCAGGGAGATCATTCCACAGAACAGGGGCATGATAAGCGAAAGCTCTGTGACCTGCAGACTTTTTATTCACCCTAGGGACACTAAGTAGTCCTGCACCTTGAGAACTCAAAGCCCAGGCTGGTACGTAGGGTTTAATTAGGTCAGCTAGGCAGGGAGGTGCCAGTCCATGAACAATTTTATAGGCTAGTAGCAGAACCTTAAAATCTGATCTCACTGGGACAGGAAGCCAGTGAAGAGATGCCAAAAAGTGTGTGACAATTCTAAGAATTTTGCCTCTATACACCACCATACTAGAATTGAAATTAAACAATCAAGATGTGCTCTTTGGTGATTTAACAAAAATACTGCATTGAGCATTAAGTAATTACATTTTTATACTTTGTTGTGTCAGAGTTCACGTGGCAGCATACTATGGAACTGGCCTGGGTCCGATATGGCAACCACCCAGGCAGACAAACAGTCCATCCCCACTTCTCAAAAGTTGTCATCTGTCTGTCTTAGCCAGGTGAAATGTGAGTGTCTCCTTGCCATTTTCCCATTTAATTTGATTTGCTGGGTCCATCAACACAGAGACAACTGTGTGCTAGATCATGTCCACCCAAATGCACCACATGGCCAAAAGGTTGTAGCTGGCTTTTCCTCGTTCCACATCTGAATCTCTGTATCTCTTCATTTTACAGACTGTCATTCCAGGCATACCCAAGGATCCTCCAAAGAGAATGAGTATCAAAGACATTACGTTGTTACCTTTGGTCAATCTCACAAACACACAGCAAGACAAGAAGCAACAGGCACTGAAAGACCGGCCCTTCATTCTATTACATATGTATTGACATCACCAAACGCCTCTGTATAGGGAACCTCATAACTCCCATAAGCTCTCTCTAAGTGTCTCTCAACCTCAAGCGCCGAGGTCCCAGAAATATAAATGCCACTGCAGAGATAAGTGAATGACTCTACAAGTCCAACATTTTCACTGCAATAAGGTTTTTGATTGATTCCAAAAGGATCACAGCATCATCTATGAAGTAAAGGTCAGTAAACCTTTCCTTGCAAATAAGGCACTGAAAACTCTTCCCCACAGGTGTCCTCAACACCCTGTCCATGCGAGCATTGAACAGTGTCATAGCCACAACACATCCCTGACAAACACCAGTACTGACTGGGAAAAGGTTCTGTAGAGATAGAGATTCTGTTTCCCACAGTGTCTGTATATAGGCTGGCTTGGATGTCAAGCAACCTGTTGGGGATCCCATAAATTCTCAGGATGTCCCAGAGAGCAGTTTGGACTCCTGAATGAAATGCTTCAAGAAAATTTATGTAGACTGTACAGTAGGCACTGCCAACACCTGCATTCAGTGAATAGAGTCACCAGCTAGGATGTGGTCAATGGTTGACTTCATAGGTGTGAAGGCCAATTGCTCTGGTCACTGAGCAGAAAGTAACTGGGAATGAATCTTGTCATGAATAATCCTTTCAAGCACTTATCCTGGCACTGGGACATTGGAACACCCCTGTAATTACTGCACAGTTTGAAACAAAGATGTCTTTTTTTCTTTTTTTGCAATGTCAGGAGAACAGAATCTACATCAATTTGAATAATCGCATAAACTATATCCCTAACATTCTCTTGTGCTGTCGTCTAAAAACCAAACAGGTTATTCATTCCCACTTACACAGAAATATGTACTCAACAAAAATATAAACGCAACACTTTTGGTTTTGCTCCCATTTTGTATGAGATGAACTCAAAGATCTAAAACTTTTTCCACTTACACAATATCACCATTTCCCTCAAATATTGTTCACAAACCAGTCTAAATCTGTGATAGTGAGCACTTCTCCTTTGCTGAGATAATCCATCCCACCTCACAGGTGTGCCATATCAAGATGCTGATTAGACACCATGATTAGCGCACAGGTGTGCCTTAGACTGCCCACAGTAAAAGACCACTCTGAAAGGTGCAGTTTTATCACACAGCACAATGCCACAGATGTCGCAAGATTTGATGGCGCGTGCAATTGGCATGCTGACAGCAGGAATGTCAACCAGAGCTGTTGCTCGTGTATTGAATGTTCATTTCTCTACCATAAGCCGTCTCCAAAGGCGTTTTAGAGAATTTGGCAGTACATCCAACCAGCCTCACAACCGTAGACCACGTGTAACCACACCAGCCCAGGACCGCCACATCCAGCATGTTCACCTCCAAGATCGTCTGAGACCAGCCACTCGGACAGCTGCTGAAACAATCGGTTTGCATAATCAAAGGATTTATGCACAAACTGTCAGAAACTGTCTCAGGGAAGCTCATCTGCATGCTCGTCGTCCTCATCGGGGTCTCGACCTGACTCCGGTTCGTCGTCATAACCGACTTGAGTGGGCAAATGCTTACATTCGCTGGCGTTTGGCACGTTGGAGAGGTGTTCTCTTCACGGATGAATCCCGGTTCACACTGTCCAGGGCAGATGGCAGACAGCATGCGTGGCATCATGTGGGTGAGCGGTTTTCTGAGTCAATGTTGTGGATCGAGTGGCCCATGGTGGCGGTGGGGTTATGGTATGGGCAGGCGTCTGTTATGGACGAAGAACACAGGTGCATTTTATTGATGGCATTTTGAATGCACAGAGATACCTTGACGAGATCCTGAGGCCCATTGTTGTGCCATACATCCAAGAACATCACCTCATGTTGCAGCAGGATAATGCACGGCCCCATGTTGCAAGGATCTGTCACCCATTGAGCATGTTTGGGATGCTCTGGACCGGCGTATACGACAGCATGTACCAGTTCCTGCCAATATCCAGCAACTTCGCACAGCCATTGAAGAGGAGTGGACCAACATTCCACAGGCCACAATTGACAACCTGATCAACTCTATGCGAAGGAGATGTGTTGCACTGCATGAGGCAAATGGTGGTCACACCAGATACTGACTGGTATCCCCCCCAATGAAACAAAACTGCACCTTTCAGAGTGGCCTTTTATTGTGGACAGTCTAAGGCACACCTGTGCGCTAATCATGGTGTCTAATCAGCATCTTGATATGGCACACCTGTGAGGTGGGATGGATTATCTCAGCAAAGGAGAAGTGCTCACTATCACAGATTTAGACTGGTTTGTGAACAATATTTGAGGGAAATGGTGATATTGTGTATGTGGAAAAAGTTTTAGATCTTTGAGTTCATCTCATACAAAATGGGAGCAAAACCAAAAGTGTTGCGTTTATATTTTTGTTGAGTGTATGTAGAAGCAAGAGGCACAAGATATGGAGTAATGTTTCCCATTCCTGGTCATCATGACTCAACGTATTTCCGTTCCTTCCAGCTCTAAATGCACATAATGAGACAAATCAGGTGTTTTCTATTGTTCAGCCAGCTTTTGATTGGGTCAACACATCTGAATGAGGTGATCTGGTCTGAGTAGATTCCACAAATGAAAAACATGCAGTACTTTGGGTCCCAAGGACTAGGATTGGAAAACATTGGTCTGGAGGATCCTTGGTTCAACTCCCCATCACACCAGAAAATTGATAACGTCTCTTAGGCAAGGTCTTTAATCCCCAAGTTGTCCCCACTGTATGAAGGGGTGAATGTGAGGCATCATTGTAAAGCACTGGGGGGGGGGGGGGGAGGGGGGGCACTATTTAAATGCAGTCCATTTAAATTGTGTGTTTAAATGAGTGACAGTGCAAGTGGGGGTTGTAATTTCCCCCAGCTCTTTTATGTCAGATTCTGCCCCTTTACCAAAAACCAAACCTTTGTTTTCCTTATTTTGAGTTTATTAAAGTTCACATGGAAGTCAGGCCTGGACCTCTCACAGACAGTGTGGCCCACTCTTGGGCCAACTGTGCTGGAAATTATTCATCTTTCTTTAACTTCTGGATCTGTTCCTGAATGTTTCAAATCTGCAGTGATTAAACCATTACTTAAGAAACCTAATCTTGACCCTAGTGTATTGAAAAACTATTGGCCGATATCAAATCCATCATTTTTCTCTAAAATTCTGGAAAAAGTGGTGTCACGGCAGCTCGTAAACTATCTTACTGAGAATAATCTCTTTGAGCCGCTGCAGTCTGCTTTTAGAAAATATCATACCACAGACAGCTCTCACTAAAGTGGTGAATGATGATCTGCTTACAATGGATTCGGACACCACTACGGTTCTGTTGCTGTTAGATCTCAGTGCTGCATTTGATACATTGGATCATCATATTCTACTTGATAGGCTGGAAAATCATTTTGGGATTACTGGGAGTGCCCTTGCATGGCTGACGTCATACTTGACCAGTCGTTCTCACTGTGTTTTGTACAATAACACTACCTCTAACCTTAGTGACATGAAATTTGGGGTTCCACAGGGATCTGTCTTAGGGCCCCTGCTTTTCTCCCTTTATATAGCACCCCTTGGGCACATATTGCAGCGTTTTGGGATTACCTTTCACTGCTATGCAGATGATACTCAGTTATACACAAGGTTGGGTAGGATTACTTTGAAAGAATACATGTGGATTACATGTATGTATGTATGTATGTATGTACATACATTTGGATTACTTGTAATCTGATTACTTTTGGATTACATTTCAAAGTAATCCTACCCAACCTTGGTTATACATGCCGATAACTGCTGGTAATCTCGTTCACATAAAATCCTTAGAAGATTGCCTTGCAGCAGTGAGAAGTTGGATGTCTAGAAACTTCCTACTTTTAAACTCTGATAAGACTGAAATGATGGTTCATGGTCCAGTGAGACATCGGCATCAATTTGACCAGTTAACGCTCAGCCTAGGCTCGTGTGTCATACATCACACTGACAAAGTGAGGAACCTTGGGGTACGTTTTTAACCTTCGTTGTCCTTTGGCCTCCACATTAGAAATATTACTAGGACTGCTTTCTTCCACCTGCGAAATATAGCGAAGATTCGTCCCATCCTGTCTATGGCTGATGCTGAGACCCTGATCCATGCGTTTATCTCTTCTAGATTGGACTACTGCAATGTTCTGTTTTCTGGTTTACCACAGTCTAGCATTAGGGGTCTGCAATTGGTTAAAAATGCTGCAGCCAGACGTTTGACACGAAGCAGAAAGTACAACCACATTACACCCATTTTGGCGTCTCTTCACTGGCTTCCTGTCCCAGTGAGATCAGATTTTAAGGTTCTGCTACTAACCTATAAAATTATTCATGGACTGGCACCTCCCTACCGAGCTGACCTAATTAAACCTTATGTACCATCCCGGGCTTTACGTTCTCAGGGTGCAGGACTACTTTATGTCCCTAAGGTGAATAAGAAGTCTGCGGGTCACAGAGCGTTCTCTTATCGTGCCCCTGTTCTGTAGAATGGTCTCCCTTCGTCAATAAAACAGTCAGATTCTGTGGAGATTTTCAAGTCAAGACTTAAGACGCACTTATTTTCCCTTTCATATGGCTAGCATACTGGTACAGTTTAGTTTTACATTTTTTACTCTTTTAATTCATTTATTAGTAATTGGAGCGGGCCACGGCCTCAACTTCACCTAAATTCTTGGTCTTTTAGTGAAGCTTAGGGCTAGTGGCCGGCAATCACCTTAGTATTTCTCTGTTTTTCTTGTTGATTAATGCTGGCAAATTATACAGTATTTTTTGTCTTTCTGATGCCTGATTGTTTTTTCTCTCTGTTAAAGGTGCAGCTCCATCCAGAGATGGGAGTTGTATTTGTGTTGGCGACCCTCCTGTCCTGTGCGGCAATAGCATTTCTTGTATATTCGTCTGTGAATTGTTCTGTGAATTGTTCTGTAATTTATGTTTGTAGCATGGTCCAAGCAGAGGGTCACCCCTTTGAGTCTGGTCTGCTTGAGGTTTCTTCCTCAGAGGGAGTTTTTCCTTACCACTGCTGCTCTGGGGGTTGGTAAGGTTAGACCTTACCTGTGTGAAGCACTTTGAGGCAACTCTGTTGTGATTTGGCCCTATATAAATGAAAATAAATTGAAATTGAAAATTGAACTGAGACAGCATTCATCTTATGAAAAGGGCCCCTAAAATGAGTCATACAACACTTTTTATACCTTGTGGGCATCACAGTAGGTGTAGTTTAGTCTCACATTTCTAATGTTACTGGCTCTCACCAACAGGGGAAGATGTCTCTGTGTCTGAAACTTATGATGGAATTGAAACTTAACTCTCAGAAACTTCCAAACAAATAACACAAACACTTGATAAGTAACATAGAATAAGGAATTAGCACAGATATTATCTAACAGGAGTGATGTTTCACAATAAATAACACGGATATTAATGGGTGCCAATATGAAAATATTAATCCTATATCCATATCTGCTTGTAAATATAATCAGCTCTTACCTCTCTACCAAATTTCACTGAATTGCATTCATGTGTTTCTGAGCCATCAACAAACATAACTAAGAAACAAACATAAACAAACAGAATGAAGAAAGCATTGCTCCCATGGAGGTACATATACGCTGTGATTCTTCTGTTCTTCTCATCCTTCCTTCTCACACAGTATCTATAGCCGTTGTTTCCTCATCACCTCCCACATCCAGTGTTGCATCATCTGACATCTTTTCTCCATCTCCCGTCATCTCACTGTCATATTCCTCCATCATTCTTCTCCTCCTGCCTATCAGCCACCGGCTCCTCAGTGAAACCTCAGATCTGCAGGACACAGACACACACAGACACACACAGACACACATGCACACACACACATCATACTGTAATCAGCGAGGTCTCAGCTGCTGGTCTGGACATTTCACTCTCTGAGTGCTGAGTGAGGTCAGTCGGCCCTCCAGGGAAATGATGGCAGTTTTTCTGAGTTTTACAACAAATTTGAAATTTATACCATTTTATAGGGGACATCCTGTGTAATTTTGGACAAAATGTGTCTCTTTCCCTGCTGAGGCATTCAGTGCTGGTTAAAAATGGTTTGCAGGTTGCTCTGTGAGCCAACACTGAGTGCAAAAACACCAGAACAAAAGCATTTATTTAAAAGGTGCCATGCTGACTGATCTCATATCAGACTGAAGATTTGGCTCCATGAAGTGTTTGGATTCTAAATTCATCACATCTCATAAAATCCCATTGTTCTCCCCCTGCCAACATATATTTGGTGCATTCTGCTTCACTGGCTGTGTTTTCTATCACCTGTTTCCGTGTCAGTCCATTTATGCTGCAGTCAGGTGCAGATTAGCAAAAAGATGATCTCATGATACACATTTTAAAGGGGTCATACTGCGCAGCATTACACATACATGAGGTTTCATGTTAAAGTCCCACGATTCTGATCATGCATCCAGAAATTCTTCTGCAACAGGTAAAATTTAGGCTTAACTTCAGGCTTCTGTGACATATGTGAGAGGTACGTACTCAGTTTGAGGGACAGAGATGAGCAGTGTCCGCTGGGTTAGGGTTATATATAGGGTTATAGGGTTAAATAGCAACATTTAAAGGAACAGGTTCAGAAACAGACATGAATCCTATGAAGCCTTGTTCACATTGCCACTCAAAATCGGTATTTTAGCATATCCAGATTGTATCTAGTTTGATTTATTGGCAGTCTGGACAGTGAAAAAACACGAGATTTGATTTTTCCAAAGTGGATTCTAAATACATATCAAGGTGATTTGAAATGCGATTGCAAATCAGTTTCAATAGGGCACCGCAGTCTCGTTTGTACCCTGCACGATATTGTGGGATTTGACCACTTAAGTAAGTAAGTAAGTAAGTAAATTTTATTTATATAGCACCTTTCACAGACAAGAGCCACAAGGTGCTTCACAACATAAAAGCACAGTACACCACACAAAACATCAGACAATGGCCGAGACATAAAAACATAAAACATAACATAGGATAGCAGAGCAGCCCAAAAGCTAAGCAAACGCTTGAGTAAAAAAGAAAGTCTTAAGTTGGCTTTTAAAAGTATCGACAGAGTCCAGTGAGCGCAGAGAGAGCGGGAGACCATTCCAAAGCCTGGGAGCAACAGCCTGGAAGGATCGCTCTCCTCTGGTTGCAAAATGGGTGCGAGGAACCATCAACAGATTTTGGTCCACAGACCTCAAAGCCCTGGCAGGGGCATAAGGCTGGATAAGGTCACAGATATAGGGAGGCGCCTGGCCATGTAGCGCTCTAAAAGTTAAAACCAAAATTTTAAAATTGATCCTGAAGGACACTGGCAGCCAATGAAGCTCCTTTAAAATTGGGGAAATATGAGTCCTTCTGTTAGCTTGTGTCAGAATTCATGCTGCAGAGTTCTGTACCAACTGCAGTTGACGCAACTCCTCCTTGTTTAGACATGAAAACAAACTGTTACAATAGTCTAAACGTGTTGACACAAAAGCATGAATAATAAGCTCTAAATCATTTCAAGACACCATTTTCCTGAGCTTAGAGATGTTTCTTAATTGAAAGAAGCAATTCCTCATCAGCTGTTTACAATGCTGTACCAACGACATGTCTTTGTCAAAAATGACACCCAGGTTTCGAAGACATGATTTAGCAGACTGGCCCAGGTCTCCCAAGTACTGCTGAATACCTGGAATATGGGCATCAGGTGCAATAACCAATGTCTCTGTTTTGTCTGCGTTAAGCTGAAGAAAGTTATTCGTTAGCCATTGTTTAATTTCCGCCAAACAGTGGAGGAGGGAATCAAGCCTCTTAATCTCAGATGGCTTAAAGGAGCAGTAAAGCTGGATGTCATCCGCAAATAACTGGTAAGAGACATCAGTAAATCTTTGAATGATCCTACCTAAAGGGATCAAGTACAATAAAAACAAAATGGGGCCCAATACAGAACCCTGAGGGACTCCACATAACAGGTCCGCAGACTCTGACCTTATCTGGTTAGCAAAAACGCTAAAGCTACGCCCAGACAGATATGAAAAAAAACACAGAAGAACTGACCCCGACAGTCCGACATGATCCGTCAATCTATTCAGCAGGACCTGGTGGTCAACAGTATCAAAGGCAGAGGACAAATCCAAAAGAACCAACACGGTGGATTTCCCAGCATCAGCAGACATCATACTGTCGCTGGACACTTTCAAAAGAGCCGTTTCCGTAGAGTGTTGTCTACGAAAACCAGACTGAAACCTGTCATGAATGTTATTCTGATCCAGGAAGAGTGTCAGTTGGTCTGAAACCACCCTCTTGAGGATCTTAGACAGGAATGGGAGCTTAGAAATAGGTCTAAAACTACTTAGCTTCATTTTATTTAAACCTGTTTTTTTCAGTAGAGGCAACACTATGGCATGCTTAAAAGCACTGGGAAACACACCGGTGGACAAAGAAAGATTTACCATTCTAGTAACGCATGGACCAATTACCTCAAATACTTTAATAAAGAGCCTGTAGGGAAGGATGTCCAATGAGCAAGAGGAAGGTTTAATCTTGCTCACCAATGCCGAAATATCAGCAAGTGTCACAGCCCTAAATGAAGACCAAATGCTGGGAACAGGCTCAATAACAGTAGAAGTACCACACAGGGAGGGTGGAATTTTATCCTTAATCAACTTGATTTTGTCAGTGAAAAAACTCAAAAAAGCATTGCTGTCAGCTTCAGAAAACACAGGAGTAACTGAAGCAGCAGGACATACAAGAGAGTTGATTGTATCAAACAACACTGGGATTCTTCTTATTCACAGACACCAGCTGACGTATGTAGACAGAACGGGCACCCTCAGCCATTTTGTTATATGATAAAACCAGCTCCCTGAGATGAAGCCTGTGAACCTCAAGTTTAGAGGATTTCCACAGGCGTTCAGTCCTTCGACACAGTCTCTTAAGACTTAAGAGCTCTTCATTTATCCAAGGGCACTCATTTTTCTGTAAAGACACGTTGTATTTAACAGGAGCCAACTGATCAAGAATAGGATCACAGTGATTTTTAAAACACTGGATAAAATTGTCCACATCAAGAAAATCAGTGAACAAACAAGGATTAAACATAGAAAAAAATATTTCTGCAGTATCAGCAGTGATGATACGCCTCCGAGACTTAGCTTCTAAGGGCTTCTGATCAGAGCTGAAATGCAGGTCAAACGATACAAGACTATGGTCACTCAAGTGGACATCTTTTATAGACATATTTAAAATGTCTAGGCCAAGTGTAAAAACTAAATTTAAAATGTGACCCTTTTTGTGAGTGGGCTCAGAAACATGTTGCACAAAATTAAAAGCTTCAGTCAACGATAAAAGCTCCATAGCAGAGCAAGATAACTTGTCATCAACATGAAGGTTAAAATCTCCAAGAATTAAAACAGATTCCAACGTTATAATAGAGGATAAAAGTCAAAGAAATCCTTAAGAAAGGCAGTAGCAGGGCCAGGGGGGCGATAAACCAACACACAGAAAAATGGGTTTGAGAAACCCACCTTGACCAACTGTGATTCAAAGGAGGGAAAATCCTGTGACTGTACCCCTTTACACACACAATCCTCTTTATAAACGATGGCAAGGCCCACACCACAGGGGCGGGGCTTCCCAAGGAAACAGAACCCAGCAGGGCAGAGCTCATTTAAATGAAGAAATTCCTCTTCTCTCTGCCAAGTCTCCGAAAGGCACATTAAGTCCAACATTTCCGTTGATATAAGATCATTCAGGGAAAATGATTTATTGGCGATTGAACGCACGTTCAATAAACCAAGGCGCAAGGTGGACGACGTCACATAGGGGCTGTCTGAGGCTCGCAATGGGATAGGACGAAGACAGCGGTCACGTGGACTCCAGCTGATCCGTGCAGGCGGAGGCGTAAACACGGAAGTGCACAGTAGCGATGGAACTACGCCACCAGGATACCAGCACTGTGAAAAGTCTAGAACATCCGTACCTAACCGAACAGGTGTCGATGCAGATGTGCCATTGCACACATCAAAGAGAGGAATGTGGTAGAGGAAGCGAGCCCGTCCTCGGCCACCGGCGCTGGCGCCCAAACGCGCCGCTGCACGCCTTCTCTTCACCTGGACACCAGCCCGCGAGCCTCTTCTCCTCTTATCCAAAAAGGCTTTTTTCCTCAGTCTCCTGCGGATCTTACACGGCGCCCTCAACAGCAGCGGATAATCAGGTGAGTCGGAGCCGATAGTTAGGGGTGGAGGAAACGCCTGGTTGTACCTGTCTCGTGTAGCAAATAGGCTGTTGTGTGGCTGGGGTGCCTGGCTGGCTTTTGTTTCTGTTTTCTGTCTTTCCTTCCAGGTGGCATGCGTTCAGGACTGAGTGGCTGATGTGTGGCTGAGTTATCAGGACCTCACCCTGATCACCTGAGGCTTGTCATGTGCAGCTCGTCAGGACTCACAGCTGTGGTGCATCTGTATGGATTGGGGCATGGTTGCATTTAAGTCTGGAGTACACAGTGTGTATTTGCCAGAGACTCGACCTTGTGACCAGACGGGTGAGATCGACGTTTGGAGAACCATCTCATCATTATGGACGCAGAGACCGTACCAGGTTTGATGCCATGGTCTGTGAAAGAGGAGGGGGTGAGGTCTCACGCTCGTCAGTACACTTCCTGAGGTACTTTAGGTTTTGTGACTAACATGAGTACAGTCAGTAGATGTGGTGTCCCTCACACCTTATTATATTGAGCTGTTATGTTAGTCGTTTAATCAGCTTCCACTTCAGTGGAGAATTGAACTGGGTGTTCCATGCCTGCAGGGTGGGAAGCTGATTGGTGATTAAGCCAGGAAGTGTTTGCTGATTATGTACACCTTTGAGTGGTCTCTCTGTGTGTGGAGTGGTGGACTCACATTATGGTTTCTTCTTTCACAGACTCGGTTGGTCGCGGCCACCTGGGGGGTGTCGGCGGGGTCCTTGGGTCCGAACTGTTCTGGCTCCGGACCGTTTGTGCTGCTGGGAGCGCACCATTTGTCCACCTCGCCAAACCGTGCACTTATTGGTTATTAATTGAGCACTCACTGTTATGTCATTAAATTCTGTTATCCTTTGAACTGTGCTCTGTTTCCTTTATGCTGGATCCTAATGTCAAACGCTGGGTCGGTGCTCCGACTGCGTCCGACACATAACAGTAGTCTCTGGCCAATACATCACGGACCCAGCGGTAGCAGAGGCGGTACTGTGCCGGGAAGGCAGCAGCAGACGTCAGAAGTTATCCGGATCAGTTGCGGGTGCTCTCCGCCCGGATGGTGCATGTCGGAGAACCGATTATTGAATAGTGATTTGAGCTCTCTTGCAGCCGTGTTCCTGTGGTGTTGCCTTATCTGTGGGTTTGTTGTGGAGTGTGAATAGCGACGGTTTCGCGTCACACTTCGTCCGGATAAGAGGTAAAACGGGAGCTGCATGAGTGTGTGTTTAATGGGTGAACGCGCACGGCGGAGTTCTGTGGCACGGGTCGCTGTGCGTCCTGTTGTTACAGTTGTAGCCCCGTCTCCCCGGGTGAAGATAGCTACTGCGTCTGTTGTGTCAGCTTCGGCGTAATTTAGTTGAAGCACATTTTGGTTGTGTGTTACACGTAGCTGCGCACAGGGAAAGCAGCGAGAGTTGTTTTCAGTTACCAAAGGGGTTTTTTATTTGTAGCACTTTGGCTCCCCCTGTTGGTGACTGAGTCACATTACCGTCATAGCTCTTAAGGTGGAACAGGTGTGTTCCATTTGTTTGAGCTTAACGGTATAAGTCACTTATTAGTTTTGTGTTGGTTCATTTTTTGTGGGGGTTTTTTGAGTTGGTTTTTGTGTGGGATGTTCAGCACTATTAGTGTTCTGGGGTCATGAATGTGCAGGCTGTCTGGAGCATAGAAAGGACCCAGGTGGCTTTATGTTAGTCTGTTAGTCTTTCTTTTTTATTTATTTTGGTTTCACCTCCCAGGGTTTGATGGGACGGTCCTCTGGGGGGTGATGGGGGGGGGGGGGTAATTGGGTTGTTTTTTCTTTTTTCTTTTTTTTTGTTTTTGTTGTGCCCTCTCTTCTCCTCTGGCTCCAGCCGTGTGAGCCGTACGTTGTCGGCGTTGCTGGAGTGGTCCAGTTTGGTTATGCTGGGCGTTTCCCAGGTAACCTCTGCACCCGGGAGGCGGGGGGTTTGGGGTATTTTTTTTTTACTTCCCTGTCTTCTCCTCTGGCCCCAGCCGTGTGAGCTGTAGGTTGTCGGCGTTGCTGGGGTGGTGCAGTTTGGTTGTGCTGGGCGTTTCCCAGGTGACCTCTGCATCCGGGGGTGGGGGGGAGGGGGGTGGGTTCGGGGTGTTGTTTTTTTTTTGTTGATTCCCTGTTCCACCTCCGGCTTCAGCGCGCCTTTGAGCCGTATGCCATCGGCGTAGCTGAGGTTTGGGGCAGTGGAATATACCCGCAGCTGGTGGCTGGTTTAAAAGTCAGAGGGGTGGTGCTGTTTTGTGCCGTGTGCCATTACCGCTGTTCCACTCCTCCCGATTGACTTTTGGGGTATAGTCGTGGTTGGTGACACTGGACGTATTTCCAGTTTCCACTGCGCTGAGGGGGTGGGGTTGGGGTTGTTTTGTTTGTATGTTTATTTTGTTTTTCTTTTGTTTTTCCCCCTAGTTTCCGCCCTCAGGGTGTGACTGTGGTGTCCTCTGGGGGGGAAAGGGCTGTGGGTCCATCTAGCCATAGACAGCTGGGGCTGGGTCTGTTAGTCATGAGGGGGGGCGTCTCCTGGGGTTTGATGGAACGGTCCTCTGGGGGGCGCTGGGAGTCCCCGTGGGTGACTTTGGATCCCAGAGGGACCTCGGCTGTGGTTATTACTCCTGGAGCTGGCGGGATGTCCTCTGGGGGGTGTTGGTCCCTACATGTCGTCCGGGGGGGGTGTTAGCGTTTTTTTTGTTTGCAAGCTTAAGTTTGGGTTGTGTTTTTCTTTTCTCCTCTTCCCGGGGTTTGATGGGACAGTCCTCTGGGGAGGGGGGGGGGGGGGGAGGTGTTTTGGTTGTTTGTGTTTGTCTTTTTTGTTTTATGACTAAACAGACTCTAAACATGGTCGGACAAAGGCTGACCGCACAGGTTCAAGAACTCCTGGCCACACCTGTGCAAAGTGAATGACAGAAACAAAGGCAAAGATGCAGTCAGAGGAGAAGACGTCAACAGTTCTGTTAGATGAAGATTCAGTTGGAAGATGAATGCAGATACGGTTTCCAGCCATGGTCCCTGGAGGGGGGTGTTTTTCCTGGGCCAGGTTTGTGTGGTCGCCGGGAGGCTTCCCGTGAGGGTGGGGTGCTGTTGTGTGGCTTTTGTTTCTGTTTTCTGTCTTTCCTTCCCGGTGGCATGCGTTCAGGACTGAGTGGCTGATGTGTGGCTGAGTTATCAGGACCTCACCCTGATCACCTGAGGCTTGTCATGTGCAGCTCGTCAGGACTCACAGCTGTGGTGCATCTGTATGGATTGGGGCATGGTTGCATTTAAGTCTGGAGTACACAGTGTGTATTTGCCAGAGACTCGACCTTGTGACCAGACGGGTGAGATCGACGTTTGGAGAACCATCTCATCATTATGGACGCAGAGACCGCACCAGGTTTGATGCCATGGTCTGTGAAAGAGGAGGGGGTGAGGTCTCACGCTCATCAGCACACTTCCTGAGGTACTTTAGGTTTTGTGACTAACATGAGTACAGTCAGTAGATGTGGTGTCCCTCACACCTTATTATATTGAGCTGTTATGTTAGTCGTTTAATCAGCTTCCACTGCAGTGGAGAATTGAACTGGGTGTTCCATGCCTGCAGGGTGGGAAGCTGATTGGTGATTAAGCCAGGAAGTGTTTGCTGATTATGTACACCTTTGAGTGGTCTCTCTGTGTGTGGAGTGGTGCGGACGATTTGGCGTGTCGGCAGGCAGCCGGCACGGTGCGCCGCCACAGGAAAAACACCTCTGTGTTGATAACCATTTGTAAAAAACAGGCGGCTTTTGATGGCTTTCAGTAGAGTGAGTATCTGAGAAATTGTTTAACAGCTGGACATGTTCCAACTTGTCCTTAAGGCTTCCAATGGAGGTGTTTTTCCTGTGGCGGCGCGCCGCGCCGGCTGCCTGCCAACACGCCAATCCGTCCGCATGTCTTTCATTACAAAATCTCCTTTAACAGTGGAATGTCCGGATAAACTGCTGATCCCGAGCTCTTCTGAAACTTCTCTGTTCTCTTACGACGTCCTGGGTCAACAGAGGCTTAAATTTGGAGGTTTTCAGCTCGAAACAGGCTGACGACGGCACCTCAGAGCGCTGCGCGACGTCCCACTCTGTGGGAAGTTCTTAAAGTGACAGTAAGACTCCATAATCTCTCATCAGCTGTTAAAATTTTCACCGAAAACCAGCTGAATTTCTCGAATGGTGTCCACTTCGATCTGCCTCACAGGTTCTGAAAAAATTTTGATAAAGCAAAGTGCCAGTCTCTCAGCAAGTTGTTAGACAAAGGAATACCGACGAGAGAGGTGGACCACTCCTCACTCAAAGCCTGCCCACAGGCGAATGACGTAACCGACAGGCGTGAAAAAACTCT
Source organism: Thalassophryne amazonica (assembly GCF_902500255.1). NCBI lineage: Eukaryota > Metazoa > Chordata > Actinopteri > Batrachoidiformes > Batrachoididae > Thalassophryne > Thalassophryne amazonica. Next base: position 79,565,872 of record NC_047107.1, read on the forward strand.
TGCATGCCCACGAGGGTTCAAGCTTGTCTGATGTAATTACAATTGATTCAAATCCATATAGTTTTTGAAAAAAATAAAAAGGTCCGCTACTTTTCTCACAGACCTCGTATAATGTGGACAGTCAATCAGTGAGATCTGATTTGAATCAGATTTGAAATGAATCTGATTTGAACCGGCAGTGTGAACAAGGCTTTACTGACATGTAGCACGTGATCAGAGCTCTTGTTTGAATGGATCATTTCCAGCCTCTGCCCTTGCTCTAGTTTCATGTGGAGTATTTCTCTGATGTCTGGGTTCACATCAGAATGGGTGTACCTTACAGCATTAGTGGGAAAAATCAAGAGGAGCGTTGCCTTAATCATTGCAGTTTTCCATTCTGTACAGATTGTACTACACAAACATGACATTACTGGTCGATACAGGGATAATGTGACAAGCCAAGATTCTGTAAAGACTTTCAAGTCCAGACTTAAGAAGCACTTATTTTCCCTTTTGTATGGCTAGCATACTGGCATAGTATGTTATTATGCTTTTTACCCTTTTAAATTCATGTTATTAGTAAACTGTATCTGAAGTCTGGGTCTTTTAGTGAAGCTTAGGGCTAGTGGCCAGCAATTACCTTAGTATTTCTTCTGTTTTTCTTGTTGCTAAATGCTGATAAAGTATACTGTATTTGTTGTCTTTCTGCCGCCTGATTCAGTTTTTTTCTCTCTGCTTAAGGTGTGGCTCCATCCAGAGATGGGTGTGGTGTCTTCTTCTGCAGGCCCTCCATCCTGTGCACCAGCATGGATTCCCAAAATATCCCAAAATTTCCTGTATAATTTCCTGTATTGTTGATTGTGTCAGTAGCATGGCCCAAGCAGAGGGTCGCCCCTTTGAGTCTGGTCTGCTTGAGGTTTCTTCCTCAAATCATCAGAGGGAGTTTTTCCTTGCCACTGTCACCTGTGTGCTTGCTCTGGGGGTTGGTAAGGTTGAACCTTACTTGTGTGAATTACCTTGAGGCAACTTTGTTGTGATTTGCTGCTATATAAATGAAAATAAATTGAAATTGAAATTTAAGGTCTGGGGGGGAGGTGATGGTCTAGTGGTTAAGCGTTGGGTTTGAGACCAGAAGATCCTCGGTTCAAATCCCAGCCTGACTGGAAAATCACTAAGGGCCCTTGGGCAAGGTCTTTACAGTTTTTCTCAAATGCTAAAACACAAAAGCCAATCCTCTAAACCAGATGACCAGTTGTCTTAACACATGTACTAATTCTAGCCATCATTTGCCAATATCATAAACACATTTCACATGAAGACACAATTCACAAAACACAATCCCCCGTTCTCATAAATCTAAACACATTTTTCCTTGGTAAAACACAAGTTGCAAAAGAACTCTGCTCATATTCTCAAATGAAAGCTCATGTGATGCAAAATGCTTGCCACAGTCAGCAATATTTGAACACAATGAACACACCTGGCGTCATTCATTACACACAACGACTCAAAATTGAAGACATGTTGCCAATGCTGTGACCACATGTATAAAAGCAAGTTCAGAGTGCACAGTTTGCTGAAGATTCCAAACAAACACAATGGATGAAGGCAGAGTCAGGGGAAGAGGAATTTGAGTCAGAGGAGGGAGAAGAGCTGGCCAACGAGGAAGAGGAGTTCAAATCAGAGGAGGAAGAGGAGCAGGCCAACGAGGAAGAGGAGAAGGTCCAGGAGGGAGAGGAGAAGGTCCAGGAGGAAGAGCAAGACAACCTCGCACCATCATTACGGACAAGATGCGAGCAACAGTCATTGACCATGTCATTGTCCATGGCATGACAATGGCTGAAGCAGGACTAAGAGTCCGTCCAAACCTGAGTAGGTTCACCGTGGCCACCATTATCAGGGCATTCAGACAACACAACAGGTATTGTACTCTATTGCTTTCTTTGTCACAATACAGTTTTACAAGCCTGTGAAAGTAGTCTATTGGTTCCAAATCAGTTGTTATTGTAAAACATGTCAATTGACAACACATGTTCCTTTCTTTAGAGTTGAAAGAATGCCACATAGAGGTGGGAGGGTTGCCATATTTACAGCGGCACAAGAAACCCTCACTGTGGATATGGTTCGTGAGAACAACCTCATCAGACTCCGGGAGATCAGAGACAAAGTCATTGCCGATAATGTCAACTTCGAGAGCATTGATGATGTCAGCTTGGCCAAAATAGACCGAGTTCTCCAGCGCCAAAAGATGCGGATGAAACAGGTCTATAGGGTTCCCTTTGAGCGCAAATCTGCGCGACACAAAGACCTACGTTACGAGTGTGTGCAAGTAAGTATACATCCATGTTCACAGTACAGTTAGTGGACATACTGTGTTGCTCAGTGGTCTACAGTACTTCTGGACAATACTGCGCTACCTGATTGACTGTTGTTCTGAACACCTGTGCACTTTCACATTTTCACAGAGGATATTACAGTTGGACGCGATGGCCAGACCTCATGAGTACCTCTTCCTGGATGAGGCTGGCTTCAGCCCTGCAGAAACAAAGGCAAAGAGGCCATAACATCATTGCCCAAAGAGTCATCACTGAGGTTCCTGGCCAACGGGGGGTAATATTACTCTTTGTGCGGCCATGTGTTCGGAGGGGTTTGTCCACTGGCATGCTGTCCTTGGGTCTTACAACACCCAACGTCTCCTCACCTTCCTAGAGGAGCTAAGAAACATCCTCCTGGACCGCCACCAACACCATCCTGTGCCCACACATCCCATTTATGTGATCATTTGGGACAATGTCAGCTTCCACAGAACAAACCAAATCAGAGAGTGGTTCACCACCAACAGTAACCAGTTTTTAAACGTCTGTCTGCCACCCTACTCCCCTTTCCTGAATCCTATAGAGGAGTTCTTCTCATCGTGGAGATGGAAGGTTTATGACAGACAACCATACACTAGAGAGAACCTCCTAAGGGCAATGGAGCTGGCCTGTGTTGACATCCCAGTGGAGGCCTTCAAAGGATGGATTCGCCATTCCAGGGTGTTTTTCCCGCGGTGCCTGGCAAGAGAGAATATAGCCTGCGATGTGGATGAGGTGATGTGGCCCGATGCAGCTCAGCGACATGATCTGCACAGTGACTGTGGTGTGTGTGTGGTGTGAATAAAGTAAATAAAACAACTTCACACCCTGAACATGTTTTCAAGGGTACTGTTGTGTGCAATAGATTCTGTTTTTGCATTGAGTTGTGTTACAGTAGTGTACATGTAGTATTTTCTATAGGTTTATACTCTTCATAGGAAACTCACAAATCTAAATGCCTAATCCTCTACAGAGATTTAAGAAGGTCCGTTACTGTAAAGTTTCTAGAAATATGCATTGGCAGTTATGAAACAAAGAACCTTCTCACAAATTGAGCATTGTGTTTTCAATTGTTTTGCTGTAGTGTGTAATGATGTGTATAGTGTTTACATTTTTGGAAGTGCGAAGGTGTGGTTGTATTTGTGTAGCTTTAGAAAAGGGTGTTGTGTTTAGACATTGGGGGACATGGAGGAAATGTTTGTGAAATGTGTTTTAGCATTTGAGAAAAACTGTAATCGCCTATTGCTCCCCATTATTTGTAAAGTGTTTTGAGCGTCTGATGCAGATGGAAAAGCGCTATATAAATGCAGGCCGTTTACCATTTAAGCCAAAATTGAGGCATCTACAGCCATCACAACATTCATTAAAAACTTTGGAAAATTTATCATTTTTTTGTGAAATGATGAAACCTTAATGTTGATGGACATTTATTTGCTCAGGCCATCAGTGTCGTGTCCCTTTAATCTTTCCATTAAGGTCTGACATACTGTTGTGTTTCTATATTGCAGTGTGTCTTTATATTCTGCTGAAACTTGCATCATTTAGACAATAATCAGGCAAAATATGAAATCTACTCTTTTTTTTTATTATTTTCCTTTATATAGCGCCACATCACAACAGAGTTGCCTCAAGGCGCTTCACACAGGTAAGGTGTAACCTTACCAACCCCAGAGCAACAGTGGTAAGCAAAAACTCCCTCTGAGGAAGAAAACTCAAGCAGACCAGACTCAAAGGGGTGACCCTCTGCTTGGGCCATGCTACAAACATAAATTACAGAAATAATTCACAGAACAATTCACGGACAAATATACAAGAATTGCTGTTGGTGCACAGGACAGGAGGGTCGCCAACACAAACACAACTCCCATCTCTGGATGGAGCTGCACCTTAAACAGAGAAAAAACAATCAGGCATTAGAAAGACAAAAAATACTGTATAATTTGCCAGCATTAATCAACAAAAAAAGAAAACAGAAGAAATACTAAGGTGATCGCTGGCCGCTAGCCCTAAGCTTTACTAAAAGACCCAGAATTTAGGTGAAGTTGAGTCCGCGGCCCACTCCAATTACTAATAACATGAATTAAAAGAGTAAAAAGTGTAAAACAAAACTGTACTAGTATGCTAGCCATATGAAAGGGAAAAGAAGTGCGTCTTAAGTCTGGACTTGAAAGTCTCCACAGAATCTGATTGTTTTATTGACGCAGGGAGACCATTCCACAGAACGGGGGCACGATAAGTGAAAGCTCTGTGACCCGCAGACTTAATATTCACCTTAGGGACACAAAGTAGTCCTGCACCCTGAGAACGTAAAGCCTGGGCCAGTACGTAAGGTTTAATTAGGTCAGCTAGGTAGGGAGATGCCAGTCCATGAATAATTTTATAGGTTAGTCGCAGAACCTTAAAATCTGATCTCACTGGGACAGGAAGCCAGTGAAGAGACGCCAAAATGGGTGTAATGTGGTCAAACTTTCTGCTTCATGTCAAAAGTCTGGCTGCAGCATTTTGAACCAATTGGAGAGCCCTAATGCTAGACTGTGGTAAACCAGAAATAGAACATTGCAGTCGTCCAATCTAGAAGAGATGAACGCATGGATCAGGATCTCAGCATCAGCCATAGACAGGATAGGATGAATCTTTGCTATATTTTGCAGGTGGAAGAAAGCAGTCCTAGTAATATTTCTAATATGGAGGCCAAAGGACAATGAAGGATCAAAAATTACCCCAAGGTTCCTCACTTTGTCAGTGTGATGTATGACACACGAGCCTAGGTTGAGTGTTAACTGGTCAAATTGATGCAGATGTCTCACTGGACCAAGAACCATCATTTCAGTCTTTTCAAGTTTAAAAGTAGGAAGTTTCTAGACATCCAACTTCTCACTGCTGCAAGGCAATCTTCTAAGGATTTTATGTGAACGAGATTACCAGCAGTTATCGGCATATATAACTGAGTATCATTTGCATAGCAGTGAAAGGTAATCCCAAAATGCCGCAATATGTGCCCAAGGGGTGCTATATAAAGGGAGAAAAGCAGGGGCCTAAGAGAGACCCCTGAGGAACCCCAAATCTCATGTCACTAAGGTTAGAGGTAGTGTTACTGTACAAAACACAGAACGACTGGTCAAGTATGAAGTCAGCCATGCAAAAGCACTCCCAGTAATCCCAAAATGATTTTCCAGTCCACTCTATCAAATGCAGCACTGAGATCTAACAGCAGCAGAATCGTAGTGGTGTCCGAGTTCATTGTAAGCAGAAGATCATTCAGCAGTGGCTCAAAGAGATTATTCTCAGTAAGAGTCTACGAGCTGTCGTGACACCACTTTTTCCAGAATCTTAGAGCAAAATGATAGATTTGATATCGGCCGATTGTTTTTCAATACACTAGGGTCAACATTAGGTTTCTTAAGTAATGGTTTAATCACTGCAGATTTGAAACGTTTAGGAACAGATCCAGAAGTTTCCAGCACAATCGGCCCAAGAGTGGGCCACAGGTCCTTAAACAGTTTTGTTGGTATAGGATCAAATAAACAGGTTGTGCTTTTTGTTGACGTTACGAGTTTCATCAGCATGTCTAGAGAGACACTATCAAATTCTGTAAATCTAGGTAATACCTCAGTAGTGGCGCCCACCTCAATAGCAGGGTGTAGTGGCTGGGTTAAGGCATGCTGGGATATGTTGAACCTAACGTCATCTATTTTCTTCTCAAAGTAATCTAGGAAATCTTGTGCTGTAAAAGGAAAGCGAACTACAGGTGGTTGTCCATGAATAAGTGTTGCCACCGTGTCGAACAAGAACTTTGAGATATGCTTGTTTTTATTGATCAAATCAGAGTAATAGGTCCGCTTCGTAGCCAGTAATGCATGCTTATAGTCTAAGATAGTATCACGCCACGCAAGGTGGAATACTTCTAATTTTGAACGACACCATTTCCGTTCTAGACCTCTTGCTTTATGCTTGAGGTCATGCAGGTAATCATTGAACCAAGGTGACTGCGATTTGGGGGAGCGTGGTTTTAACACAGGTGGTGCAATCATGTTGAGTGTCGTTTTGACTTTAGTGTATGATTGAGTGATACACTAGAACTAACTCTGCTTTTACATGATCCCGTTTCCACCTTCAGACATCAGACCAGTTCCCAGTGATGTAAAAGTCCAATACAGTTTGAATATGTCTGAAAGATACCATCCAGACTCTAATCTGCTGCTTCTGCGATGAAAGTGCATACTTAAATCTTCACTAGCTGCTCTTACACGATTGGTCTATGAGGCAATTTCTTCTTCTTCTATAATCCTCTTGGTTCCTTGAGGAACATGGGGGCCTCATCATTAAATCCTCACCTGCTGTGGTCTCTGGCTTTTTTCTTAACCACCTCCACTGACAGGTTTGATATCTTCATTTCCTGCATTGGGTTGTGGTACCATTTTTCTGAGCTGCACATCAGTACTGATGTCCCTGCATATGCAACCCAGTCTCACGGCATGCTGTGATTCAGCAGCACGAAATATACATTAATCTATTGGTTTGCGATATTGTCACGAAAAGCGCCTCATTTTCGTCACGGCAGCAGAAATTCATTCTAATACATTCCGTGATGGCTGCACGAAATTAAAAGTGATGTGTGTGTGGGGTGGGGATGGGGGGTGTTATGGTCAGGGTTGGGGGTAGGAGTCGGGTTAGTAATAGTGAGTTAAAAAAGCCCCGTCATGAAAATTTTAATCATTTCGTGATGGGAGGATGAAAAAACATGACATTGGGCTGGCATATACATCTGTGGACCGACAGTACACACAGTGCATCTGGAAAATATTGACGGGGCTTCACTTTTTTTCACATTTTGTTATGTTACAGCATTATTCCAAAATGGATGAAATTAATTTTTTTCCTCAAAATTCTACACACAATACCCCATAATGACAATGTGATTTTTTTATATTTACATATATATAAATAAACAACAACAACTAAGACATAACATGTACATAAGTATTTACAGTCTTTGCCATGAAGCTCAAACTGTTTCCACTGATCATCCTGAGATGTTTCTACACCTTAGTTGACGACCTGAGGTAATTTCAGTTGATTGGACATGATATGGAAAGACACACACCTGCCTGTATATAAGGTCCCACAGTTGACAGTGCATATCAGAGTATAAGGCAAGCATGAAGTCAAAGGAACTGTAGACCTCCGAGGCAGGATTGCCTCAAGGCAGAAATGTGGGGAAGGGTATAGAAACATTTCTGCTGCTTTGAAGGTCCTAATGAGCACAGTGGCCTCCATCATCCATAAATAGAAGAAGTTCAGATCCAGCAGGACTTTTCCTAGAGCTGGTCGCCCGTCTAAGCAATCAGAGGAGAAGGGCTTTAGTGAGGGATGTGATCAAGAACCCGATCTCTCTCTTGTCAGAGCTCCAGCATTCCTCTGTGGAGAGAGGAGAACCTTCCACAAGGACAACCATCTCTACAGCAATCCACAATCAGGCCTGTATGGTTGAGTGACCAGACAGAAGCCATTCCTTAGTAAAAGGTCCATAGCAGCCCACCTGGAGTTTGCCAAAAGGCACCTGAAGGACTCTCAGACCATAAGAAACAAAATTCTCTTGTTTGATGAGACAAAGATTGAACTCTTTGGCGTGAATGCCAGGTGTCATGTTTGGAGGAAACCAGGTGCCATCCCTACAGTGAAGCATGGTGGTGGCAGCATCATGTTGTAGTGATGTTCTTCAGCAGCAGGAACTGGGAGACAAGTCAGGACTGAGGGAAAGATTAATGCAGCAATGTACAGAGACATCCTGGATGAAAACCTGCTCCAGAACACCCATGACCTCAGACTGGGGCAACGGTTCATCTTTCAGCAGGACAATGACCCTAAGCACACAGCCAAGATATCAAAGGAGTGGCTTCAGGACAACTCTGTGAATGTCCTTGAGTGGCCCAGCCAGAGTCCAGACCTGAATCAGATTGAACATTTGGAGAGATCTGAACATGGCTGTGCACCGACACACACCATTCAACCTGATGGAGCTTGAGAGGTGCTGCAAAGAGGAATGGGCCAAACTGCCCAAAGATAAGTGGGCCAAGCTTGTAGCATCATATTCAAGAAGACTTGAGGTTGTAATTGCTGCCAAAGGTGCATCAAGAAAGTATTGAGCAAAGGCTGTGAATACTTACATGTGGTTTCTTAGTTTGTTTGTTTGTTTTTTTTAAATAAATTTGCAAAAATAAAAACTAAAAAACTTTTTCTTGTTGTCATTATGGGGTGTTGTGAGTAAAATGTTTAGGGGAAAATTGAATTGACTCCATTTTGGAATAAGGCTGTAACATAAAATACGGAAGAAGTGAAGTGCTGTGAATACTTTTTGTTTGCACTGTATACCCATCTGACTGAAACAAATGGTTGCCCTATACATACCATCTCAAAAATTTGAAATGTTACTTAGATAAATAGATGTATCTTATAATTGTCATCAACTGCAGCTTCAGTTAAATTAATTGCACACCATGGTGTCAAATCGGGGACAAATGGACAGAAATGTTCTAGCATTTAATAACTGTAACATATTGCTAAAATACCCTCGTTCTTACGAGCATGCAATCAATGAAAGAGTATGTAGAAATAATGTGACCATTTGACCCCTTTGAATAGGTCAATGTTAGCCATCTTTGAACTTGTTCAATGTCTGTGTCCCAAGAATGCTCCTTGTGAAATTGAAGACCCTGGCAGCAACAGGACTGGACTTATGCTGAGCACAGACAGACGGAAAAAGTCTTTGCATTACCGAATGGCCATATTTTGGCCTGATATTGTGCTTCCAGCACAAAATACTGTAGCTACAGTACACAGCACCAACACAAAGCAGTGCACAGAATCAATATAAAACAGCGCACCGAACTAACGTAAAGCATCACACAATATCAACACAATGCAATGCATAGAAGCAGCATAAAGCAGCGAAAAGTACCGACACAAAGCGGCACATAATACCGGCACAAAGCAGTACAGAGCACCAGCAGGAAGCAGTGCACAGCACAACACAATTTACAATGCCAGCACCCAGTGCCTGTGCACAGAGCACAATGCCAGAGAAAACTGGTTGTTAAAGTGATGATTTATGTTAAATTCACCAAAAGGCACAGTAACTGCATGTGTACATTTTATATTTTTATTTCAATACAGCATATGAAAACACTTATTTTTGGACAATTCATTAAATATTGTGATGTGCAAAATAATTTTGTTTTTTAAATTGATCAATGTGTTTTAAATTTTGTACTTAAAATTAAGGGATGCCAATAGCTGTGACGAGGACTGTATGAGTGCATGCATTACTGGCATGTGAAGTACTATGTGTGTGTGTGTGTGTGTGTATTCTGCATGAAGGTCAGCAATGAAGTGATTATACCTCAGCAGCTTTGCAACACAAACGGCTGCACTTCCTCATCGATGTCCTGTCACTTCAGATGGAAATTCATGCTGTACAACAGATTGCACCCCCCCCCCCCCCCACACACAGACACACTCTCTTCCTCTCTCACACACACAGAAACTCATCATTCTCAGACTGATGAATGATTACAAAGTGGGTGTTTAAAAGGTCAGGGATCAGGCTGCATTTGTGACGGGTCACTGATGGTCTCAGCTGACACGTAGAAATGTATTCTCCAGGAAGTGGATGAACTGTCAAATGAGGTAATAGAAGCAAAGTTTCATCTGGCGCTTTAATGCTCAAATTTGAAACGTGTGACATAATGTTTAAATTCAAATGGCCACCACCATGCACCATGTCATTCACCGCATGAATATGAATGAGTGCAAGCTTCCATTTGATTCTTCCTTAATATGCATGAAAGGAAAAGACTTGATGAATTGCCTAAATATGTGTACTGATCCCCATTTGTGATAATAGGACCCCACCTGGCCTTGTTACACCGGGGTGGGGGTCAAGGATCGTGCATCTCTTTGCAGGAGCATCCGTCACTCTTGACATTTGGTGTTGACCTCTGCGGCGGGCGTCGCTCCTGGAAGCTGTCTCGATGTAGACACCTCATCAGCCAGGGTGCAGTGAATAACCACTGCAAAGACACACGTCTCCGTCCAACAAGCTTTTCAGACGCAGGCTGTGGGTTTTAATCATTTCTGCATGTTGTACCATTAAGGCTGCTTTAGTCCTGTGCTGAGAGCCCTGCATTTCCCACTGACAGGTCAGCGGTGGACAAGCGCCACATTACCAATGACATCAGTGCTTTGAATTTCTGCAAAAGCCGTCCTGCTACTGGAAACTTATTTGGTGTCATGTCAGTCATATTTCATTGTAGTCTACAGTTTTGGGGGCACAGAGGGGAACTACTCTTGGTTGACTTACTCTCTCAAAGTCTGACAAAAAGAAGCTGCAATTTAAAGTGTTTTTTTTTTTTTTTTTGCAAAGAATGGGGTTGATAACTGTTCATGCCTGCACGTGGACAGGACTGCTGTTTTATCGCCCCCTCTTCCTCCGGCAAACACACAGGTGCACTTCTTCCATAAATGACGCTCCCCTGGCGGCCTCCTCCCTCTCTCTCTGTCTCTCTCTCCCTTTCTCCCCCATCTGTTCATGGTTTTCTCTCCTTTTCCTCTCCTCACACCTCCATCCCTTGTTTCATCTTGTCCAACCATTTTCACACCTGCAGGCCCTCATCAGTTTCATATGTCGACAGTCCTGCACGTTAAAGCTACAGCTACAGTATGTTGGCCTGTCAGGTTTTTATTTGCAGCAACATAATATTCCATTCATAACCATCTGTTCATTAGTTTATAATCACCTGTCACAATTAATCAACATGTTTTCATAATGTTAGATTAATCCGTTTGCCCATCAGAGGGCCCAGGGCTGTATAATGTCTAATTTCATCACAAATTTCATCACAAATAAAAAATATATCACAAATAACTCACCTGATTGTGTCCATTTCTTTTATCCTTTTCTCATTCATTAAATGTGTTCCTTGTAATTAAATTTCAGGTGAGTGCTTAAAAAAGGGGGTGGGCTGATATCCCATGTTTTTATATATATATATATATATATATATATATACTTACATGGTGCATGTGGAAAGTATTCACAGCGCTTCACTTATTCTACAATATTTTTATGTTCCAGCCTTATTCTCCAAATGGATGAAATTCATATTTTACCTCAAAATTCTACATGCAATACCCCAACAAAATAACAATTTTTGAGATTTGAATTTTTTTTTTAAGATTTTTGCATGTTTTTGCAAAAGATTAAAAAAACACTAAGAAACATTAAGAAAACATTAAGAACATTCTAACATTAAGAAAACACATGTACGTGAGTATTCACAGCTTTTACCATGAAGCTCAAAATCGATCTCAGCTGCATCCTGTTTCCACTGATCATTCTTAAGATGTTTCTACAGCTTAAGTGGCAAATTGAGTTGTCACTCATTAGTAAAAGGCACAAGGCAGCCCGCCTGGAGTTTGCTGAAAGGCACCTGAAGGACTCTCAGACCATGAGAAAGAAATTTGGTCAAATGAGACAAAGATTGAACTCACTGGCATGAATGCCAGGCATCATGTTTGGAGGAAACCAAGCACCATCCTTACAGTAAAGCATGGTGGTGGCAGCATCATGCTGTGGGGATGTTTTTCAGTGGCAGGAACTGGAAGACTAGTCAGGATTGAAGAAAGGATGAATTCCACACAATCTCAACAAAAAGGAGTGGCTTCAGGACAACTCTGTGAATGTCCTTCCAAGTGATCCAAGTGAACATCTCTAGAGAGATCTGAAAATGGCTGTACAACGACGCTCCCCATCCAACCTGATGGAGCTTGAGAAGTGCTGCAAAGATGAATGGGCAAACAAAAAAATGTTTGAAAAGTGTAGGAACACGGACCCACAACAGGTTGCGCAAATGAACGGACAATGGAATAAGACAAATATAACAATTTAATGTTGTGAATGTGCACAACAGAGCAACAGACAACACAGTTGAGATCACCAGTCAAATAAGTTACGGTGGTGTGTGAGCAGGCTCGAGGATAGGAGACGCCTGTCCAGAAAAGAGCCGGATCCCACACGCCTTCCACTCCACCGGACCTGAAGCAATCCTGGAGCCGCCAAGCACTGGGTCCCCAGGTGGCCACTGCCTCTGGCTGTCAGATCGGGTACTGCTGGCAGAAAGAACAGACAGGTGATGGTGGGTGTATGAACACCCAGCAAACAGTTCAACACGAAGGTGAAAGCACCTCCACCTCTCAATCACGGAGTTTGTACAGATCCTGCAGTAACAATTAACAGTCTGCAAACTCAGAATACTGTCAGTACGTACAGAAGTAAAAACGTTACTACTGTATAAATCAAAGGCTGAGACGTTTACTTAACGGTAGACGATTTCTCGGCAGTGAGGTGAAGATGCTGCCCGGCTCTTATGGAGGTGTGGATGATGATGATGAGTGACAGCTGGTGTTGTAGATGAGTGACAGCTGCCACTCCCGGTGCTCCGGCGCCCTCACGTGCCTGAAGCCCGCACTTCAGGCAGGACGCCCTCTGGTGGTGGGCCAGCAGTACCTCCTCTTCAGCGGCCCACACTACAAAAAATAGGTGTGCCAAGCTTTTGGCATCATATTCAAGCAGACTTGAGCCTGTAATTGCTGCCAAATGTGCATCAACAAAGTACTGAGGAAAGAGTGTGAATACTTATGTACGTGTGATATACAGTGAAGAAAATAAGTATTTGAACACCCTGCGGTTTTGCAAGTTCTCCCACTTAGAAATCATGGAGGGGTCTGAAATTTTCTTCTTAGGTGCATGTCCACTGTGAGAGACATAATCTAAAAATCCGGAAATCACAATGTATGATCTTTTAATCATTTATTTGTACGTTACTGCTGCAAATAAGTATTTGAAGACCTACCTGTTAATTTGCAGCACCTGTTGAACTAGTCCAGTCTTCATCCAACAATTAGTCCATGGCTTCATCCTTAAATAGTCTTAGGCCGATTAGGCCGATATCGGACCTGGTCTTCCCCTTCCGACAATCTTAAGGACATCCCGATAATCGTTTTGATGCTAAATATAATCTTGTCAGATATTCCTGCCGTGTGTGGTGTGTTAAGAAGGACGTGAGGAGCTAAATGTGACATGCAGCCAATCAGAAAGTGAGGTGTTTGACCTGGGAATGTTCGTGTGTGAAATCTGTTTGTGTGTGTTGTTTTTACTGTGTGGCTGACACCACACACTGTACAACTAAACCTGTCAGTTATCTCCATGTGTGTGGTCTCTCTCAGGTTTTGGAAAACTACAGATAATTTTAAAATCCTGCGGTCAACAACACTGTGATATAACCGGTCGCCAGTAGATGGCAGTGTTCTATGCATTTTGATGCCGGTTATATCACGCAGCCTGAATCACAATTTAACAGACTTTTTGGCTTTTGGAGAAGTAACCTGGGCTTCTTCTGACATTTTTACCTAAAACAAACACAATAACAACACTATAAACCCAGAGAATATATTCACGAGAGTTTTAGGCACAATATACAAAGAATTTAATGCTGTTGTCCCTGTAGAGCCTGATCAGAGCGTCTCAAATGCATTTCTTCTGTTGTGAATACTCATAATGCACCTGGACACAGCATGTCCACACTAAAACCTTCAAAATTAGTGCATTACTTTAAAACTAAAACATATATCTTGTTGTGTGTTGGGGGGGGGGGGGGGTGGTGGTGGTGGTGTGGCTGGATATTTTGGTGTTCTTTTCTTTTCTTTGCTCTCCAGGTGGCATGAAAACTGATTTGTCTGTGGAGAAGGTGCTGACAGAAGAGTCCTTCACCCTCATCAACATTATGTGCAGCACCTGTGGATGGTGCTCACATGCAACCTTAAAGACTTTCAGCTGAAGCAGATAATTGGATGGCGTTCTGCATTTAAGCCATGTGTGATTCAAGCAGAATTGCCGGGAACTCGACCTTGTGATGTTCGTTTGTGAGACGCTGAGGACCGCGCCTGGGTTTGACACATCGAGCCTGTGAAGCAGGAAGGGTGAGGGACACATGCTGTCAGCACACATCAGAGGTGATTAATTGTTTGACTACTTGTTGATAGTAACTTGGTATTTCGTTACGCAGTATATTTGAATTGTGATGAGAATTGTGCAGCTTGCTTCTCACTGCTGTGGTGTGCGGACAAGTGATCCTCCACCTGTTGTGAGAAGCTGCTCATTTGCATAAAGCTTAAAATACAGACCTGAATGTGTTGCTGATGGTGTGTGTCTTTTGAAGGATATTAGTTGTAACTGCTGACTTACCTCACCTCTTCTATCCTTCGCAGAGAGTCGGTTTGTCGTGTCCACCTGGGGGGTGTTTGGCGGTAACAGTGAGTCCAGAAGCGCCGGGCTTCGATCCTTTTGGGCGCTGGAGAGCGTGCCAGCCTTCAGTCCACCAGAATGATGCTGTTTTAGTTTCTACACTTTATTATGCACCAGAGGGTGAAAAAATAAATTGTTTTTGTTATTGGAACCGCTTTCTGGTTATTTTAGCGCTGGGTTCTGTCAGACGCAGGTCCGCTCCTCAACCCGCGTCGACACATAACATATCTGATATTTTCACTTTATAAAACTTCAGATGTGACATTAATTTAAATAACTTGTCCGAAATTTGTTTGGTTAGAATTTTAACCATAAGTTAAAACTGTATGCCTCTGGATGACTTGGGTGCTATTGCCAGCATATCAGTATGGGGTCAAAAGAAATTAGTTTTTTTTGTTTTCTGACTAGTTCTTCTTTGCTCGCAGAGGATAGAGCGCAGAGGTGGGCGATACCGGGAATTTTGGTATTGATCTGATACCAAGTAGTTACAGGCCCAGTATCACCGATATCGATACGATACTTTTTCATATTTAAGCTTCATAGATTCAAAGGAAAGAATAGAATTTCACCAAACATTGTACGTGACAACAAAATACTTTATTATTACAATCAACATTTTTGTTTAAAAAAATATCACTCAACACAACTTAAAATCCCCTGAGGTAGAAGGCTGACTCGAGGAGCGCTGAGTCATGTGACGGCGCAACAACAAAAGACCAGAGGGGGAGGGTGCACTGCTCCCTGTTGTGTAACACAGCGCAGCGCTGCTCTTACAGATGAATCTGCGTGCACAGCAGTCAGTGCGTGTGGGAGAGAAAAAAAGCTTGAGTATCGATCTTTTTACACAAGGAACGTTACCACCACTGGTATCGATATTATCGATATTAGGATTGATCTGCCCACCTCTAATAGAGCGGTTTCTTCTAGAATCAGCTCTTCTCTGTTTGTAGAGGATAGAACTGTGCATCTACTACAAAAAGCTACATCTGCAAACATATTAGAGGTCTAAAAATTATTGGATCAAAACCTATCGGAAGATAATTGGTCTGATGATGGTTTTCAAAGTTATTTGAAAAGCTAATCCGATAATGAAAACATTATCTTTGATGGTTAGCGGATTAGCAGAACTGTGCCCACCACTGGCTGTGACAGCTGGCAAACGGCATCCGGGAGGAATTGTAATTCGGCGTGACGGTCGCAGGCGTTCACCGTTCCCTCAGCTCAGTTGTGTGGCGGTCCCCATGCGTTGTTTGATTTTTGAGCAAACAAAAAATTGCAGTGATGAACTCCCTTGCCAAATCATCAGTTGGCCACCTCGTACCCCTCACCACATAGTCTCTGCAACTCAGAACCTGCACAACATGTCAGACAACTTTGGAGTGGTTGACACACACTTTTCCTTTTATATGATCAGAGAGGAACAGTGCTTCTGGAAGTGACTGAACACTTCAGCAGCCTCCAGCCACCCGACTCTGCAGCCTGCCGGCACTCAACCGACGTGCACTTGTGCTAGGCTGGACACGCAAGCTGGATTCATTGTGCTTATTTATTTATTTTCCTGAGGACAGAAGTGGATTCAATTTTAATGATCCTGGTCAGTGCACACCCGGCGTGCATGCATGGGAACAAGCTGTACACATCCTGTCCGGCCAGTGACAACCTGCACAAACAAAATTTCTTGTGTTTATTTATTTATTATTCTGAACACAGAGGTGGATTTAAGTTTAATGCTCTGGTCAGTGCACAGTGTTTTTACTGTAAATTGTTTGTTAATTTTTACAGCCTGTCAGGGACTACAGATGGAAATTATCCCACAGCTATAATCTCACATATTTACATTTTATATGTTCATCAATATATGTTGTCCCTTTTAAATAAATAAATGAAATGAAAACACCCACCGTGTGTGTGCGGGCTGGACATGTCGTGTCGGGCCGTGGACAACCTGCACAAACTGGATATATTGTGTTTTTATTTATTTACTATTCTGAAAGACAGTGGGTGAAGATATAAAAACCACTACAGTTTTCACTTATGGTACCAATATGAGGCTGAACTCACTCATGGTAAGAGCAACATAACACTTAACTAAATAGAAGAAACCAACTGAACTACAAAAACGCAATAAATCAATAACACTAACAACACTGTTAAACTAACATGAACCACAATAACAACATTTAAAACCTCAAAATGATGTGGGCAGAGGATGGCAACGAAGAAACTCAATAGTAATGGGATGGAACAGGTAGCAAAACACACAGAGGAAAACTGACGGAAAGGTCAAACAATACGTAAAGATACGGCTAAACACAGGGGAAGACAAGAAGATCCAAAACGCATTCAAATACTCACACCATGAACCGAGGAGAAGGAACCAGCAAATTACACAGGAACCAAGCAGGCTTAAATACATCAGAAACATAATTAAGTAAACAAGTTTTATTTCCACTCAACACAGGGGTGATTGGAAATAAAACCAAAAACATAATACACATACTAAAAAACTAAAAAGAGAAGCACAACATAATCAAATACCAACCAATACCAACAAAGACAAAACAAACGTGAACTCAAAAATGTAATGGATTGCAAAGAAGAAGACACAACAAGACTGACAGGTGAGGACACAGGAGTGGAACATGGGGCCCAGACAGGGGACAGACCACCAGGACAACAGACGGATCAGAACACAGAGACAGCCCACAGAAGAAACAAGGACAGAACACAGAGAACACAAACAAAAAGAATACAAATAGAACACAGTAACACTTAACAACGGGGCACAGACAGGGGCAATGATTGCTGGCATAAGATCCAGCCCCCATGACTCTTAATTGTAATCCAGTTGTTAAGTGTGATGTAAAGCATCATGAGATTTTCAACTTCCGGGTCCAAACAAAAAAAGGCGGGTCGTCATTAACACTGAGAACTGCACTGAGACATTCTGATCAGCCTGCACTTAAACTTGCACTTGCACACGGACAACAGCATTAACATCGCAACATAAAACTCTTTGTATATTTTGCCTAAAACTCTCCTGGATATATTAACTGGGTTTTTAGACATTGTTATTGTTTGTTTTATGTAAAAATGCCAGCAGCTCTGGTTGTTTCTCTGTTATTTTCAATGGGAGTTGCTGTGAGCTGCGATCGCTTCCTGATCATGTCGTTAGGGGGGAAAGTGAAGCTTGCACTTTAACGTCCTGTTTATTGTAATAAATATTTTTTAAAATTAACAAACAGACGTGTATTTTACCTGTGCATAATAAAATATATAAAGTAAAAGAAAAAAGTTTTATTAAGTGTTCAACCTTAGAAACGGACGAATGCGGTTAACGGACGTGGAGGCGGAGAAGGGAGGGACGGAGGTCTGCGCACACTGTAAACACAAACTAAACTTAAACTGTAGATCCTTAAAAGGATCATACAGACATAACTTTAATTGTAAACCTGCAGGTCTTTGGACCCAGAAACAGATTTATGATGTGATACGTACATCAGAGCTTAACAACCGGATAAGCAGATATAGAGAATGAATGATGTAAATGAAGTCAACACTTATACAGTGACTTGGAAATGTTCCTGCATTCATTCTCAAGAAAAATGGCTGTAAAAGTGAAGATTTGTATTAAAAACAAGCCTCATACTTAGTTTGTTCAATTACTTATAGTAATTGTATTCAAATCGCCATAGATCCAATATGGTCAATGCGATATTTTTTTTAAATGGTAAATGGACTGCATTTATATAGCGCTTTTCCATCTGCATCAGATGCTGAAAGCACTATACAATTATGCCTCACATTCACCCCGATGTCAGGGTGCTGCCATACAAGGCGCTCACTACACACCGGAAGCAATAGGGGATTAAAGGCCTTGCCCAAGGGCCCTTAGTGATTTTCCATTCAGGTGGGGATTTGAACCCATGATCTTCTGGACTCAAGCCCAACACCTTAACCACTAGACCATCACCAAAACACTTAAAACACTTAAAACACTTCCATTGAAATTAAACGTATAAACTGCAAGCACATCTTGTTTGTTTCATTTCAAATCAATTTCGGTGGGGTGCAGAGGTAAAATTACAAAAACTGTGCCACTGTAAAAATATTCATGTACCTGACCACATCTAGCTCTTTGTCTGAAGGGGTCTTCCAGGAAAAATAAAATATATATGCAAACAATGGCTCAATTATATGTTTGTGGCCTAATGTATAGTTCCCTACCTTGATGATTTATAATGCGCGGTGTAAACACAAAAAACAAAGTGACCTTGAGGCGTTCCCACCTGCCTATACAGGGCGTGTACTCTGAGCGTGAAATCTGAACACAAAATAGGACATCGGGTGCAAAGCTATTGGATTTACGCTGTAAATTAGTCATAGACTTGTTTTGGATACAATGTGAAATAAACCAAAAACAGCCTCATATGTGGGCAGCACGGTGGCTTAGTGGTTAGCATTGGTGCCTCACAGCGAGAAGGTCGTGGGTTCAATGCTCCGGTTTCCTCCCACATCCAAAAACATGCGGGTTAGGTGGACTGGAGTCTTTAAATTGTCCGTAGGTGTGTCTGTGCTTGTTTGTCTGTTTGTGGCCCTGTGACAGACTAGCGTCCTGTCCTGGGTGTACCCTGCCTTGCGCTCTATGACTGCTGGGATAGGCTCCAGCCCCCCGTGACCCTTAATTGGAGTAAGTGGTAGAGGATGAATGAATGAATGAGCCTCATATGTCTTTCCATTTCGGATCCAAGAAGGGCCCACAGCACCTTGCTATTTAGAAAGCAGAGTTAAGTGAGGGTGGTTTTCTGGCATTTTCAAAAATCTGCTCAATCCTATCACATCATGCTTGCCACCAGTCACCACCAAAGCTCACAAAGGATAAGCAGTAAGGTGAAGGTTTGTATTTTTCCTTGAGAAAAAGTAGAAGTGAGGCCCACCAGGACAGTGCTTTCACATTTCAATAACGTGGACCATAAAAAAGTAGTTCTTAACTTGAATCTTTCTGCGTAATCATTCAGAGTTGAGCCTCATGTGAATTTAGTGAGAACTGTGACGCTCGTCTCGCAGCTTCCACCTTATCCATCATCTCTTGTAGCTTTATGGCTGCAGGCAGACGTACACAAAGACAGGTGTTAAATTGCAAATTTTCAACTACAGTTGCAACCTCGCTGAAATTCCACAAGGGCACTAAAGCAGTTTGAGCTGAGAATACAAACATCTACCACATACTCTCACTTCCACACATGGCTTAATGGACTTCATCTGTCCACTGAGAAAGTCCTGTCAGTTACCGCAAAGCTGAACAGAGTAAAACAAACACATAGATGCCCACATGTGCAGACGTCACACAATTAATTATAAAGTGAGCCGTACAGATTTGTTGTGTGGGCCGCTGAAGAGGAGGTACTGCTGGCCCACCACCACCAGAGGGCGCCCTGCCTGGAGTGCGGGCTCCAGGCACCAGAGGGCGCCGCCGCCTTACGAGAGCAGTCAGGGTGACAGCTGTCACCCATTACTGGACACAGCTGACTCCACTCAGCACGGGGGTATATCATCAGGACGGCGTCTCCACCTCAGTGCCGAGATATCGCCTTAAGACTGAGGTAACGTTCTCTGCATTCATATTCTGAATAACCAGCTAAAACTTGTTAAACCTTTTCAGGACTGCTGACTACTGATAGCTAAATTGCTTGGATAAGTACTCACCTTCCTGCTATATACTGACAAGAGGTGGAGGCGGCTTCTCCCCTCTCCGTTACTGGGTGCTGTCGCATCCACACCTGTGTGTTGTTGCTCTCTCCCGCCAGCAGTACCGGATCCGACGAGCGGAGGCAGTGGCCACCTGGGAATTCGGGACTTGGCGGTTCCAGTATTTCCAGGGTTCGGTGGCAGAGGAGATCTGGGTGGTTCCGGTTCGACTGAGACGGACGTCTCCTACCTTCGAGCCTGCCCACACGACACCAGCGGATTCGACCCCAAATTGTTAATTGTTGTATTCGTTGTGCTCGTTTCACAACAGTAAAACTTGTTATTCACCTTTCTCCATTGTCCGTTCATTACGCCCCCTGTTGTGGGTCCGTGTACCTACACTTTCACAACAAGATTAAATGGAGGCAATCTGACAGCTCGTCCTGTCTTCTCTTTTCTACACAAACACTCAAGTTTCACTGCAGAGAATGCAGCTTCACAAATTCTTAATTATAATGCCATCAATAAACAAACAGCCCAAAAAGGAATAAACTACTAAATTACTAAAAGCAAAACCATGGCTGGCATGCTTACAGGCGGAAAAAGACGGTGAGTATTCTTTTTGTATGTTTTTGTGTATGAGATATTCTCCACATCAATTCATGCAATAATTAATGAGACAATGTGGACTGTGGACGGGCTGCAGGGATTTACGGGATCATTTACAGGCAAGAGCATCAGGAAGGCAAGAGAGGAGCAGACAAAGGGAGTTTGGAGGACAATGGACCCCTGTATGCTCAAACATATGGAAAAATGTAGAGCAGAAATAGGATTTTCTCAATGGGAAGAGGATTAGGTGGTGTGCAGTGATGTGGGTATGACTGGGAGAGCAGTTCACTCTAAAGTGTCATCCTATGTGGTGTTTGTGGGGAGGCGGAATGGTGGTATTCAGATGGTAAAGAGTAAAAGAGCGATAACAGGGATTAGAGCAGTCACAAGAATGACAACAAATTAAACCAGTCCAGGAATTTGAGCATTTGTTGAAACTATTCATGGGCCAGTTTCCATTTTCGAGGTAGATCATAGTTTCAAAATGCTGAAAACAAACGAAAGATAAGTCCACAGCGTTCAGTCTGGGAGTCAGCTGAATCCTGTGCATTAAGAAATATTTTATAATAATGTGATTTGAAAAAGTGTTTGCAGAAGGTGCAAAGCTGTTTACTTTGTCTGATAAGCACTGATGCCGGTAACGCGTTACTTAGTAACGCGTTACTCTAATCTGACCACTTTTTTTAGTAATGAGTAATCTAACGCGTTAATCTTTCCAAATCAGTAATCAGATTAAAGTTACTTCTCCATGTCACTGTGCGTTACTATTATTTTTCATTGTGGGTCGACAGCAGCATTAAACTTGGTCCGTGGGCAGGAGGTCGGGGTTCGACTGAACTGCCCACTTTAAGCGAGCTGTGAGCTTTTCATCTGCGGTTTTTTGCAGCTGCTCGACTCGTCGTCTCCTCTTAAAGCACGGTGATCAGCACACCTGCACTGAGCTTTACAAAGACATTTTTATACTTTTTTTCCTCCTTTATTTAGAGCTGAGCTGAGCCGCTCTGTATCTGCTCGTTAAAACAGCTGATCCTCCGCAACGCGTCAACAACTAACACTATTTTCCACTCAAATGCACCTAAACTCTCTTTCTGAAGGACCACATGATGTGAAAACACAATAAAACTTTCTTACTTGTAAATCTGGTCACGTTTTCTGCATAAATTTGTGCTCAAACGCCAAAGTAGGGGCGAATACAGATGGAATGGGGGCGTGGGGGAGGGATGTGCCCCCCTCACAACACCCCTGGATTAAAGGTCCAGTTTTGAAGCCTTTTTTTTTTACTACAACTACTAATACTACTTAAAATAATATTAATTTTGACAAGTAAAATATTTAGAGAGAATTTAAATGTTAGAAAAATGCTAGAATGAATTTAATAGTTACATTTATAAACAATGTAGGTTCGAAATTGCAAGTTTTACTGTTACAGTGCTGTCAACAGTTAAATATGAGGTCAAGAAAGAGGTCTTTATTTTACTTTTTATAAAACAAGTATTTATTTTCATTGAAGTCAAGAAAGGGTGACTATAAAGTAAGTTTTGGCAAAACAGGTATCACTGTCATGTTGAGGTGGCAGAGGGTTGTTGTCGGCAGCTGGGAAAAGTAACTAAAAAAGTAACTAGTAATCTAACTTAGTTACTTTTACAATTGAGTAATCAGTAAAGTAACTAAGTTACTTTTTCAAGGAGTAATCAGTAATCAGTAATTGGATTACTTTTTCAAAGTAACTGTGGCAACACTGCTGATAAGTATAAAATGAATTATAATCCAATTACATTTGTTCCGCAAATCTGATTGGTCAGTGGTGTGAGATTTCAGACCATAAAATATCGCATTGACGGTGGTAAAATATTCGGCTGTTTCATATTTGATGTATTACTCTGCACCCTGACCACGTTGCTACGCAGATGTCAATAATGACGCTGTCAGCTGAAAGCGAGACGAACTATTGCAGCGACGATGATGCCGAAATGGGTGAATTTAATCTATCGTACAAAAGTACTGATGTGGATTCCGATACAGAATTACTCAATACAGTTGACAAGATGGAGAAATCTGTGCGTCTGCTCACAGACGCTGTTGCTATGGTTCTCCAACTGAATTACTTACAGAAAAATAAACCATGCAAACAATGGAATTGGATTAGAATGGGAATAACCCCCCTTGTGTCTGATGATTTACGGACATTAATGCTGGATTACGTTTGCAAATATCTGTTTCTTTGCCATGAAGTTCAAAATTGAGCTCAGGTGAATCCTGTTTCGACTGCTCATCCTTGAGATGTTTCTACAGCTTAATTTGAGTCCACTTGGGGTAAATTCAGTTGATTGGACATGATTTGGAAAGACACACACCTGTCTACATATAAGGTCCCACAGTCAGGGTTGGGCAGGATTACTTTGAAATGTAATCCAAAAGTAATCAGATTACAAGTAATCCAAATGTATGTGCATACATACATGTAATCCACATGTATTCTTTCTAAGTAATCCTACCCAACCTTGTCCACAGTTGACAGTGGATGTCAGAGCACAAACCAAACATGAAGTCAAAGGAATTGTCTGTAGACCTCAGAGACAGGATAGTCTCCAGGCACAAATCTGGAGAAGGGTATAGAAAACTTTCTGCTGCTTTGAAGGACCCAGTGAGTACAGTGACCTCCATCGTCCATAAATGGAAGGCATTCAGATCGACCGTCCTAGATTCTTCCTAGAGCTGGCTGCACATCTAAACTGAGCGATTGGAGGAGAAGGCCCTTAGTCAGGGACGTGACCAAGAACTCGATGGTCACTCTGTCAGAGCTCCAGCATTCCTCTGTGGAGAGATGAGAACCTTTCAGATGGACAACCATCTCTGCAGCAATCCATCAGTCCGGCCTGTATGGTAGAGCAGCTCAGTCTCACGATTTTTGTGGGGTTTTTTTGTTTTGTTTTTTTTGTCCTCCCATCATGAAATGATTAAAATTTTCGTGACGGGTTTTTTTTTTTTTTTTTTTTACTCACTATTACTAACCCTACTCCTACCCCCAACCCAAACCTTAACCACCCCACGACCCCGCTGCACTTTAAATTACGCGCAGCCTTCACGGAATGAATTAGAATGAATTTGTGCTGCCATGACGAAAATTTTGCAGTTTTCGTGACAATATGACAAACCAGTAGATTAATTTATATTTCCTGCTGTTGAATCACAACAATCCATGAGACTGGGTTGGGTAGAATGGCCAGACAGAAGCCACTCCTTAATAAAAGGCACATGGCAGCCCACCTGGAGGTTGCCAAAAGTCACCTGAAGGACTCTCAGACCATGAGGAACAACATTCTCTGGTCTGATGAGACAAAAATTGAACTTATTTGGAGGAAACCAGGCACCATCCCTACAGTGAAGCATGGTGTTGACAGCATCATGCTGTGGGGATGTTTTTCAGTGGCAGGAACTGGGAAACTAGTCAGGATTGAAGGAGGGATGAATTCCACACAATCTCAACAAAAAGGAGTGGCTTCAGGACAACTCTGTGAAATGTCCTTGATTGGCCCAGCCAGAGCCCAGACCTGAATTCAATTGAACATCTTTGGAGAGATCTGAAACTGTCTGTGCACCGGCAGACCGATTTTTTTGGGTGGACTGTTCGGTCTGCACTCAAAAAAATAAAGTTGTAGTAAAGTTGTAAAGTGGTTGTGGTTTTACGTCGTCTTGTTAAAAAAATGCATTGCTGTCCCTGGAAACGATGTAGCCTTGAAGGCAGCATAAGGTACTCTAAAATCTCAATGTATTTTTCTGCATTAATGCTGCCATCACAGAAGTGTAAATTACCTTTGCCAAGGGCACTGACACAACCCCATACATGACAGACCCTGGCAATTGGACACTTTGCCAATAACATTATAAATGATCCTTTTCGTGGTTCCTTTTTTGAAAGAGCACACAGAAAGGAGCACAGCCAAGAAAGATTAGAAAGGATACACAGTTGTGGCTTTTACAGCAGAGACTGTCATTCTTGTGTGGGATTATTCAGCCCCAGCTGCTGAACAAAACAAAGCATCCATTTCTTCCAGAAACGATACGGAACACTGGTTCATCTTACCACAATGCATGTTTCCACTGTGTTATGGTCCGAACCAGATAACTCCAAGCCCAGGGAAGGCAACACCATTTATGGAAAAGGTTAACCTGAGCCTTCCTTTTTGCACAGTAAAGATTAAGTGTCATTTGTGGATGTAATTCTGTATTGTAGTGTTAGGCAAAGGTATCCCAAAGTAATCCCTTGCCCATGTGGTTATATCAGCTACTGATGAATGGTGCAGTGTGATCTGAAGGATCAAAGATTGCAGGTGCTCAGCTTACTGGAGGCTTGTTTTTTTGCTTTTTTCCTCCAGATTTTGTGAATTATTTAAATGATATTAGGCACTGTAGCGGGAGAAATACGAGGTCTGTTAGAAAAGTATCCGACCTTTTTATTTTTTCAAAAACCATATGGATTTGAATCACGTGTGATTGCATCAGCCAAGCTTGAACCTTCGTGCGCATGCGTGAGTTTTTTCAAGCCTGTCGGTTGCGTCATTCGCCTGTGAGCAGGCTTTGTGTGAACAGTGGTCCACCTCTCTCGTCGGATTTTTATTGCGAATAAATGTCTGAACGATTTGGAGCTTTGCTGCATCATTTTTTCCAGAAACTGTGAGAGACCTCCAGGTCAGTCCCATCGCCAGATCTCAGTCTTAAGGGGGGCTTATGAAATCCACCAGGTGGGCACCACTATTAATAGCTTATTTTTACTATTCATGCAGCCCTAATCCCTCACAATAATCATCACATTAACCATGACCGGACCATCGCTCTCTCTCTCTCTCTCACTCACACACACACACACACACAAACACGCGCGCGCATGTTCGCGCGCACACACACACACACACACACACACACAGTACAAGTACAAATAACGTATTAGATCACATGTAGCATCTCGAACTAAAACAAAAAAACACCACGGCGGGTGCATTTCAAAGCAACCAACAGAGGGGTAGCAGTAGCAATAGTACCAATTGCCATCTCACACACACACACCAGTGGGGGATGCTGGTCTTTCAAGGAGGGGAAGCTCAATTTCGGCCTACATCATAAAATGTGTCGGTTTATTTATACGTAAATTCTACCCTCCGTTCCTTTTCAAGAAACAGTACATTTTATTTGTTACAGCACTTCCAGACAGCCAGCTCACTTTGTCATACCAGGACAGCTGAAAAGACGTTACTTTTCCCCACCTTTTGCACCAAATTAATCTGAGGAGTTGATCTGCCCTGCTGTTTAACTCTAAGTTTTTCTTCGTAAGGAAGACTATCAAATGGCTTCGCCAAAATCCGGTCCACAACATTCAACTTGTCTGTCATTATGTGCAGCTTGCTACCTAGCTAGCTCGCTAGCTGGGACTGGCGCGAGGCTAATGTGAAGTTTGTCCACCTGTGAGTGCTTTGTGATGGTGGAGGAGCTCAGCAGCACCCGCTGCTCGGTAGGGACAGAAACTGCGATAGAAGTCAGAAAGAGTGATAGAAGTCAGTCTCCAAACACAAGCAGCTACAAAAACCCCCCACCAGAAATAGAAGCTCGATTTGTCGCTAGTCGTTTTTAACAAAGAAAATCCCGCTAAGAGTATTAGGAAAGTTTCCGGTTCAACTCAGAACAGAATGAAAATTAAAAAATGCTCCCACGGATGTTTACGCCAAAAGATCGCTGATTCGCTCATTTCGCTGTCAATCAAAAAGGGATTCAGCCTCAGACTGATCATCCAATCATCATGCAGAAGCTGAGCGTCCGGGCCAGCCGAGGCCAGCCCACTGCCCCATAGATCCCCAGACACGCTGAGCGTCCGATGGGCGGGACAAAGCCCAGCATTTATCCAATGACTCGTCTCGTTTCGCTGCATGCTTTGTGTCGCTCAGCGTCCACACTGTTTAAAGCACTGTGAAGCTGCGGGTTTGAGTGAGAGGAAAGCTGCGTCGTTACCAGTGAAAGCTGATTCTGAACAAAAGTTGAGCGCGTTGTAGTGCATATTTAGTTAATGACATGTACACACAACAGTATATATTTGATCACTTATTTTTTTACATTTTAGGGGAAGCTGAGCTTCCCTTGCAGTCTTAGAGTAGTCGCCTCTGACACACACACACACACACAATAAAAATTTGGACCTACTTTGAGTAGAGTGCCAGCGCTGTCCTCTCTTTCGTCCACCCTGTGTCAGTGCAGGATCCACGGAGGTAGAAATGGGTCCAGGGTTTTCTTTGCCAACGACATCATGTGTTGGTTTATCCGAAGTTACCGATGTTGGGGTTTTAAACCAGTTACATATATCCATATTTAGGAAAACACAAAAACTAGCTGCTGTCTGCTGGCAAAAACTCACACTTCATTTCCCCCCATAAACGCGGTAACTGATTGTTGCTGGGCAACACTGACGTGATTACATACGTAGACAAACTTTACAACAAATTCACACAGTTTTAATATATTTAATGTCTTAGTGATTATGCAACACTGGCCGTTTTAACCCAAAGCTAAAGCTAAAAGCCCAAAGAATTTTATTTATCTATTTATTTATTTGAGATCTGTGACTGTGATCTGGCTTGGGTGGGCGGACCCAAGCATATCAGTGGGCGGGCACTGCCCCCTAGGGCCCGCCCATAGCGACGGGGTTGCTCCAGGTGGGCACCATTCGGAAAATTCAGATGGCTTTCAGGGACGATTTTATGGGGATTACACAGATTAAGGAGTGCTCCAGCTGGTTTAAAGACCGCTCACAGCTGCTGAGAGCGTGGCGCGCTCCAAGCGCCGATCGACAGGCTGAATCAACCAGATCATTTCCAACATGAAGGCTTTGTTGATCCGGGACGTCGTCTGACTTACACAAAAATGGCAGGAGACGTGGACATCAGTACTTTTTCGGCACATTCCACTGTTACAGGAGTTTTTTTCATGGAAAGAGAAGCGGAGGTATGCGCCACCGTGCCGCTCATGGGGCGGCACAAAACCACCTCCGTGTTGGTCTCACAGGATGGCTTTGAGATGGCTTTCAGACGGCTTTCGGTGGTTTTTCAGTCATGTGACTATCCGAGAAATTGTGGATGAGCCTGGACATGCTAGAACATGTCCTGTGATGCTGCGTTCACACCGGACGCGATCTGATGCTACAAATTTGCGTGGGTCGCCAGGCGACGGACGCGCCTCCTTCGCCCGGTGTGTCGCTCTGCTTGGGTGGATGTTCGCTGCGAAAATTCGCCCCGGTGCGTCATCAAATAGGAGGAGCTTCCATTCCGCTCGCCGGCTCCAGTCAAGCTAACATGACGGACCTTGATCACAAGGAGCGAGTTGCTGTGGAAAGCTCCCAATACAGAGAGTATCATTATTTGCTCCAGGAGCTGTGTCTGGGTGACGGCCGCTTTCAGCGGTCCTTCCACCTCTGCGGGACCCAGTTTGAGGATCAACTGTCCCGTTCACACGCGCACATATAAACAATTAAAAAAAAAAAAAAAAAGAAACTCCGCTGCTTGCTGCTGGCTCTTCCCCCAAAAAAACTCTGTCATAATTGTGTTTAGAAACCAGTCACCATTTGCTTTATACAGCTGTGTAGTTAATAACTCCCTTCTGTCTGATCATTTCTTAATAACATTTACATTTACTCTGATGGACTACCCAGCAGTGGGGAATAAGTTTCATTACACTAGAAGTCTTTCAGAAAGCGCTGTAACTACGTTTAAGGATATGTTTCCTTCTTTATGTTCTCTAATGCCATATACCAACACAATGCAGAGTAGCTACCTAAACTCTGTAAGTGAGATAGAGTATCTCGTCAGTAGTTTTACATCCTTATTGAAGACAACTTTGGATGCTGTAGCTCCTCTGAAAAAGAGACCTTTAAATCAGAAGTGCCTGACTCCGTGGTATAACTCACAAACTCGCAGCTTAAAGCAGATAACCCGTAAGTTGGAGAGGAAATGGCGTCTCACTAATTTAGAAGATCTTCATTTAGCCTGGAAAAAGAGTCTGTTGCTCTATAAAAAAGCCCTCCGTAAAGCTAGGACATCTTACTACTCATCACTAATTGAAGAAAATAAGAACAACCCCAGGTTTCTTTTCAGCACTGTAGCCAGGCTGACAAAGAGTCAGAGCTCTATTGAGCCGAGTATTCCTTTAACTTTAACTAGTAATGACTTCATGACTTTCTTTGCTAATAAAATTTTAACTATTAGAGAAAAAATTACTCATAACCATCCCAAAGACGTATCGCTATCTTTGGCTGCTTTCAGTGATGCCGGTATTTGGTTAGACTCTTTCTCTCAGATTGTTCTGTCTGAGTTATTTTCATTAGTTACTTCATCCAAACCATCAACATGTCTATTAGACCCCATTCCTACCAGGCTGCTCAAGGAAGCCCTACCATTATTTAATGCTTCGATCTTAAATATGATCAATCTATCTTTATTAGTTGGCTATGTACCACAGGCTTTTAAGGTGGCAGTAATTAAACCATTACTTAAAAAGCCATCACTTGACCCAGCTATCAGCTAATTATAGGCCAATCTCCAACCTTCCTTTTCTCTCAAAAATTCTTGAAAGGGTAGTTGTAAAACAGCTAACTGATCATCTGCAGAGGAATGGTCTATTTGAAGAGTTTGTCAGGTTTTAGAATTCATCATAGTACAGAAACAGCATTAGTGAAGGTTACAAATGATCTTCTTATGGCCTCAGACAGTGGACTCATCTCTGTGCTTGTTCTGTTAGACCTCAGTGCTGCTTTTGATACTGTTGACCATAAAATTTTATTACAGAGATTAGAGCATGCCATAGGTATTAAAGGCACTGCGCTGCGGTGGTTTGAATCATATTTATCTAATAGATTACAATTTGTTCATGTAAATGGGGAATCTTCTTCACAGACTAAAGTTAATTATGGAGATCCACAAGGTTCTGTGCTAGGACCAATTTTATTCACTTTATACATGCTTCCCTTAGGCAGTATTATTAGACGGCATTGCTTAAATTTTCATTGTTACGCAGATGATACCCAGCTTTATCTATCCATGAAGCCAGAGGACACACACCAATTAGCTAAACTGCAGGATTGTCTTACAGACATAAGGACATGGATGACCTCTAATTTCCTGCTTTTAAACTCAGATAAAACTGAAGTTATTGTACTTGGCCCCACAAATCTTAGAAACATGGTGTCTAACCAGATCCTTACTCTGGATGGCATTACCCTGACCTCTAGTAACACTGTGAGAAATCTTGGAGTCATTTTTGATCAGGATATGTCATTCAAAGCGCATATTAAACAAATATGTAAGACTGCTTTTTTGCATTTACGCAATATCTCTAAAATTAGAAAGGTCTTGTCTCAGAGTGATGCTGAAAAACTAATTCATGCATTTATTTCCTCTAGGCTGGACTATTGTAATTCATTATTATCAGGTTGTCCTAAAAGTTCCCTGAAAAGCCTTCAGTTAATTCAAAATGCTGCAGCTAGAGTACTGACGGGGACTAGAAGGAGAGAGCATATCTCACCCATATTGGCCTCTCTTCATTGGCTTCCTGTTAATTCTAGAATAGAATTTAAAATTCTTCTTCTTACTTATAAGGTTTTGAATAATCAGGTCCCTTCTTATCTTAGGGACCTCATAGTACCATATCACCCCAATAGAGCGCTTCGCTCTCAGACTGCAGGCTTACTTGTAGTTCCTAGGGTTTGTAAGAGTAGAATGGGAGGCAGAGCCTTCAGCTTTCAGGCTCCTCTCCTGTGGAACCAGCTCCCAATTCGGATCAGGGAGACAGACACCCTCTCTACTTTTAAGATTAGGCTTAAAACTTTCCTTTTTGCTAAAGCTTATAGTTAGGGCTGGATCAGGTGACCCTGAACCATCCCTTAGTTATGCTGCTATAGACTTAGACTGCTGGGGGGTTCCCATAATGCATTGAGTGTTTCTTTCTCTTTTTGCTCTGTATGCACCACTCTGCATTTAATCATTAGTGATTGATCTCTGCTCCCCTCCACAGCATGTCTTTTTCCTGGTTCTCTCCCTCAGCCCCAACCAGTCCCAGCAGAAGACTGCCCCTCCCTGAGCCTGGTTCTGCTGGAGGTTTCTTCCTGTTAAAAGGGAGTTTTTCCTTCCCACTGTCGCCAAGTGCTTGCTCACAGGGGGTCGTTTTGACCATTGGGGTTTTTACGTAATTATTGTATGGCCTTGCCTTACAATATAAAGCGCCTTGGGGCAACTGTTTGTTGTGATTTGGCGCTATATAAATAAAATTGATTGATTGATTGATAAGTAAAATAATCTGCAGGACGATTCGCGCGCGCGCTCGTGCACGTAAATGAAAAGGAAAAAGCTCTGCTCCCGCTGATGCAAGTAGGGCTGCTGCTCGCTCCAAAAACTGTCATAATTGTGTTTAGAAACCATCACCATTTGCTTTATACAGCTGTGTAGTTAATAAGTAAAATAATTTCCAGGATGATTCACGCGCGCACGTAAAAGGTAAAGAAAAATAAACTCCGCTCCCCGCTGCTGTGGTGCTGCTGTTCGCTCCAAAAACTCTGTCATGATTGTGAAATAAAGGACAAAAGAGACATAAGTCCTGCTCACAGGCTGCTACCAGAGACAGGACATGTTCACATCTTCAGTCAAACTCCAGACATCTCCACGTCACTACATATTCAGTCCCTGATTGGTCATCGCGGCGCGACGAGACGAAAAAGTTCAGATTTTTGAACTTGGGGAGGAGGGCAGCGCGACGTGAGGCGACGCAATATCGTGCCACAAATGCGCAAAATGCTCAAAATCGCTTCACTCGCGTCGCTTCACTCGCCTCCATCGCGTTGCGCTGCGCGGTTTCGTGCCAAAACGGGTCCTTACATAGGGATTACATGGCAACCTGTGGCTGCAGTCGCTCGCGTCGCGCCCGGTGTGAACGCGGCATGAGGCTTCATCACGGCGTTGCTTTGCGCCATGCGGCACCGCCGCGACGTGCGGAATTCCTCTGCTCCTGTTTCCATGACAAAAACCCCTGTAACAGTGGAATGTGCTGTTCATTTCCAAACTGGACGCTGTGTTTTATCTGGGACGTCGTCTGACTAGCACAGGAATTGCGGAAGACGTGGACATCAGCACTTTTTCGGCACATTGAGACAGACGTGCAGAGGAATTCCGCGCGTCGCGGCGGTGCCGCATGGCGCAAAGCAACGCCATGATGAAGCCTCACGGGACATGTTCTGGCATGTCCAGGCTCATCCACAATTTCTCGGATAGTCACATGACTGAAAAACCACCGAAAGCCGTCTGAAAACCATCTCAAAGCCGTCCTGTGAGACCAACACAGCGGTGGTTTTGTGCCGCGCCATGAGCGGCACGGTGGCGCATCCCTCCGCTTCTCTTTCCATGAAAAAAACTCCTGTAACAGTGGAATGTGCCGAAAAAGTACTGATGTCCACGTCTTCTGCCATTTTCGTGTAAGTCAGACGACGTCCCGGATCAACAAAGCCTTCACGTTGGAGATGATCTGGTTGATTCAGCCTGTCGATCGGCACTCAGAGCGCGCCACGCTCTCAGTGTTGTGTGGGCCGCTGAAGAGGAGGTACTGCTGGCCCACCACCACAAGATGGCGCCCAGCTTGAAGTGCGGGCTTCAAGCACGAGAGGGCGTCGGAGCGACCAGGAGTGACAGCTGTCACTCATCATCCGTACCAGCTGTCACTCATCCACTACTCATCACCACCACCAGAAAGACCGGACTGCAACTCCACCTCCCCGCCGAGAAATCAACTACCAATCAGGTAATTTCTCTGCTGACAGACACTTTGTGTGTATAACCTGAACTTCTGTTACAGCCGTTTTCCTGGAGTGTTTCCTTGTCTGAGGGATAGGCGTTTGGTGTGACAGCGACGGCTTCGCCTCACATCCCAACCCAGATAAGTGGTTAAACCAGGAGCTGTACGAGTGTGTGATTGGAGGTGGAGGTTCTCCCTCCTTACTGCATACAGACTGTGGGATTACTGAGTGTGTGTCCTCACACTCATCAGGACTGTCTTTGTTCTCTGCCAGCAGTACCGGGTCTGACTGCTGAAGACAGCGGCCACCTGGGGCGCAGGGCTTGGCGGCTCCGGTGTTCTTCAGCTCCGTTGGTGGTGGAAGCTGTGTGGATCCGGCCTCTCTCTTGCCAGGCGTCTTCTATCGTCGAGCCTGCCCACACGTCACCTGGTGTATGATTGACAGTCACTATATTGTTATTTTCTGTACATCGTTGTGTGATTCACAACATTAAATTGTTACTTTTTGGCTTATCCATTGTCCGTTCATTAACGCCCCCTGTTGTGGGTCCGTGTCACGTCACTTTCACAACAGGATTTCTCGGCCAGCGTCATGGATCCCGAGGGGCGTCAACCATCGCTTGAACAGCCAATGGGAGAGCGAGGTGCACAGGCAGGAGGCGTGTTGGGTGAGCTGCAGCACATCTTAATAGCCTTTTCCGCTCGGTTGGACTTAGTTACCGAGCAGAGCAGTGTTCTCAATCGTAGGATGGAGGCTCTCACCGCCCAGGTGGAAGCGCATTCTCAGGGCACTGCTGCAGCACCTCCTCCTGCTGACCGTGTGCCAGAAACAGACATTCCGCTGGTCGTTCAACGAACCCCCCCCACCTTCCCCTGAAGCATACATAAGCCCTCCGGAGCCGTACGGAGGCTGTGTGGAGACGTGCGCGGACTTCTTGATGCAGTGCTCGCTCGTCTTTTCACAGCGTCCCGTCATGTACGCAGCAGACGCCAGCCGGGTGGCTTATGTGATCAATTTGCTTCCAGGAGAGGCACGCGCCTGGGCTACGGCGCTTTAGGAGCAGAATTCACGGCTCCTAACGGTTTATACTGAGTTTGTGAGGGAGTTCCGACAGGTGTTCGACCACCCTCATAGAGGCGAGACCGCTTCAAGTGTGCTGCTGTCGATAAGACAGGGGCGTCGGAGCGCAGCGAAGTATGCAGTCGACTTCCGCATCGCGGCAGCGCGAGCCGGCTGGAATGCTGTTCCGCTCCGCGCCGCCTTTGTAAATGGACTGTCTCTGGTCCTTAAGGAGCACCTGGTGACGAAGGACGAGCCGCGGGATTTAGATGGGCTTATCGACCTGGTTATACGGTTAGACAACCGCTTAACGGAACACCGACGGCAGCGAGATGAGGGGCGTGGTCAGGAACAAGCCGTCCCTCTTCCTCCCGGGTCTGAAAGGGAGCCGACTTCCCCACGCTCCACTGCCAGGGCTCTCCACGTGACAACAGCTCCCCCTGCTGACGTTGCTATGGAAACGAGCAGGGCCAAAAAACGATCAGATCAGAGACAAAGGAGGCTGATCCGTGGAGAGTGTTTTCTCTGCAGCTCTACTGAGCACATACAGAGAGAATGCCCCAAACGGTCAAAACAGCAGCACTCGTCCTTAGAGACTGGGCTAAGGGTGGGTCACAACACCCACGTGGGGAAACCCCGACGATCTGCACGAATCCCAGTCATGATCCTGAGTGGGGATCTAACACTTCACGCCCCAGCACTGGTGGACACGGGGTCGGAGGGGAATCTGCTGGATAGCAGATGGGCAAAGGAGGTTGGGCTTCCTCTAGTGGCCTTACCATCACCATTGTCGGTGCGGGCGCTAGATGGCACCCTTCTTCCACTAATCACACACCAGACACAGCCAGTGACATTGGTGGTGTCTGGGAATCACAGGGAGGAGATTGTGTTTTATGTAACACCTTCTACCTCCCGAGTGATTTTGGGTTTTCCATGGATGTTAAAACACAATCCCCGGATTGATTGGCCGTCTGGGGTTGTGGTTCAGTGGAGTGAAACCTGCCACCGGGAGTGTTTAGGATCCTCGGTTCCATCCGGTGTGACAGCTAAGGAGGAGGTTTTTGTCCCCCCCAATCTGGCGGCGGTGCCAGCCGAGTACCACGACCTTGTTGACGTCTTCAGCAAGGATCTGGCACTCACGCTGCCCCCGCACCGTCCGTACGATTGTGCCATTGATTTCATACCGGGCACTGAGTACCCGTCCAGCAGGCTGTACAACCTCTCACGTCCGGAACGCGAATCAATGGAGACCTACATCCGGGACTCGTTAGCTGCCGGGTTGATCCGGAACTCCACCTCCCCGATGGGTGCTGGTTTCTTTTTTGTGGGCAAGAAGGACGGCGGACTCCGTCCATGCATTGATTACAGAGGGCTGAACGAGATCACGGTTCACAACCGATACCCGTTACCTCTGTTGGACTCAGTGTTCACGCCCCTGCATGGAGCCCAAATTTTCACGAAATTGGATCTTAGGAATGCTTATCACCTGGTTCGGATCCGGGAGGGAGACGAGTGGAAGACGGCATTCAACACCCCGTTAGGTCACTTTGAGTACCTGGTCATGCCGTTCGGCCTCACTAATGCGCCCGCGACGTTCCAAGCATTGGTTAATGACGTCTTGCGGGACTTCCTGCATCGGTTTGTCTTCGTATATCTAGACGATATACTCATCTTTTCTCCGGATCCTGAGACCCATGTCAAGCAAGTACGTCAGGTCCTACAGCGGTTGTTGGAGAACCGGCTGTTTGTGAAGGGCGAGAAGTATGAGTTCCACCGCACTTCTTTGTCCTTCTTGGGGTTCATCATCTCCTCCAACTCCGTCGCCTCTGATCCGGCCAAGGTTGCGGCGGTGAAAGATTGGCCCCAACCAACGAACCGTAGGAAACTACAACAGTTCCTCGGTTTTGCAAATTTCTACCAGAGGTTCATTAAGGGCTACAGTCAGGTAGTTAGCCCCCTGACAGCCCTGACCTCCACAAAAGTCCCCTTCACCTGGTCAGATCGGTGCGAAGCCGCGTTTAGGGAGTTGAAACGCCGGTTCTAGACTGCACCGGTTCTGGTGCAGCCCGATCCCAAGCGCCAGTTTGTTGTTGAAGTGGATGCCTCTGACTCAGGGATAGGAGCCGTGCTGTCCCAGGGCGGGGAGTCCGACAAGGTTCTCCATCCATGTGCCTACTTTTCCCGCAGGTTGACCCCAGCTGAACGGAACTATGACGTCGGCAATCGGGAACTTCTTGCGGTGAAGGAGGCTCTTGAGGAGTGGAGACACCTGTTGGAGGGAGCATCGGTGCCATTTACGGTTTTCATGGACCATCGGAACCTGGAGTACATCCGGACCCCGAAGCGTCTGAACCCCAGGCAAGCCCGCTGGTCGCTGTTCTTCGGGCGTTTTGACTTCCGGATCACCTACCGCCCCGGGACCAAGAACCAACGATCTGATGCCCTGTCCCGGGTGCACGAAGAGGAGGTCAAGACCGAGCTGTCAGACCCCCCTGAAACCATCATCCCCGAGTCCACTGTCGTGGCCGCCCTTACCTGGGACGTGGAGAAGACCGTCCGGGAGGCCCTGACACGGAGCCCGGACCCGGGGACAGGTCCGAAGAACAAACTGTACGTCCCACCAGAGGCCAGGGCTGCGGTCCTTGACTTCTGTCACGGTTCCAAGCTCTCCTGTCACCCAGGGGTGCGAAGGACTGTGGCAGTGGTTCGGCAGCGCTTCTGGTGGGCGTCTATGGAAGCCGACGTCCGGGAGTATGTCCAGGCCTGCACCACCTGTGCCAGGGGCAAAGCTGACCATCACAAGGACAAGGCCTCCTCCAGCCTCTGCCTGTGCCTCGTCGCCCCTGGTCTCATATCGGCCTGGACTTTGTCACGGGCCTCCCGCCGTCCCAGGGCAACACCATCATCTTAACGATAGTGGACCGGTTCTCCAAGGCGGCCCACTTCGTGGCCCTCCCGAAGTTCCCGACGGCCCAGGAGACTGCAGACCTCCTGGTCCACCACGTCGTGCGTCTGCATGGGATTCCATCAGACATTGTCTCGGATCATGGTCCTCAGTTCTCCTCCCAGGTCTGGAGGAGTTTCTGCAGGGAACTGGGGGCCACCGTCAGTCTCTCGTCTGGGTACCACCCCCAGACGAATGGGCAGGCAGAGCGGACTAACCAGGAACTGGAGCAGGCCCTCCGCTGTATGACCTACACGCACCCGACGGCCTGGAGTGACCATCTGGCCTGGATCGAGTACACTCATAATAGCCAAGTCTCATCTGCCACCGGCCTCTCCCCGTTTGAGGTGTGTTTGGGGTACCAGCCCCCATTGTTTCCACTGGTGGAGGGAGAGGTCGGCGTGCCCTCGGTCCAGGCCCATCTGAGGAAGTGCAGTCGGGTGTGGCGTACCGCCCGCTCTGCCCTGCTCAGAGCCCGGATGAGGGCTAAGGCCCATGCAGACCGCCGGCGTTCCCCGGCCCCTGCATATCAGCCTGGGCAGGACGTTTGGTTATCCACTAAGGACATCCCCCTGCAGGTGGAATCCCAGAAACTTAAGGACAGGTACATCGGACCATTTCCAATACTCAAAGTCCTCAGTCCGGCTGGCAACTTCAGCTTCACTGCGGATACACCCCGTGTTTCATGTGTCAAGACTCAAGCCCTGCCATACCTCCCCACTGTGTGCCCCGGGACCAGCGCCGCCTCCTGCCCGGATCATTGACGGGGAGCCCGCGTGGACAGTATGCCGGCTCCTGGACGTCCGTCGAAAGGGCCGGGGGTTCCAGTATCTGGTGGACTGGGAGGGTTATGGCCCCGAAGAGCGCTCCTGGGTGAAGAGGAGCTTCATCCTGGACCCGGCCCTCCTGGCCGACTTCTACACCCGTTGAGGGGGGGGTCCTGTTGTGTGGGCCGCTGAAGAGGAGGTACTGCTGGCCCACCACCACAAGATGGCGCCCTGCTTGAAGTGCGGGCTTCAAGCACGAGAGGGCGTCGGAGCGACCAGGAGTGACAGCTGTCACTCATCATCCGTACCAGCTGTCACTCATCCACTACTCATCACCACCACCATAAAGACCGGACTGCAACTCCACCTCCCCGCCGAGAAATCAACTACCAATCAGGTAATTTCTCTGCTGACAGACACTTTGTGTGTATAACCTGAACTTCTGTTACGGCCGTTTTCCTGGAGTGTTTCCTTGTCTGAGGGATTGGCGTTTGGTGTGACAGCGACGGCTTCGCCTCACATCCCAACCCAGATAAGTGGTTAAACCAGGAGCTGTACGAGTGTGTGATTGGATGTGGAGGTTCTCCCTCCTTACTGCATACAGACTGTGGGATTACTGAGTGTGTGTCCTCACACTCATCAGGACTGTCTTTGTTCTCTGCCAGCAGTACCGGGTCTGACTGCTGAAGACAGCGGCCACCTGGGGCGCAGGGCTTGGCGGCTCCGGTGTTCTTCAGCTCCGTTGGTGGTGGAAGCTGTGTGGATCCGGCCTCTCTCTCGCCAGGCATCTTCTATCGTCGAGCCTGCCCACACGTCACCTGGTGTATGATTGACAGTCACTATATTGTTATTTTCTGTACATCGTTGTGTGATTCACAACATTAAATTGTTACTTTTTGGCTTATCCATTGTCCGTTCATTAACGCCCCCTGTTGTGGGTCCGTGTCACGTCACTTTCACAACACTCAGCAGCTGTGGGCAGTCTTTAAACCGGCTGGAGCACTCCTTAATCTGTGTAATCCCCATAAAATCGTCCCTGAAAGCCATCTGAATTTTCCGAATGGTTACCACCTGGAGGTCTCTCACAGTTTCTGGAAAAAAATGATGCAGCAAAGCTCCAAATCGTTCAGACATTTATTCACAATAAAAATCCGACGAGAGGGGTGGACCACTGCTCACACAAAGCGTGCTCACAGGCGAATGACGCAACCGATAGGCGTGAAAAAACTCACGCATGCACACGAAGGTTCAAGCTTGGCTGATGCAATCACACGTGATTCAAATCCATATGGTTTTTGAAAAAAATAAAAAGGTCGGATACTTTTCTAACAGACCTCATATACAAATCCCTTCCATTCTTTCTTTGAAGAACATTGTTTTTAAATATTTCAATAAATTTCTCCAGCATGTGTCGGCAAACTGGAGATCCTCTGCCCATTTGTGCTCCTCAAAGACTCTGCTTTTGTGGATACTACATTTGTAGCAAATCATGATTACATTCACCTGTTGACATCACCTGCTTGAAATAACATGATTTTTTTTTTTTTTACCTTATTATTAGTCCTCAATTGCCCCTCCAATCTTTTTGTGGGAATGTGTTGCAGGCCTGAAACGCAGTAATTGTTATGTGTCGACGCGGGTTGAGGAGCGGACCTGCGTCTGACAGAACCCAGCACTAAAATAACCAGAAAGCGGTTCCAATAACAAAACAATTTATTTTTCCACCCTCTGGTGCATAACAAAGTGTATGAACAAAAAATGCGTCAGTCTGGTGAAGGCTGGCACGCTCTCCAGCGCCTAAAAGGATCGAGGCCCGGCGCTTCTGGACCCACGTTTACCGCCAAACGCCCCCCAGGTGGACACGACAAACCGACTCTCTGCGAAGGATAGAAAAGGTGAGGTAAGTCAGCAGCTACAACTAATATCCTTCAAAAGGCACACACTATCAGCAACACATTCAGGTCTGTATTAAAGTTTTATGTAAATGAGCAGCTTCTCACAACAGGTGGAGGATCACCAGTCCGCACGCCACGGCAGTGAGAAGCGAGCTGCACAATTCTCATCACAATTCAAATATACTGCGTAACAAAATACCAAGTTACTATCAACAATTAGTCAAACAATTAATCACCTCTGATGTGTGCTGACAGCATGTGTCCCTCACCCTTCCTCCTTCACAGGCACGATGTGTCAAACCCAGGCGCGGTCCTCAGCGTCTCACAAACGAACATCACAAGGTCGAGTTCCCGGCAATTCTGCTTGAATCACACATGGCTTATATGCAGAACGCCATCTCATTATCTGCTTCAGCTGAAAGTCTTTAAGGTTGCACGTGAGCACCATCCACAGGTGCTGCACATAACGTTGATGAGGGTGAAGGACTCTTTTGCCAGCACCTTCTCCACAGACAATAAATCAGTTTGAATACCACCTGGAGAGCAAAGAAAAGAAAAGAACACCAAAATGTCCAGCCACACACCCCCAACACACAACAGTAATACATGTATCTCAGCAAATGAAATGAAATTGATCACACAAAGCTTGAAATATCTTTGGCTAATGCTATCTGCAGGGAAATAGAAGTCAAATTAAATGTAAGAATCACTTTTCCATATTGTCAAACTTTTTCTGATTTGGGACTGTAAAAAGCCAACATATAATCAGCTTCATGTGACATATGTGGATGGTACTGTATTGTGTTGCCAGCGAAGGTTAGCTGCTGTGGCTTTCATGACCGTGCCATATCTTTTATAACTAAGTCTCAGTGGGTGCTCTTTGAGAACTGCTTCCAAGCGTCTGCAGTCTGCTGCTGAGAGAGTGCTGATATGGTGAAAGTCTCAGAAAGGATGGCAGTAATGCCAGTAGCTAACAAAACTGTGCAAGCATCCCTGCTTGGTGGCTGATGAAGACAGTGTTGAAGAGTATTTATTGGCTGCATGTATCTCTGAGACTTTAAGGAGATTGAACAACTGTAAGGATTCAGTGACTTGATGTCATTTATACAGTGTGGAAAGTGAAACCCATACTGACGAATGGCAAAGGATGTAAAGATTTGTAAATCAAAACCTTTTGTTACACCCATCAGTTTGGCATAATCATAATCATGACAGTTAAAATCTATTAAAAAATTATAAATTTTTATAAAATGTTCTAAATTTATAAAGTTGTATCCGACTTTTAAAAGTTTAGGCGTTGGTTTGCTGCACCTCCAACAAAACATAAAACATAACTGTCAGACTATAGAAATGTTTTCACCTACAGTGGGAGTTATTCCATGTTCCATTTTTGAGGTTGGTGGCGACAGATCAGGATGTGACACGAGCAGTTCCTGATCTTTCTGTGCTTGTCGCTCCTCTTTCTTACTAGGGCTGTTTATTGTAAAACTTCTCTTTCTCTGTGCTGAATCCTACATCATGAAACTTCAACAGAAGTCAGCAAAGCCTCTCAGATCATTTGTGTTTATTGTAATGTGTTTGTAAAAATAAATTTAAATGAAAAAAAAATTGATGATGTTATTTGATTTTATAATGTTTTTGTAAGACAGCCATAAGGCCACAGGAGGGATAAAAAAAAAAAAAAAAAAAAATGCTCTCCATCGCTGCATACATGTGTTAGTCCTATTTTTGTTATTTATTTTTGTGCCCACAATAACTTGAATGAACTGTATTGGATATTTCACACACTTTGAACTGGGCACCCCAAATGAGGCTGTCTCAGATGAGTTTGAATTTGTGAATGATTGGGTTTCACTCAGACCCTTGTGTTTTGCAGAGGATTTTTTTATGTTCTCTCTCAGTGAATAAGGACCTAGGTTTGTGTCCTTGGACAAGACATTTACTCTGCATTGTCTCAGTCCACCCAGCTATAAATGAGCACCGGCCTTGGCCTTGGGAAATAACCTTTGTCAGACTGGTGTCCCATCTAAGATGATAAATGGAACAGACTGCATTTATATAGCGGTTTTCCATCTGCGTCAGACTCTCAAAGATGATGTGGTCAACTATCCTCTGCTTCATGCTACTGAAACCAGAGATAAGAACCGGCACCAACAGAC
This sequence comes from Thalassophryne amazonica, assembly GCF_902500255.1. Lineage (NCBI taxonomy): Eukaryota > Metazoa > Chordata > Actinopteri > Batrachoidiformes > Batrachoididae > Thalassophryne > Thalassophryne amazonica. The sequence goes on from NC_047107.1 coordinate 79,607,502, forward strand.
TTCAGGGCCTATATAAGACTTCCATTGTTATTAGACTTTAATTTCACTGACATGTACATAATAGAGGCAGACTCTTTTTTTTTTTTTGTCTTACTTTGACACTGTTGCCTCACAACAAGAAGGTGCCAGGTTTACTTCCGACCTGGTCATTGCATGTTCTCTCCATGCTTATATGCATTTCCTCCTGGAGCTTTGACTTCCTCCCACTTCCAAAGACATGCAGGTTAGGTGAACTAATGACTCTATGTTGACCCTAGGTGTAAGTGAGAGCATGAATGAGTTTATCTGTCTATGTGTGTCAGTCCTGCAATAGACTGGCAGCCTGTCCAGGGTGTACCCTGGGTCTCGCCCAATGACTGTTGGGATACAAAGCCCCTCTTCCCGTGACCCTTTGCTGCAACAAGTGGGTTCAGATAATCAATCAATCAATCAATTTTTTTATATAGCGCCAAATCACAACAAACAGTTGCCCCAAGGCGCTTTATATTGTAAGGCAAGGCCATACAATAATTATGTAAAACCCCAACGGTCAAAACGACCCCCTGTGAGCAAGCACTTGGCTACAGTGGGAAGGAAAAACTCCCTTTTAACAGGAAGAAACCTCCAGCAGAACCAGGCTCAGGGAGGGGCAGTCTTCTGCTGGGACTGGTTGGGGCTGAGGGAGAGAACCAGGAAAAAGACATGCTGTGGAGGGGAGCAGAGATCGATCACTAATGATTAAATGCAGAGTGGTGCATACAGAGCAAAAAGAGAAAGAAACAGTGCATCATGGGAACCCCCCAGCAGTCTATGTCTATAGCAGCATAACTAAGGGATGGTTCAGGGTCACCTGATCCAGCCCTAACTATAAGCTTTAGCAAAAAGGAAAGTTTTAAGCCTAATCTTAAAAGTAAAGAGGGTGTCTGTCTCCCTGATCTGAATTGGGAGCTGGTTCCACAGGAGAGGAGCCTGAAAGCTGAAGGCTCTGCCTCCCATTCTACTCTTACAAACCCTAGGAACTACAAGTAAGCCTGCAGTCTGAGAGCGAAGCGCTCTATTGGGGTGATATGGTACTACGAGGTCCCTAAGATAAGATGGGACCTGATTATTCAAAACCTTATAAGTAAGAAGAAGAATTTTAAATTCTATTCTAGAATTAACAGGAAGCCAATGAAGAGAGGCCAATATGGGTGAGATATGCTCTCTCCTTCTAGTCCCCGTCAGTACTCTAGCTGCAGCATTTTGAATTAACTGAAGGCTTTTTAGGGAACTTTTAGGACAACCTGATAATAATGAATTACAATAGTCCAGCCTAGAGGAAATAAATGCATGAATTAGTTTTTCAGCATCACTCTGAGACAAGACCTAATTTTAGAGATATTGCGTAAATGCAAAAAAGCAGTCCTACATATTTAATATGCGCTTTGAATGACATATCCTGATCAAAAATGACTCCAAGATTTCTCACAGTATTACTAGAGGTCAGGGTAATGCCATCCAGAGTAAGGATCTGGTTAGACACCATGTTTCTAAGATTTGTGGGGCCAAGTACAATAACTTCAGTTTTATCTGAGTTTAAAAGCAGGAAATTAGAGGTCATCCATGTCTTTATGTCTGTAAGACAATCCTGCAGTTTAGCTAATTGGTGTGTGTCCTCTGGCTTCATGGATAGATAAAGCTGGGTATCATCTGCGTAACAATGAAAATTTAAGCAATACCGTCTAATAATACTGCCTAAGGGAAGCATGTATAAAGTGAATAAAATTGGTCCTAGCACAGAACCTTGTGGAACTCCATAATTAACTTTAGTCTGTGAAGAAGATTCCCCATTTACATGAACAAATTGTAATCTATTAGACAAATATGATTCAAACCACCGCAGCGCAGTGCCTTTAATACCTATGGCATGCTCTAATCTCTGTAATAAAATTTTATGGTCAACAGTATCAAAAGCAGCACTGAGGTCTAACAGAACAAGCACAGAGATTGAGCTGTGTGTGTCAATTGCAGGAGTAACCACAACCACCTGTAAATCGCTCTCCTTTTACAGCACAAGATTTCTTGGATTACTTTGAGAAGAAAACAGACAACATTAGGTTAAACATTCCCAGCATGCCTTAACCCAGCCACTACACCCTGCTATTGAGGTGGGTGCCATTACTGAGGTATTACCTAGATTTACAGAATTTGATAGTATCTCACTAGGCGTGCTGACTCATAACGTCTACAAAAAGCACAGCCTGTTTATTTGATCCTATACTAACAAAACTGTTTAAGGACTGTGCTGGAAATTATTAATCTCTCATTAACTTCTGCATCTGTTCCTAAATGTTTCAAATCTGCAGTGATTCAACCATTACTTAAGAAATCTAATCTTGACCCTAGTGTATTGAAAAACTATAGGCCGATATCAAATTCATCATATTTTGCTGTAAAATTCTGGAAAAGGTGCTTTCACAGCAGCTCTTGGACCACCTTACAGAGAATAATCTTTTTGAGCCACTGCAGTCTGCTTTTAGAAAATATCACTCCACAGAGACGGCTCTCACTAAAGTGGTGAATGATCTGCTTGCAATGGATTCGGACACCACTACGGTTCTGGTGCTTTAGATCTCAGTGCTGCATTTGATACCTCAGATCATCATTCTACTCGATAGGCTGGAGAATCATTTTGGGATTACTGGGAGTGCCTTGCATGGTTGGTGTCATACCTGACCAGTCGTTCTCACTATGTTTTGTACAATAACACTACCTCTAACCTTAGTGACATGAAATTTGGGGTTCCACAAGGGTTCATCTTAACGGAGCAGGCTGCGGCTTCAACTTTATCAAAATTCTAGGTCTTTTGGTGAAGCTTAGGGCTAGTGGCCAGCAATCACCTTAGTATTTCTTTGGTTTTTCTTGTTGCTTAATGCTGACAAATTATACTGTATTTGTTGTCTTTCCGATGCTTGATTGTTTTTTTTTTTCTCTTTGTTTGAGGTGAGGCTCCATCCAGAGATGGGTCTGGTATCTGTTTCTGGAACCCTCCCGTCTTGTGCACCGGCAAAATTTCCTTAATATTCGCTTTGTAAATTGTTTTGTCAATTGTGTTGGTAGCATGGCCCAATCAGAGGGTCACCCCTTTGAGTCTGATCTGCTTGAGGTTTCTTCCTCAAATCATCAGAGGCAGTTTTTCCTTACCACTGTTGCTCTGGAGGTTGGTAAGGTTAGACCTTACTTGTGTGAAGCACCTTGAGGCAGCTTTATTGTGATTTGGTGTGATATAAATGAAAGTTGTTCATTAACCGAATAGGTGATATTTGAATACTATATCCCACCCCCCACTCCCCCCAAAATGCTATTTCAGCATTTTTGGTTGGAATTATCTAAACTCATACAGTCTGTGAGGGAGAACCACGTTCAAAATAAAAGATTAGTGTTCACAGCAATATTCTAATGAGACTGCATATGTTGTGCTTGAAGAAACTTGGCAGAAAGCTTAATCCCCTGCTCATAACAGTGGGACACCTGCTCTGATTTGGTAAACTGGTTTGTACCATAACATGTTCACTGACGTCCAGAGCAGAAACACCTCATCAGGTTTAACACAAGACTAACCGGCATCACAAACTACCCAGAAGACACCAACACCCAGTCGTCTCGCTGCCCTACTTTCTCTCTTTTTATCCTCCTACTCCTCTTCTGATATCTTCACACACTCCAGCTCTATCATTTCTCTCCATCACAGCAACAAAATAGCAGCACTCGTGTGATTGCTGTAAAGTACCATAGAAATAAATACAGTAAAACTCGACTTTGTGGATGGATGTTGCAAAAATACAAACCAGGGGCTGGTTTATTGGATATGATAAATTACAGTGCATCCTTGATATTAAAACATTTATTTAGCTCCATTTTCATTTCATATGAATTTTAAAGTTCAAAATAAGATACATTAATGTACAAAGCATGATAAAATGGTGTATGAAGCAACGAAAAACATCTGACCATAACGTGAGGCCAGGTATCAAATAGTTACATTTGTATTAGTTGTGAGGGTTCTCTGGGAATATTTTCATCCCCAGAGAACAACCCAGAGAGAGTGGTCCATGTTCAAGGCCTTCACTGTTACAACAGCCGCTCTGAGTTGTGGTCAGATGGTTGTCGATTTTTGTCGCAGTGGCGACAGAGAACCTGCTGGTGGACATCTGTGGTGAGAGAGGCCATCAGACCTTTTGCATATGGTTAGCAGAGAGGTCTTTGGAATCAGCAGATGAGTACAGTCAACCCAGAAGGACTACAGCCTCACTGGCTGGTGACACTTAAACTCAGGTGTAGGAGGACTTTTGAAAGACCATGGATAATGACTTTCAGTCTGTCTGAAAGTGGTTCTGGCAAACTGTGATATGACTCAGAAAAGGGAGGCAGTTTTTAGCTCAAACAGTTTTCAGCAATGGCAGAGAACTGCTTACCTGGACTGGGAATAATGTTGGATGGTGGAAGCAACACTGAGGATCTCTTCAACCTTGCTGACATGATCTACTCGGAGGAGGCATGTTTAGAATGCACGGACAGATCTGATGCCATCTCCCTGGTGGAAGTCACTGGGGTAGTCAGAAAATCCAGTGTCAGGTCGCTGAGAGTTGGTGAGATTTGACCCGAGGTGCTGAAGTCTCTGTTTGTTATTGGGCTGTTCAGGCTGACACATTAATGTTGAATGGAAGTTTGGCACAGTACCTCTGCATTGGTAGTCTGTGCTAATTATAGAGGAATCATACTTCTAAGCCTCCCTGGGAAACCCTATGCCACGGTACTACAGACTTAGATCGATAGTCGACCCTCAGGTAGAGGAGGAGCAATGCGGGTTCTGTCCTGGTCATGAAACAATGGACCAGCTCTTTACACTCACATGGATATTAGATGGGGCTTGGGACTATGCCCAACCAGTCTACGTGTATTTTGTGGACTTGGAAAACACCTATGACCAGGTACCTCAAGATGTCTTGTGGAAGGTACTGTGGGAGCATGGGGTACTGGGTCCACTGCGACACACAATTCAGTCTCTATATACCCAGAGGAGGAGCAGTGACCACACTCAGTGCATTTCATCAGACCTGTTCCCGGTGAGTGTTTGACAACACTACAGCTGCCCCTTGTCACCAGTCCATATCTGTGCTTACACTCATGGATGGGGTATGAAGTTCAAATATCCAGGAGGTGCCAGCTAAGGTGGCTCAGGCATCTGGTTCAAATGTCACCTGAATGTCTCCCTTGGTGGGGGTCTTTGAAGCAAGTCCAACTGGAAAGAAGCTCCAGAGAAGGCCCAGGAGATGCTGGTGAGATTATATCTCCCAGCTGGTGTGACAATACCAGTGGACCCCAAGGGCCTGCCCAAGCATAGGAACATATGGAATCAGCTGCTTAGTCTGCTGCCACCATGACTTGGACCTGGATAAGCTGCAGATATTGAATGTTGTAGACAATACAAGATTTTGGTGACGCTACTATTCTAAGCATGCTATGCCAGCGCCAAGTGTAGCTGTGTGTTTGTATAAAGTGAGGTAGACAGACACAGAGAAAAAAATAGAGCAAATGTTCATGGAACAGTGCAGCTGTCACAGTGGCTTTAATATGGCAAAGTTGACTATCTTGTTTCTAAACATTTACAGTAGTGATACAAGCAATCTGTTTAGCATTAGCATTAGCTATTGCGACAATCTCAGCAGTTCAAAAGAAATGTTTAATTCTAGTGATCCCCGTTTGGGCACAAAAGTTAATATTAACCTCTGGCCTCTCACTGTGAGAAGGTGGATTTGTGGGTTGTTGGTCTTGAGTGTGGTTCTGCACTGAAAGGTAAGGTTGAATTTCCAGTGATCACCCTCTCTGGACAATGTGGCGGGGCAGCGGATGTCGATGTTCTATGGCTCTGCCACAACTAGTTGTAGGTACGATACTTAGTACAGCATTGGCACCACCATGTTGACTGGAGCTTCCTGTGCAAACTGGGATGAGCTGCCCAGAAGCCAGAAAACAGAGAAAAGAAGGTTACAGAGGCTTTTTGTCACCTTGGTGACATTGTGGCCAGGTCCCATGGGTGACCACTGGTTTTTCCCAATCAGAACTCCAGACTTGGCTCCAAGGTAGACGGTGGTGGTGGTTTTGTGTGTGTGTGTGTGTGTGTGTGTGTGTGTGTGTGTGTGTGTGTGTGTGTGTGTGTGTGTGTGTGTGTGTGTGTGTGTGTGTGTGTGTGTGTGTGTCTCTCACACACATAACTGACTCCCAAGCTAAACAAATGACAAATATTCAGTACACATCTCTGCAAACATAAATCTGAGACTTGACATTATATGCTTAATTTCATTTCACAGTGTGTAGCTTTTTGTTTTGTTTTACCAGATTATTTATGCAGCTAACCCGATTTCACATTTATTTATTTATTTGTAGACTTTTGGCAACAAGAATCAGGTGTCTGAAGTAAGAGCTGGTCCCAGTACTTAGAAATACACAATGATTCAGGTGGGCAGAGAGAAAGACAACAAAACACATGTGCAAAGACAAGCACAGCAGGTGCAGAGACAGACTGACAGAGGCACTGAGAGCGAGAGACACAGAGGGGAACGGTGAGCCTCCCCGGGCTGTGACCTGCCATGTGTACTTGCTGCACCATCTGTTGAGACTGTTTATGCAGCACACTGTTGCTGCTCAGAGCCTGCAGATACACACCAGCTCCCTGAGGACATCACATGGCACGGCGGTGGCACACGTCCCTTCACAGGGCAACAGAAACAAGAGCAAATCAGGAAAAGCACCAGAACCAACACAATTCATCACTAAAGCAACAAGAAACTAGAGACATTCATCACAAAATGCCCTGCGCGCAGTATTATTTTCCAGGCAAAGTGCAGTGATATGTACTTGTATGGGGTGAGTATTTGATTGAAACCTTATGTGTTTGATGTAAACTGGGATATACAATGAAAAAATTGGAGACTGGCGTAATATTTATTTAGAGAATGTGACAAACAGTGACCATAAAAAGTCGGTCACGGTCACTAGCCTTCAAAACAAATGCAACCACTGGTGACCTTGAAACGGAGGTCAAGGTCACTGGCATTCGAATCCATGTAGAGTACCCCTTCAAGGCATGTACCCACCAAATATGAAGTTTCTACGAGCAAAAGATGCCCAGCTACATTGTGGCAAAGGATTTGACAGTTGTGACCATTGGTAACCTTGAAAAGTAGGTCAAGGTCGCTGGCCTTCGAACCCATGCAAAGTACTCCTCCAAGGCATGTACCCACCAAATATGAAGTTTCTGTGAGTAATAGGTGCCGAGGTACATTGCGGCGAACAAATTTCAGGCAAAGGATTTGACAGTTGTGACCACTGGTGACTTTGAAAAGTAGGTCAAGGTCACTGGCCTTCGAACCCATGCGAAGTATTCCTCCAAGGCATGTACCCACCAAATATGAAGTTTTTGCAAGCAATAGGTGCCGAGGTACACTGCGGCGAACAGATTACAGGCAATGATTTCAGAGTTGTGACCAATGGTGACTTCAAAAGTAGGTCAAGGTCACTGGTCTTCGAACCCATGCGAAGTATTCCTCAAAGGCATATACCCACCAAATATGAAGTTTCTGTGAGTAATAGGTGCCGAGGTACATTGCGGCGAACAAATTTCAGGCGAAGGATTTGACAGTTGTGACCACTGGTGACCTTGAAAAGTAGGTCAAGGTCACTGGCCTTTGAACCCATGCGAAGTATTCCTCCAAGGCATGTACCCACCAAATATGAAGTTTTTGCGAGCAATAGGTGCCGAGGTACATTGCGGCGAACAAATTTCAGGCGAAGGATTTGACAGTTGTGACCAATGGTGACTTCAAAAATAGGTCAAGGTCACTGGTCTTCGAACCCATGTGAAGTATTCCTCCAAGGCATGTACCCACCAAATATGAAGTTTCTGTGAGTAATAGGTGCCGAGGTACATTGCGGCGAACAAATTTCAGGCGAAGGATTTGACAGTTGTGACCACTGGTGACCTTGAAAAGTAGGTCAAGGTCACTGGCCTTCGAACCCATGCGAAGTATTCCTCCAAGGCATGTACCCACCAAATATGAAGTTTTTGCGAGCAATAGGTGCCGAGGTACATTGCGGCGAACAAATTTCAGGCGAAGGATTTGACAGTTGTGATCACTGGTGACCTTGAAAAGTAGGTCAAGGTCACTGGCCTTCGAACCCATGCGAAGTACTCCTCCAAGGCATGTACCCACCAAATATGAAGTTTCTGTGAGTAATAGGTGCCGAGGTACATTGCGGCGAACAAATTTCAGGCGAAGGATTTGACAGTTGTGACCACTGGTGACCTTGAAAAGTAGGTCAAGGTCACTGGCCTTTGAACCCATGCGAAGTATTCCTCCAAGGCATGTACCCACCAAATATGAAGTTTTTGCGAGCAATAGGTGCCGAGGTACATTGCGGCGAACAAATTTCAGGCGAAGGATTTGACAGTTGTGACCAATGGTGACTTCAAAAATAGGTCAAGGTCACTGGTCTTCGAACCCATGTGAAGTATTCCTCCAAGGCATGTACCCACCAAATATGAAGTTTCTGTGAGTAATAGGTGCCGAGGTACATTGCGGCGAACAAATTTCAGGCGAAGGATTTGACAGTTGTGACCACTGGTGACCTTGAAAAGTAGGTCAAGGTCACTGGCCTTCGAACCCATGCGAAGTATTCCTCCAAGGCATGTACCCACCAAATATGAAGTTTTTGCGAGCAATAGGTGCCGAGGTACATTGCGGCGAACAAATTTCAGGCGAAGGATTTGACAGTTGTGATCACTGGTGACCTTGAAAAGTAGGTCAAGGTCACTGGCCTTCGAACCCATGCGAAGTACTCCTCCAAGGCATGTACCCACCAAATATGAAGTTTCTGTGAGTAATAGGTGCCGAGGTACATTGCGGCGAACAAATTTCAGGCGAAGGATTTGACAGTTGTGACCACTGGTGACCTTGAAAAGTAGGTCAAGGTCACTGGCCTTCAAACCCATGCAAAGTACTCCTCCAAGGCATGTACCCACCAAATATGAAGTTTTTGCGAGCAATAAATACCGAGCTACGTTGCGGCGAACGAATTGCAGCCGGACAGACGGACGGACGGACAGACAGATGAACTGACGGAAGGACGGATGGACAACCCGGATGCTACATGCCCCACCTCGTGGCGCAAGTGCTGCGCGTGGCATTAAAAACAAAACAACAACAACAACAACAAAAAAAACAGTAAAAACAACTGAAGCAAATACAGCAGAGTTTGAGAGTGCAAAACTGTTGCATTAACTGCAATATTATACAAATAATGAATGTTTATGAGTACAATGGTTCCACTGAAAGAATGTAAAAACATTCATTATTTGTTTTAATGGCTAAAATAGATCATTGGCATTTGATATTTTATTAATTTATAAACAACAGAAAAGGGATTTACATTTTGGTGTTCCACTGTGACGTGTAGTCCAGTGATGCTGTGAACTGACTTCGGACTTCCATAAAAAAAAATGACTGTGTAGTTCCTCAGTCCAGCCAAAAATCACATTAGTGTTTTATGTTAGCAGCTCTTCATGCATCCAGACGGCTTACAGCGGAGTGGATTTTGTGTGTGTAGCAGCGTCAGTTAACTCAATGAAATAATCATGTCGCTGTCCCACGCGCGCGCACACGCAACCGGCTCGGTCGAGCTGTGTACCTCCTCAGTGCAGCGAAAAACAAGTCATGTCAGAAGTGAGTCCAGGTTTTCTTTCTCTTCATGCTAACAGACAGCACAGTGGATTTGTTTTGTGTGTGTGTTTATCTTAGAAGAATTAGCAGTGTCAGTTAGCTCAAATTATGTCTCAGGAGAGTCGTGTACCCCGCGCGCGTGCACACACACGCAACCTGGTCGGCGCTTGTGCGTGCCTGAACAACAAATATAAGACTGTATACATCCTCAGTGCAGCAAAAAAAAAAACATCATGTCAGAAATGTGTCCAGCTTTTGTTCTCTCTTCCTGCTAACAACCTCCAGGCAGCACAGTGGATTGTTTTTGTGTGTGCGTGCGCATGCATGTGCGTGCATGAGCATGTGTGGGCGCGCACGTACTTGTGTGCGAGCATGTGTACATGCACGCGATGTGTGCATGCACGAGGACGCGTGCGCGTGTGCACGAGGACATGCACATGTGTGTGTGTGCGTGCGCGTGTACACGTGAGAGTGCAATGGTACCAAACGTATGGAACCAAATTTGCACTCTAAATGGAACCAAGCCGCACTCTGAATGCAACGCAACACAAATGGGATGAAGTAATCCATGTCATGTGACATACAAAGCACCACTCAAATGGCAAGGATCCACTCAGCCGTTATATAATTGTCAATGCCTCATATTTAGCGATTCACACAAGAATATCAGGAGCTGCTACGCAGAGCACTCAGCTGTACAATGGGAGTAACATCATAGACATTATATACACAGACGCTTCATAACTTGCTGCAATGTAATCCAGCGTCGCCGCCATATTGGCTAGGTCTCTTCACATTAGGCTCGCACCAGAGTCAAGCAGAGTCAATGGAGAGTGATATTTTGTGCTGCTCATGGTTGCAATAACCAGCGCAGTATAGAAACCAGATCGCTTGGGATTACCTTTCATAAATAAGATTGAGCAATAATATTGGTTATTTTACCATTTGTAATATTATGTCATGGTAACAAATGGCACTTAAGTGTAACATTATTACAGCAGGAACCTGTACTCTCTCATTAGCTGTGATCCCATCCAACTCATATCGCAACTCAAGCAAATTTTCGTTAATGCGGCAAAAGGAAGAGTGCATTTGTGCACGTTTCCATCCACTGGTTATGCGCTTTTGTTTCACATTTCTTTGAAATTCAGTGGTGTCTGTATTTCACAAAGTAAGGCTGCAACACAACGCAAAATTGACTCCACTGGAGTTACAGAGTGCAGCACATGCAAGAAGATGTGCAACACAGTTCTTTTTCAAGGCTTTTAGCTCTCCAGCCTCAGTCAAAAGCCTAACAAGGTACTTTAAGACTCTGGAATGACCTGGAACTTTTTTTTTTCTGGTCTTGAAAAAAATGTACATCTTTGTAACAAATATTAAAGCACAAATCTGCACAGCCTAAATGCTCCTATGCAAAAATAAATAAATAAATAAATATTTTATATGGCGTCATCCATCTCCCTGTGTCTGAAAATTGGACATATGATGGAAGTGAAATTTAACTTATATTTCTCAGAACTTCCAACCTAGAAGCATTTGGAGAGCGCAAACCTCCGCCAAGGCCATAGGGTCACTGAGGTCACATGGAATACACTTTGGCAAAGAGACTTATTCCACGTCGTTTCACGCATCTACCGTTAACCCTCTGGGGTCCGAGGGCATTTTTTGGACAGTTCACTTGCATGGCATAAATATTTTATTATTGCTGTTAACATCTCTCCCTGCATTCCACAATCACGTTTTATGTCTCTTTTGTACCTGTACTTTCAAAATATATATGCTACAGTTGTGTTTTATAAGTGTAATGAAGGTTTACAATCAGAAATAAGAAAGGAAAAAGTAAAGCGGGAAATAATTTTCCACACACATTTATTCAAAATACACAGCAAACTATAACAAACAACTGTTTTGACACTTTATAAAGGTAATTTGGGCTCTTGTGTGAAAGAGTGTACAACAAAAAGGTTCAAAGCTTCTATGGGGAGTACACAGATGGTGGATGGTGGCTCGAAAGTCCGCGGAGTTAACCTTTCAGCAAAAAAAAAGTACGTTTCTATCTCATATCATTAAAAAGTTATTTATAATTTAGTAAAGCTTGGTCTCAGCTGTCGTATACAACGGCGTCTGCCCCAGAGGGTTAAACCCTTAGATCTTCAGCAAATATATTTATAAAGAGAAACTGCTTGAACTACACAAGTTTTTTTATTTTCTAATAACAAGTTTATTCAGTGAGGAGAAACAAATGCTAAATTATTGTTGTGTCATAACTTAATTTTTGTTCAGCCTTTGTGACCCGTCTTCATGAAGTTAGATGCAAAAATGTTGAAATTGGCCCTATCCTGCAGTGATAAAGAATCCTTAAAAAAATTACTGGACCCGGCTCGTGTTCTCGGTCATTACCAAAATTTAATAACTTCTAAATTAGGTCAAAAATTTCATTGAAATCCGCTGAGGATTTTTTGAGTAATCCTGCTAACAAACCCACCAACAAACAAACAAACGGACGCGACCGAAAACATAACCTCCTTGGCAGAGGAAATAACACAAATGCTTGATAGCTAACATAGAATAAGGAATTAGCACAGATATTATCTAACATCTTCTATGAAGACTGACTTCATAGCTTCAAGTGGTCATTCAAGGAAGTGCGAGATTGCCACTTCCACATTGGCTTCATTATTCAGGTATGGACATTGCTGCTTATTTTTTTTGACACGTTTATCCAGATCTACTGTGGAATCTAACCGAATCTAACTAAATGTAGTCATGAAATAAAAAAAAAAAACAAACAAAAAAAACCATCATTACTTTGGAGGAAACAACTGTCGCAACAGGTTGCTGTCTTTTTATACACTATGAAAGAGACACATGTAACAGTAACATTGCCAACAACAGCTGTGGTGCCAACAACAATCAAATCTAACAGAGTAGAGGAATAAAAATTTAGATACATGCCAGCATGGTAATGTCACCAGTTGATGCAATGCAAAATAAACCTAACATGCTGTGGCAGATGACAAATGTTCACTCTCACAGAAATCAGCTACACGCTTTTATACCCACTTACTCATATTAAGGGTCAAGGGGGGGGGCTGGAGCCTATCCCAGCAGTCAGAGGGCGTGAGTGGTGTACACCCTGGACAGGACACCAGTCTGTCGCAAGGCCACATATAACCAAACAAACACAAACAGACAATTTAAAGTTTCCAGTTCATTTAACCTGCACGTATTTGGATGTGGGAGGAAGCCGGAGCACCCAGAAAGAACCCACACAAACACAGGGAGAACATGCAAACTCCACACAGAAAGGCCACAGGTGGGAATCACTCCCATGACCTTCTTGCTGTGAGGCAACAGTACTAACCACTAAGCCACTGTGCTGCCCTGCTGAATGTAATCATGAAAAAAACTAAACGAATCAAAAGTGTACACAGTGAGTCATTACAAAGAAAACACACACAACTGATGTCATATAGAGTGAAAATGAGAACAAATCAACAAGGAAGATGCAAGTGGGGTCAAAGAAGGAGCAGAGTGTTGGAGTTATTCTGTAGATACACTGTTTTATTTTATCATGCATGTTTTGTGTTCTCTGCTCTGGTAGAATGTAGTTCTCTCTGCTCTGATAAAGTGTATTGTACTGATGTGATGGGTGAAGGTTACTTAAGATATGTGACATGACATGTTTCTGCAAGTTGTGGTATCTCTGTGTGCACGCTAAGCTCTTTTTAGGACATGTGAAGATGACTCATGCAGGACGCAGCCAAAGCTGAGCAGTAAGATAAAGAATAGAGAATTGAATGTTCCAACCACAGTGTGATTGTGATACATCAGTCCTTTTGTCAGAAGAAGTGTGATTAATCGTTAGATGTCTTAAACACATCTTAACCGAGCCCAAGATTAAAAAGGTTCTGAACATCCTGAATGTATTGTGCAATCAGCAGTTCTGCGGCAACAGCTCACGCGCTATCACTCTTCCCCTCAGGAGCTGTACCGCCCATGTATGTAGGGAAGTCCTAAATAAAAAGAGCGGGAGCGCAGGCCAGACTTTAGTGTAGCTTTGGTGTACAGCCTGACTGCACTCCTCGCGAGCTTAAATTGAATTCTATCTCTCACTTGTTTTATTGCCTGGTTGTCTCTTCCTCTTATCAAAGGTACAGTATTCTAAACCCGACAAAGACTGGGGGCTCGTCCGGGATCCCAACAGACCTGACGGATCCAGCGAGCGTGATCGACACCAGAGAAATCCTTGGCCAAGGTAACTCAGACCCTTTGACGGGACTGGCTCAATCTGTTGGCTGGGATCTGAAAGGTTGACGGGATCACCGAGAGGGAAAGAGACCGACGGAGTGTGAGTATAGAATTTGATTCTGATAAAATTGTTGTTGTGAATGGTGGCAGTTGGCTGCGTAAAATAGAAATGTTGAAATAGTGAAATAGTGACAGAAAGTCACGGTTAAACAGGGAAATAAGTGCACAGTGAAAAGGCAGTTAAACCTCGCAGGGATGGTGGAGTCCCCTAATGCAGGACATTAGTTAAATTCCACGGGAGGGCGAGCTCCCCTGACCTAAGAATACGCGTACGGTTATTAAAAGTGTTTCTATGTATTTGTGTAAATAAAATAACTGTGTGTGAGTGTAATAAAAGTGACTGAGTGAGAGTGTGGAGTCACTTCGACTCCCCTCTATGAAAATCTCACAGGAAAGTAAGTAGTAAGTTTTGAGAAGAAGCAAAGGCGAGGCCTTCCCGTGCCCTCCGGGGTGGCGAAAGGGAACGCACTTCTCAGAATAGTTGATTACTACCCTGTGATTGTAACACCAGTGGATTAGGACCCTGTAGGGGCAAAACCATCACTGGTCTAAAACGTTCTGAAAACACAAAATGGGAAAATCTAACAGTAAAAATAAGAGACCTAAGTCCCGGGACGATCTAAAAACAAAAGATTGGATATACATGAATAAAATTGATCCAAATTCAACAAAACACTTAGATAAGTGGATAAAAGATCATGGATTTGATGGACGCCTGCAGAAAGAGTCATTAACTAAACTAAAGAACAGTATTGAGAAAAAGTGTGGAACAAGTGAGAAAAAGAAAGAAAAAGAAGGTCAAGGTGAAATTGTAGCATGGGAAAGAGAAGTTGAGAAACGAAAGAAGGGCCTTAGAGAAGCAAAGGAAAGACAGAAAGAAACAGTAAATGATAAGAAGGAGCAGGGGAACGTGATGTTTCACAGACAAGAAGATAATGAGACAGGGCCTGCGGCTCCAAAAGTAGAAATGGTAGTAAAATTGGATACTACAAAACACAGTCAGCCAGAAGCTGAAATAAAGGAGAATAAACTCGATCCAGATTTACCGCAGGGACAACCCCCATCATATGTAGACCCTACACAACACGTCATGAGAACACGATCCAAAACACTAAAAGATGAAGCAAATCAACCTGGACCATCAGCCCCACCGGCTGATCAGGAACCAGGTGGATCAGGAGTCTATCCAATGATTCATGTGGCAAATCCACATACGTCAGGACCAAGAACTATTCTTGTGTACCGAACTTGGACACAAGCAGACGTTAAGGCAGCTGTGGAAGGTGTAACTCCCCCACGAGAAGATGTAGCCCAGTACATTATTGACATAACCGCTTTGGTTAAATCCTACAATCTTAGAGGGGATGAAGTTCAACAAGTCATAATGGCAACTGTGACAAAGGATTGGGCTGATGTAAAAGGAGATTGGGATCCTGCAGAGGCAGACCACACTCCATTAGCCCATGATAGTCAGGAATTGGAAGATCGATTGGCCGCACTACTGCTGAGAATTAAGCAGAAATACCAGCAGAAGTCAAATTACACAGAAATAAATCGCACAAAACAGAAAGATGATGAACCATTCGAAGACTATCGACATCGAATGGAAAAAGTTTTTAAAGTGCACAGTGGTCTTCTACCACTGAAAAATGATAGCGTGTATGAACAACAATTGAAAAATGCACTCCATGCCAACTCCAGATCAGATATCCGAGCATGGGTAGACAAACACATGATAACGCTCCCAACAGCTGGGTTACAAGAGTATGTAGACCACGCCATACACGCAGAAAGAAATCTGAAAACAAAAAAGGCAGCCCCAAAAAGGAAACAGGTGACTACCTTCTATTCTGATGAGTCTGAATGGCAGGAAGGCCAAGTCTTTTTCCAAGGCAGAAAATTCGGACCACCTTGTGGGTGGGGCCGTTTTAGAGGCCCACCCCGAGGACGTTTTCAATCAAACCCACAGAGGCAATGGAAGCAGGACAGGCAAGGAAATTGGCAGGGCCAAGGCCAGTCAGCTCCCCCAAAGCCCTGGGCTGGAAGGTCAAATGAGTGTTGGGTTTGCGGCAAATTAGGACATTTCGCCAAGGACTGCCCACAAAGAACACAGAAAAGGACTAACCGACCGCCCGACAAGCAACATCAACGGGACCTTTAGTCCCTGAGGCAGATCTAAACCTTCAAGATCTGCTGATGAGTGATGTACCTAAACCGGAAGTGACTTTAATGATGAATGGGAAGCATGTTGTTTTCCTATGCGATTCGGGCGCATGTAAAACAACATGTTGCTCATGGCCGGTAGGGTTACAGCCCAGTGATGAAACATTTTGGGTAAGAGCAGCCAATGGGAAGACATGTGCTGTCCCTGTGTCCCAACCCGTGTGGATTCGGGACCCAGAAGGGAAGTCATGTTGCATCTCTGTATTGATGATGCCCCAATGTCCGGTTAATCTTCTTGGACGAGATGGTCTAACTGCATTGGGACTGTCTCTAGTGTCGGACAATGGACTGTTGCGAGTAAGACGACAACATCAGCTGCAGGTCTTTAGTTTAGGCTCAAATTACGCCCTAAACTGCTACTATTATTATTTTCTGAAACTACGAGATGCTAGCCCATTGTTGTCTCATCCTGAACAAACACATGAACCGGAAGATCTCCATGTCACATTGTGGTTCAAGGGTACTCCAGGACCGGACGGTAACTATGAGAGCCTCTTGGAGGAAGTAACCCCAACATCTGCAGTAGCAGACTGTATTTACCATGATGGGAAAAATAGAGCTGCAATTGCGGTCTCTCATGTTCCTCCAGAAATTCAGAGATTACATAGGACTGGGACTCCCTTCCATGTGTCCCTCTTCAAACCATATCTCGTGACTTGGCAAAGCCTAGGGTTTATGGTCAAAGAGGGCATAAATGCAACCGATTGGGTTGAATCCCATCCAGGGAGTGGAGAATTTTTCAGTCCTTCCACCGGTCTATTCCGTGTACTCCTTCTCCATAGAACGGATTTGGAAGCAGGGAGTAGTGTTGACCATTGCGATAATCCTCAACAGACAGCATGATCATATTTATTGAATCCAGAGGATGAGCAGAGGTTGGCGGAAGTTCCACCTACCCTCTGGTCCCAAGGACCCTCTGATGTAGGGCTAGTAAAAGGAGCCCTACCAGTGCAAATTAGACCAAAAACGGAATATCGCCTATGTGTCCGGCAGTACCCTTTGAGACCCGATGCGACGGAAGGGATCCAACTGGTAATACAAGATCTACTGAAGGCAGGAGTCTTGATCCCCTGCCCCGATTCACCATGTAACACACCTATCTTTCCGGTAAAAAAGGCTCCTCCCTCCGTAGGTTGGAGAATGGTGCAAGACCTACAAGCTGTCAACAATGCTGTTGTTCAAAGAGCTCCTTGTGTCCCGGATCCGTACACGTTGTTAAATTCGTTGCGACCAGATGCTAAAGTATTTACTGTCGTTGATATTAGTAATGCTTTCTTTTCTGTCCCAGTTGATCCAGACAGCCAGTTCTGGTTCGCTTTCACATACGCAGGACAAAGGTATACATACACACGATTGCCACAAGGATATGCTGAAAGCCCAACCATTTATTCGCAAGTAATGTCAGCTAGTATGGCCAAATTTGTACCACCAGGTGGTAGCCAGATTTTCTTGTACGTAGATGACATTCTGATAGCCTCTCATGACAAAGATACCTGCATCACAGACACTTTGGCCACCTTACATCACCTAGCCAGGGAAGGACATAAGGTCAGCAAGAACAAATTACAGTTGTGGTCCCCGACAGTAAAGTATTTGGGACATGAACTGAGTGCACAAGGACGCACTATTGTTCAAGACAGGAAGACAGCTATTCTCCAGGCACCCACAGCCTTAAAAATAGGAGAAAGACAAACGTGGATACATTTAACACATTGTAAGAAAGTGATCTCTGTAAACCCAGTGTAAGTACGGAAAGTGAGCAAGTCTGATAATAGTGTGTGGCTCTGGTGTTAAGATCCAGGGCAGACACAAAAATCAGCAGAAGAAATTACAAGCCACTGACCAGAAACTTAGGACACTGACTTTAGGGAGATCCTGACTATGTCGCGCCATACACCATTATGGATGAAAACAGCATTGTGCTGCTGGGCATTAGTGTTAGGAGCCATAACAGTCACTATATGGGGAATGCACGTGTGGACACCATTAATGAAAAAGGGAATTGACTTTGGGGAAGCAGAGAACATCACAACCAGAACAGACGAAACTACAAGTGGAAATTCAATCCGCCGCGTTAAACGATATGTGGTTACCTCAAAGGGAGTAACCTGCTACAATCATGGGAGGCAGATACTATGCGGACTAAATCCTTGTGAAGACCAGGAAACATCCTACCAATGGTTTTATGCCTGTTACACCATGCCCAGGATCTATTATGTTGTACAGATACCCTTTTTGGCCCTCAGACAAGATAGCTGGATTGGTGATCCTGGACAATGGCTGGCTTATGATTTCTACATGACTACGGGTTTTCCCCGTGCCAGTCATTGGTGGGGAAATACCTTTCTGACAAATGGCTACCCGTCCGCCTGGCCACAAAATTCCTATGGGTGGACAGACGAAGCGTATAGTTGGAAAAATATCATATCAAACCTAACAGTCAGCGGCCGAACCAAAACAGTGACATTCACAATAAACTCGTTAAAATTCCCGATAAGCAGACCAATCGAACGGATATGTCACACGTTTGCACTGTGTGCATACAAAGCGGGGTATGATCCTTGCTGGAAGATTGTGCTATGCCCAAAGACACCAAATACAAATGCCTCAAGAGACACCACGAATCAAACAATACTGGGTGACCTTCTCCCCGGACCGGGGTCTGTAAGAGCCAAGCAGGCCCGCTTGCATAAAGGGCCTCTGTCAGCAGATGATTGGTTTTTGGTAACTACGGGAATTAGCGGACAAAATAACAATTGGCTCCTGATGGCGGAGCAAGCAGTAAAATCCACAAAACAGGATTGCGTAGTATGTATGGGGCCCCGACCAATTTTACAGGTGATTCCAGCAGCGATATCGGACGACTGCCTATTGGTGGTAATGAAAAATACAACAATACACCGAAACCACAATTGTTCAGTATGGGACCACATTTACCCCGTTGCGGCTGCGGTAAAAAACAAACCAATATTCTCAGAAAAGGTAGCTTTGGGAAATTTCTCCTGTATCAAACTGCCCGGAACAGGGAAACCACTGGGAAATCTGAACGAGACTAAGTGGTGTAGTCGAATAATACAGATAAACGGTTCATTTGTACCAGTCAGCCGAAGTGACGTGTGGTGGTGGTGTGGAGATAATAGAATTTTTGACAGATTGCCTAGGAATGTGTCAGGCTACTGTGCTTTAGTGTCCCTACTCCTCCCAGTAAAAGCCATTCCCATTTTAGCCAAGGACTTGCTGACGCACCTAAAGTCTGTGGTGCCTGAAAATTGGCATAGAGTAAAAAGAGATTGGAAAGGAGTGGGAGATCCAACATATATTGACGCAATACGAGTCCCCAGAGGAGTGCCTGATGAGTACAAACTGGCTGATCAGATAGCAGCTGGATTTGAATCCTCCATCTGTTGGTGGTGCTCAATTAATAAGAACGTAGACAGAATAAACTACATCCACTACAACGTGCAGAAATTGGGAAATTGGACAGAGGAAGGTTTTAAAGCAGTACATTCCCAACTGGCAGCCACCTCACTGATGGCCTTCCAGAACCGCATAGCCCTGGACATGCTACTCACTGAGAAAGGAGGAGTCTGTGCAATGTTTGGAGAACAGTGTTGCACATTCATACCGAACAACACAGCAATCAATCAATCAATCAATTTTTTTATATAGCGCCAAATCACAACAAACAGTTGCCCCAAGGCGCTTTATATTGTAAGGCAAGGCCATACAATAATTATGTAAAACCCCAACGGTCAAAACGACCCCCTGTGAGCAAGCACTTGGCTACAGTGGGAAGGAAAACTCCCTTTTAACAGGAAGAAAACCTCCAGCAGAACCAGGCTCAGGGAGGGGCAGTCTTCTGCTGGGACTGGTTGGGGCTGAGGGAGAGAACCAGGAAAAAGACATGCTGTGGAGGGGAGCAGAGATCGATCACTAATGATTAAATGCAGAGTGGTGCATACAGAGCAAAAAGAGAAAGAAACAGTGCATCATGGGAACCCCCCAGCAGTCTACGTCTATAGCAGCATAACTAAGGGATGGTTCAGGGTCACCTGATCCAGCCCTAACTATAAGCTTTAGCAAAAAGGAAAGTTTTAAGCCTAATCTTAAAAGTAGAGAGGGTGTCTGTCTCCCTGATCTGAATTGGGAGCTGGTTCCACAGGAGAGGAGCCTGAAAGCTGAAGGCTCTGCCTCCCATTCTACTCTTACAAACCCTAGGAACTACAAGTAAGCCTGCAGTCTGAGAGCGAAGCGCTCTATTGGGGTGATATGTACTACGAGGTCCCTAAGATAAGATGGGACCTGATTATTCAAAACCTTATAAGTAAGAAGAAGAATTTTAAATTCTATTCTAGAATTAACAGGAAGCCAATGAAGAGAGGCCAATATGGGTGAGATATGCTCTCTCCTTCTAGTCCCCGTCAGTACTCTAGCTGCAGCATTTTGAATTAACTGAAGGCTTTTTAGGGAACTTTTAGGACAACCTGATAATAATGAATTACAATAGTCCAGCCTAGAGGAAATAAATGCATGAATTAGTTTTTCAGCATCACTCTGAGACAAGACCTTTCTGATTTTAGAGATATTGCGTAAATGCAAAAAGCAGTCCTACATATTTGTTTAATATGCGCTTTGAATGACATATCCTGATCAAAAATGACTCCAAGATTTCTCACAGTATTACTAGAGGTCAGGGTAATGCCATCCAGAGTAAGGATCTGGTTAGACACCATGTTTCTAAGATTTGTGGGGCCAAGTACAATAACTTCAGTTTTATCTGAGTTTAAAAGCAGGAAATTAGAGGTCATCCATGTCTTTATGTCTGTAAGACAATCCTGCAGTTTAGCTAATTGGTGTGTGTCCTCTGGCTTCATGGATAGATAAAGCTGGGTATCATCTGCGTAACAATGAAAATTTAAGCAATACCGTCTAATAATACTGCCTAAGGGAAGCATGTATAAAGTGAATAAAATTGGTCCTAGCACAGAACCTTGTGGAACTCCATAATTAACTTTAGTCTGTGAAGAAGATTCCCCATTTACATGAACAAATTGTAATCTATTAGACAAATATGATTCAAACCACCGCAGCGCAGTGCCTTTAATACCTATGGCATGCTCTAATCTCTGTAATAAAATTTTATGGTCAACAGTATCAAAAGCAGCACTGAGGTCTAACAGAACAAGCACAGAGATGAGTCCACTGTCCGAGGCCATAAGAAGATCATTTGTAACCTTCACTAATGCTGTTTCTGTACTATGATGAATTCTAAAACCTGACTGAAACTCTTCAAATAGACCATTCCTCTGCAGATGATCAGTTAGCTGTTTTACAACTACCCTTTCAAGAATTTTTGAGAGAAAAGGAAGGTTGGAGATTGGCCTATAATTAGCTAAGATAGCTGGGTCAAGTGATGGCTTTTTAAGTAATGGTTTAATTACTGCCACCTTAAAAGCCTGTGGTACATAGCCAACTAACAAGATAGATTGATCATATTTAAGATCGAAGCATTAAATAATGGTAGGGCTTCCTTGAGCAGCCTGGTAGGAATGGGTCTAATAAACATGTTGATGGTTTGGATGAAGTAACTAATGAAAATAACTCAGACAGAACAATCGGAGAGAAAGAGTCTAACCAAATACCGGCATCACTGAAAGCAGCCAAAGATAACGATACGTCTTTGGGATGGTTATGAGTAATTTTTTCTCTAATAGTTAAAATTTTGTTAGCAAAGAAGTCATGAAGTCATTACTAGTTAAAGTTAATGGAATACTCAGCTCAATAGAGCTCTGACTCTTGTCAGCCTGGCTACAGTGCTGAAAAGAAACCTGGGGTTGTTCTTATTTTCTTCAATTAGTGATGAGTAGAAAGATGTCCTAGCTTTACGGAGGGCTTTTTTATAGAGCAACAGACTCTTTTTCCAGGCTAAGTGAAGATCTTCTAAATTAGTGAGACGCCATTTCCTCTCCAACTTACTGCTTTAAGCTACAAGTTTGTGAGTTATACCACGGAGTCAGACACTTCTGATTTAAAGCTCTCTTTTTCAGAGGAGCTACAGCATCCAAAGTTGTCTTCAATGAGGATGTAAAACTATTGATGAGATACTCTATCTCCCTTACAGAGTTTAGGTAGCTACTCTGCACTGTGTTGGTATATGGCATTAGAGAACATAAAGAAGGAATCATATCCTTAAACCTAGTTACAGCGCTTTCTGAAAGACTTCTAGTGTAATGAAACTTATTCCCCACTGCTGGGTAGTCCATCAGAGTAAATGTAAATGTTATTAAGAAATGATCAGACAGAAGGGAGTTTTCAGGGAATACTGTTAAGTCTTCTATTTCCATACCATAAGTCAGAACAAGATCTAAGATATGATTGTGGTGGGTGGACTCATTTACTTTTTGAGCAAAGCCAATAGAGTCTAATAATAGATTAAATGCAGTGTTGAGGCTGTCATTCTCAGCATCTGTGTGGATGTTAAAATCGCCCACTATAATTATCTTATCTGAGCTAAGCACTAAGTCAGACAAAAGGTCTGAAAATTCACAGAGAAACTCACAGTAACGACCAGGTGGACGATAGATAATAACAAATAAAACTGTTTTTTGGGACTTCCAATTTGGATGGACAAGACTAAGAGACAAGCTTTCAAATGAATTAAAGCTCTGTCTGGGTTTTTGATTAATTAATAAGCTGGAATGGAAGATTGCTGCTAATCCTCCGCCCCGGCCCGTGCTACGAGCATTCTGACAGTTAGTGTGACTCGGGGGTGTTTGACTCATTTAAACTAACATATTCATCCTGCTGTAACCAGGTTTCTGTAAGGCAGAATAAATCAATATGTTGATCAATTATTATATCATTTACTAACAGGGACTTAGAAGAGAGAGACCTAATGTTTAACAGACCACATTTAACTGTTTTAGTCTGTGGTGCAGTTGAAGGTGCTATATTATTTTTCTTTTTGAATTTTTATGCTTAAATAGATTTTTGCTGGTTATTGGTAGTCTGGGAGCAGGCACCGTCTCTACGGGGATGGGGTAATGAGGGGATGGCAGGGGGAGAGAAGCTGCAGAGAGGTGTGTAAGATTACAACTCCGTGTAGTCAGCAGCTGATGGAAGCCTGACCCAGGCCATTGAAGGCCTGCGGACACTGAACAAGAAGATGAAGGATCACAGCGGCGTTAATGCCGAATTCTGGGACTCGTGGCTGGACGTGTTTGGGAAGTATCGCACTTTGGTCTCCTCTGCGCTTATATCTATAGCAGTTTTTGATGCAATTCTGACCTTGTGTGGATGCTGTTGTATTCCTTGTCTACGTGGTCTAGTCAATAGAATGATAACCACTGCTATCTCACCAGCCAGACAGGATTCAGCTCAGGCATACCCCCTTCTGGGTAACCATCCAGGCGATGACGATGATGAAACTGATGAAGAAGACGACTACGACCACTATCTTCCAGATCTGTTCCCTGATGCAGGTGATTATGGTGAACCTGACGATGACCTCAACACCAACGATAAGACCTCCCGAGTGTAAATGTATTCTTACCATTGTTTAATGACCCTGCAGCTGAAAATCTGAATAAGAAGTGGTTGCTTAGTAACAATTGTTTACTTTTAGGTGAAGATGTAATACCGTTGGAATGCATGATAAACAGGGGGGAAATGTTGGAGTTATTCTGTAGATACACTGTTTTATTTTATCATGCATGTTTTGTGTTCTCTGCTCTGGTAGAATGTAGTTCTCTCTGCTCTGATAAAGTATATTGTACTGATGTGATGGGTGAAGGTTACTTAAGATATGTGACATGACGTGTTTCTGCAAGTTGTGGTATCTCTGTGTGCACGCTAAGCTCTATTTAGGACATGTGAAGATGACTCATGCAGGACGCAGCCGAAGCTGAGCAGTAAGATAAAGAATAGAGAATTGAATGTTCCAACCACAGTGTGATTGTGATACATCAGTCCTTTTGTCAGAAGAAGTGTGATTAATCGTTAGATGTCTTAAACACATCTTAACCGAGCCCAAGATTAAAAAGGTTCTGAACATCCTGAATGTATTGTGCAATCAGCAGTTCTGCGGCAACAGCTCACGCGCTATCACTCTTCCCCTCAGGAGCTGTACCGCCCATGTATGTAGGGAAGTCCTAAATAAAAAGAGCGGGAGCGCAGGCCAGACTTTAGTGTAGCTTTGGTGTACAGCCTGACTGCACTCCTCGCGAGCTTAAATTGAATTCTATCTCTCACTTGTTTTATTGCCTGGTTGTCTCTTCCTCTTATCAAAGGTACAGTATTCTAAACCCGACACAGAGAGACTGCAGACAGTGCTCTTGTGTCCCGGTGTTGGCAGCAAGAAACCACAGACATCTTCAGCAGACACTGCTCAGACCGCCACGTCTTTGTGTGTACCCAGAGCAAAAGTCCACAGGGAGCTGGTGCAATATAAAAGATGTGCTTTCCCAAAACCATTTGCCAATCCTTAGGTCAAAAATATTCATGGTGCAACAGGACTAACATGGGAGATGCAGCCCTGCAACAATAGCAGCACAACGTGCCTGCAGTCGCTATAACAGCTAATGATAAACATGCACTGAAGCGTCTGTATCAAGGCGCCACATCAATGACTGATGAGACTGTGTTGGCCTGACCTTCAATGACGCTAACTGCAACACATCAGACACAAAACAATGAGTCAACATATTTGATACCACGGCAGATAGCGTCCCCGGTTTGGAGCCAGCTGCAGTTTGCTTGCGCCAAGGTGGACTCACAAATATCATAACGCAAGATCAAAACTGCTACTTGTTTATTGGAAAATCTGCCCATCTGCCCAAGTATCTCATTTGGCAGTAAGATGAAAAGATGACTCAGAGTAATAATGTTGGGAAATGAGGAGAGAAAGTGCATGACGTGAATCATGAATAAGGCCGATTGGCTCTGCAGAGTAAACCGGAGCAGGCAGAGTAAACCGGAGCAGGCAGGGAGCCCGGCGCTGCCACCTAAGGCAGCAGACCAGCAGGCAGGCTCTGGCTGAATGAGCAAGTCTGTTCATGTTGCCAAATGCACAGCCAAACGCAGCACAGAAGACGAAAGCAAGTGAAGAAGACAGATGAGAGTGTTTGGAAGGCTTTATTGCAGCGGCTAAAAGGATTTGTAGAGCATAACCTGTGAAAAAGACAAAGGAGCGAGGACAGAAAGTTAGCTTGAAGGTCATGATGATAATTAACAACGTAAACTTCAGGAGAGTCTTATCTTTATAGTCACAAACATTTAGAACGTCCAAATATTCCATTTCGAAATCACTTCACTGTCCTAACATTTTATTGATATTGCTACAAATCACAGACTGTGCCAGGAAGTGTTAAATTGTTTATAACACTCCCTGTCCCCAGAATTCCATAATGGAATGAGAACCTATTGGAGGGAGAGGTATAATTTAAGGAGAACAGATGTGTTTTAAATCTGGATTTAAAGACCTCAGTGGAATCAACCTGCCTTATCTCAGTGCTTTTGCTGATTTTCTGCCGGCAAACCTTTGCCGGCAGAAAATCAGCTCCAAAGTTTATATTTTGACCTCAGAAAATCTAAGTAGAGTTGACCAGACGGCCACAGTGCCCTTCTGTAAGTGTGGAGAGTTAAAATTTCAGGCAAGTAGGAAGGTGCAAGGCCATTAAAAGAACAAACATTAAAATCTTAAACTCAATTCTAAAATGAGCTGGAAGCCAGTAGAGTGAGTGAAGTACAGGCATAATACGCTCACATCTGGAAGTGTTTGTTAAATGAGGAGTAGCAGCATTTTGGAGGCGTGCAAGAGAAGACTGATTAACACTAGCATAAAGTGCATTACAGTAATCAAGTCTGGAGCTGATGAAAGCATGAATGGTCATCTCAAGATCACATCTACTGAGAAAGGGCTTTACTTTAGTCAGAAGACAAAGCTGGGAATACTTGGTTTGATAACAGAGTTTATCTGGTGATCGAACCTTAAACAGCTGTTAAATATCACTCCCAAATTCTTGACAGCTGGATTTAAATAATTAGCAAGAACATCAAAGTTTATATTAAAATATAATTATAACAATTTCCTTTATTTATCATTGTACAAGCATACAACAAAATTTTTCCTCTGCATTTAACCCATCCTGATTACAGTTAGACACGACTGAACAGTTGCTAGCAGGGGACCAACTCCAGGTGTACATGCTGCCTTGGTCAGGGACAAAGAAAGGAGCAGACCCAAAATAAGCATGTTTTTGATTGTGGGAGGAAACCGGAGCATCCAGAAGAACACAGACCCGGGGAGAACATGGAAACTCCACACAGAAAGGGCAGGAAGCAATCCCACAACCTTCTTGCTGTGAGGCATCAGTGCTAACCACTAAGCCACTGTGCCGCTAGCATTGGCATTCTGTCTGACTGATGACAATTTATCAATGAAAAACTAAAGAAACTGCTCACAGATTGTGGTTGTAACATCCATTAAAACAGAGGTGCATGGGTTTAGAACTGACATTATAGTCTTATAACACCATGGGACGATGACACCTGCTGGAAATAATAGACTGATATTGAGATTTTGCCTCTTTCACAGTCTTCCAGTAGTCAGTTGCCCCTCAGAATACAGAGAGACACCTGTACTTTGTCCTTTTTCCACCTTCTTTCCACCTATCTGCAGCGTTGCCTGAGGGCATGGGTTGTCACTTTTAACCAGGGGTCAGTTCTTGATTTAGATTTGCTGCAGAATGGGGCAACAGAGTCCAGAATCATTGAGCATGTTGAGTGGAAAGAAGAGAGGATGTTTTCTGGGAGTATATGAGAAAGAAGTCCATTCATGGCATAAAACTTAGAGTTCATGAAGGCAGCAACAAATTCCCCCGCTGTTGAGTAGGTGACAAAGTGGCGGGAACAGGTGGGAAGAGTGGCTTACCAGGAGATAGAGGAGCAGCAAATTCAAAAATTATAGGGAAGTGATCTGAAACAGCAGTGTCTTAAGAGAAACTGAGATACCATGGGAGATAACCAAGTCCAAAGTGTGTCCAAGATTACTATGTGTTGGCATCCACTGATTGCATTAGTCCAAGAGAGTTCAAAAGGCAACAGACAGAATATTAAGATCACTGCAGACCAAGAGTTCCTCGTATTTTGGAATAAAATCTGCCAAAATTCAGAGAACTCTTGAGTGAAATCCTTATTAAATCGTGGTGGGTAATAAACTACGGCACAGAATACAGAATACAGCAAACTCCACCACAAACAACCAGAGTCCAAACTAGTGTAACACCACATTTGTGTGTCTGAGCACCCTGAATGCTCAGGTTTACTGGGGGGGGATTTGCACAAACTCGGCCAAACATTACATTTGTCCCCACCCGGAAACTGAACATTCTTTGAATGTTCATGGAACATTCACAGAGAACATTCGCAAACATTGCACAAACATCACATGAACAAAGAATGAGGAAAGGTAATGTTTGCATATGAACATTCTACAAACGTTCTACAAACATTCACAAACATCATATGAACAAAGAATGAGGAAAGGTAATGTTTGCATATGAACATTCTACAAACATTATACAAACATTCACAAACATCATATGAAAAAAGAATGAGGAAAGGTAATGTTTGCATATGAACATTCTACAAACATTATACAAATGTTCACAAACATCATATGAACAGTTGAAGCAGAACATTAAATGCAGATTCCATAAATAAGCAGGTATAGACACCAAGAAAGCCAGCAGTGTCTGTGACTGTCTGCCAGAGCCAAAGATAGCCAGGTTTTCCACAAAAATGTGAACATTGATTAGAGTCTGGCAATCAGTTCACAATAAATACCATATCCTCATGTCTGATTGCCCAGGGCATTTCATGCTAAAGTCTGCCTGAAGAAGAGTGGGCCAATACAGCGAATATTACATTCATTGGAACGCCCATTTCAATAAAATGTATGATTTCATCACAAATAACTCACCCATTTGTGTCTGTTTTTGTGATGTACAAATCCTTTTGGCATTCATTAAATGTGTTTTTTGTCATCTGATGTCTAGCGAGTCCACTGGAAAGTTGTGTGTGTGCTCAAAATTTTGAGTGGGTATCAGACAGAGAACTTTCCTGATGGTTGCACATTTGTTTTGTCATGTACTTGTTTATAGCTTGCCATGGGATGTCCAGTCGATCAATGTTAAGCTGCTTTCTATGTCGGCAGCAGAAAAATCGTCATAGCAGAAATCTGTCTGCAGAAGCAGACTGCAAGAGGTGATGTGAGGTGAAGTCATTTTTCAAAGATATGACAAGAACATGATTTACTTCAATGGAATGTTTTGCACGCCATTATATTAATTAAATTATTTTAGGCATCTTATATATATTACTCTGGAACCATCCCTGTAGTCAAAATGCTAACCCCAATGAGGTCCCTAGTTTTGGTCTCATTAACATAAGGTCGTTGTCCTCCAAATACTATACGATATGATATATATATCATATATATGATCCAGCCCTAACTATAAGCTAAAGCTTATAAGCTATAAACTATAAGCTAAAGCTTATAGTTAGGGCTGGATCAGGTGACCCTGAACCATCCCTTAGTTATGCTGCTATAGACTTAGACTGCTGGGGGGTTCCCATGATGCACTGAGTGTTTCTTTCTCTTTTTGCTCTGTATGCACTGTATGCATTTAATCATTAGTGATTGATCTTTGCTCTCTTCCACAGCATGTCTTTTTCCTGATTCTCTCCCCTCAGCCCCAACCAGTCCCAGTAGAAGACTGCCCCTCCCTGAGCCTGGTTCTGCTGGAGGTTTCTTCCTGTTAAAAGGGTGTTTCTTCTTCCCACTGTCACCAAGTGCTTGCTCACAGGGGATCGTTTTGACCGTTGGGGTTTTTCTGTAATTATTGTATGGCTTTTGCCTTACAATATAAAGCGCCTTGGGGCAACTGTTTGTTGTGATTTGGCGCTATATAAATAAAATTGATTTGATTTGAAAATCACTGTTTATAAATGATCTAATTATGGAACACCGCCTAGATATGATTGGTTTATGTGAAACCTGGCTGAAACCCACCACAGTCCTCCCCTTAAATGAAGACTACCCACCAGTGTACACTTTTAGTCATATATCTTGTGATACAATGCAAGGTGGAGGTGTTGCCTTGATTCATAAATCTGGGTTTAGCTTACTGGCTCTTGGGGGTCTAATTATAATTCATTTGAACATCAACATTAGTCTAGATGCTATTCTAGACTATAAGCATGAACTACTGGCTACAAAACAGGCATACTGCTCTGATTTGATTAACAAAAGCAAGCATAATGCCAGTGGTGGGCACAGCTAACCAAAATGTTATCTTAGATAACAATTAATTGATAACTGAAAAGTTATCTTTTATGACGCTAAACCAATAAACTGCTAAAAAAAAAAAAAAAATCTTTATTACAGATAATCGATAACCAATAACTTTTAGTATTGATTCGGATGCGGCCACATCAGATTACACTGTTGGCTTCTGATAAACCAGTTTCACTTTCACTTTTCGCTCCTGGCTAAATTCAAGGATCACAAACACATAAGAACGCATGAAAATGAATGAATAAAAAAATAAAACCCCAAACACTGTCATCATCTTTCAAAAGCAGTAAAACACAGTATTAGAAGTCACAGTTTATCTCGGTATTATATACACTACCTAAAAAGCTGCTGCTTTTTTCACGTTTTGAACCCTGCGGCTTAAACAATCAAAATACATCCATTAATGCATTGATTGGCAGAGTAAAAGACACGTTAGTAAATATAAATTCTTACCTGTTAGCTTCAGTGGGATTCATCTAAAGAAATAAAGCATTCTTTTTTAAAATCCAAAACAGTGTCTAAACGGTGAAGAAAGTCCCTCTGTACACAGAGCTGCGCCATGAGAGCTCCTCTCCCCCACCGAGTCTTGTCGATTAAATTATCCCGTCAGCCACAAAGAAACTGAATGAAGTAATGTTAAAATTAGTCTGCTTTATTTGTGTTGAGCGGACGGTAACAGTGTTATGTGTTATGTCCAAAGTGAACCTGAACTACAATGCTCCCTGCTTTTGACCCTATACCAACAAAACAGTTTCAGGACCTATATGGCCTGCTCTTGGGCCTACTGTGCTTGAAATGATTAATTTGTTACTAATTTTGGGATCTGTTCCTAAATGTTTCAAATCATCAGTGATTAAACCATTATTTATACCCAGTCACACTAGTGCACAAACTGAATGCCACATGAATTGACATTCGTGCAATTCATGCTGCATTCGAACTGCACTCAAACGCCTCGTACAGCATTCCTACAGCAGTCGGCACTGCATGTGTTGCTCATGCTGGAAAACATCGGAATGGCGGTGGAGTCAATTGTACCGCATTCTTACTGCCATAGGAATGAACATTCATCATTCGTGCAATTTGACCTGCAGTCAAACTGCATCGAGCTGCATTCAAATTCCTGTGGACGCATTCAAATTGACACAGCTGGCGCAAATGTAGAGAACAGGCACACTATCACATGTTAACAGGCACATGTTATCAGCCATGATAACATGATAATACAGATGAATCCTCTGACAGATGAGGTGGACTAACAATGGATGTGTGATTACATGTGCATTCTGGATGTTATACCACAATTACAGGTGCTGTGTCAGCGAGTCAGTGCCTCTCAGAGTCAGCTGGCCAGACTGTCACTGTTAGCTGATTAGCTGAGCTGTGCCCACCCCTGCAACCTACATGTGCATTCTGAGAACACAGAGAGTACTAGAACGAACATACATTTTTAGAGAAACTACCAGATAAGAGTGCTCATCCTATATGACAACAACAAAACCTTACAGTCTGTGAAGAGCTTACTGAGTCAAGAGATCGCTGGACTGAGATGTCTAGTGATGCTGATACTGATATCTTTGCAGGAGAACAAAGGTTTTAGGGTTCCGTAGTTCCTGTTTTAAGGTGCCCTGACACTTGCACGACTTTGATCTGCTCACTTGCTCGTACTTCGTCGTGACGATCCCATCCGCTATGTTCCCAGCTGGATGCCGTGCTTTGTTCCACTGGATGCTGCGCTTTGCACTGCTGGACGTTGCATATATAAAATAATTATTTCATAGTTCTAATTGATTCCGGAATCACAGAGGACCATTTCAACTGCCACTTTTTTCCCTTGCTCTCTCGTGTGCTTAATGAGGTGGAGAAAGCATCTGGAACTGACTAAAGGTAATTATTTGTAATGTTTATATTGTAATAGCTTGGTAAAACAGTTGCATGTTCATTCCTTCTTATGAATGGCTGTAAAAGTATGATTATGATAGATATGACATCTTGTTATAATCGTTCAGACGAGCTGCACTTTGATGTGGTGCACTGACACAATCACTCACTCTCACATGCAGTGTTTTTGAATTGTTTGCACAATGTTCATGTGAAGTTCAAGTAATTAATGCATGACGGAGATTCTGAACACTTCAACATTTTCTTTGCGCACGAGCATGAAGCTGCGCACAGTTTACAATGAGTCTGAGACGAGTTTACTCTCCTGCACAACAGAGTGCCTGCAAGTGCGTGGATCAAAGTCATGCAAGCATCAGGGCAAACTAACCTTGAGTTTAACGACACAATGCCTACAAATGTTTACAAATGTTTTATATATTAGTGAAAAAAATATAATAATGGCGCATGTCTCATGTCCTCTCATCTCAGGTTTTTTGAGTAGATATGTTAAAAATTATGAAAATTAGTGGTTTGAAGTGTATAACTATTTTTAATGTCTACACAAGGTGGAAAGTAGAAGATCATGAAGAAGAGGACAGTTTGCCTGGAGAGGACAGAAGCAGCAAGAATGATAATATCCTCAGTCCTCCAGTGGACCAGTTTGGTTCTGCAGATAGAGAAAAGAGGCTTTAAGAGGCACGGAGGTTAAATGTCTTTAACAGGGGTGCACACTGCTGGGTCAAGTGGTGATTGAGGCTATGAAGGGTATAGTGACTTTTTAAAAGTTGTGGACTGTTGGCAGAATCATTAAAGTTTAAAATGGGCCAGGTTTTGGGAAAAGGTGTTAGATATTCATTCATTTTATTAAAAAAAACTGCTCAGTATCTGATGAGGTTCTATGCCTTCAAGCTCTGCGAATGCTTCATAGGTAGAAATGATAGTGATTGCATGAAGCCATGAAAAACAATCCAAACATGAAATACTGAGACATCAAAGCCTCCAAAGTGATTTGTTTATTGCATTCACCAAAGAGGTTCCCCATCTTTACACTCAAAGCACAACTGCATGAGGCTGGCTTCAAAAGTGAGCGTGTCCCCATAGAAACCCATGTTCAAATGTCCAACTTTACAGCAGGAATAAACATGCTTACAGTCAGGTACAAACAACAATTTTAGTCACTATACCTCTTCTTCCCGTTCATGACAAGTGTGTGTATGTGTGTCTGTGTGTGTGTGTGTGTGGGGGGGGGGGGGGGTATGCTAGCACTGACTAACAGGTTTTAATAAGTAGGTTCAGTTGGTTCAGTTACTGAGACTATATGTAGGTGATAGTTTTTAATACCTGAGCCAAACCTACCCATTAGTACACCAGTTGCGCCAATAAAAATCAAAAATCTAAATCCAGGTTGCCTTGCTTGTTAGCCTTAGCGAGCTTGGTAACTTCAGCACAAGTGGCTGTGTTCAGGCTTCATTCGTCCCACCTGGTCACGCCTGTCATACCCATGCTCCACCCTTTTGCCCATTTGTGGGGCAGATCCAAGTACTGCCAAGGTAGCAACATCCAAAGTCAATGTACATGAGCTTAAAACTATGTTTTCAAAAACCTGCAGGTTTTTGTGATTAAGGGTGTGTTAATTATATACTGCTTACAATAATTAGGGGAACACAGTGACCCCTAATTATTTTGGGCAGTGTACATACAGTTTATGCTGAAACTCAAACCAAGGTTAGTGTGTTGCTACTGTGTGTGCAGTTGTTAAGCTTTGAAACAAACATGCTTTGGTATCAAACAAAAAATCTACAAATCTCTTTGTGTCTGAAGAGGCTCTCACAATTGATCAGTTTGCAGGCTTTTTTTATGTTGGTGCTACTCCGTATGAAATAAGTGTTTTAAGTCACTGATGCTGCAGAGAACAAAGGCTCGTGTCATTATGATACAGAAATCCCACATGCATGAAATAGGTGTCACGTGCACACACCAGTGTCAAATACATATCTGTAGAGAAAGTGCAAAGAGAGAGAGCAAGGGTGTCAGATGAGGAGTTAACTGCAAAATTACCCACGCACGAAAAAGTGACAGCAGCGCAAAGTTCAAAGGAAATGTGAACAGGTTTTATGAAAAACTACCAGAGTGCACTCTGAAAATAACACTATATAAGTCTTTGAAGTTTGACAAAGGCAGGAAATGCTGCATATATACAAGGAACATTCTGTATTAAATGCAACATACAATCCTGGGACATTGCAAACAGCTGAGTTGCTGCACAAGGAACAATGGCCTTCATGGCACCAGGACCCTGTGATTAGCATCCAGGCCTCATAATCACATGCTTGCCTGGCTATTTTTGTGAATTACGGTGCAGAAATAATCCAGACTATAGTTTCCTGTTTGTTCTCACAGGACCATTACTGTATTGGTCAAGATTCATCAAATCTCGGACCAAACAGCTCAGAACCCTCTCATGTGATTACCTTTTTTAAAGTAAAGGGTGAAATGTCTCCAAAATGTCACCGATGTGTCATGAACAGCCTGCAGTGCCGTCATGACATTACTGCAAGCTGCATCCGCTGTGTCTAATGTATATAAAGATTCTCAGTTTGTCCAATCATTGCATTATCAAGTGCTGTAAGTTATTTTGATAATTGACTAATCTAATGATTGTTACAACAATCAATTGATTAATCAGGTGTTTAAAGTAACTACTGTGAAAGTGGCCTGGCAGAATTTTCTGCACTATGTACAGTGAGGAAAATAAGTATTTGAACACCCTGCAATTTTGCAAGTTCTCCCACTTAGAAATCATGGAGGGGTCTGAAATTTTTGTCTTAGGTGCATGTCCACTGTGAGACATAATCTAAAAAAAAAAATCCAGAAATCACAATGTATGATTTTTTTAATAATTTATTTGTATGTTACTGCTGCAAATAAGTATTTCTGCACCTGTAAAAATCAATGTTAATATTTGGTACAGTAGCTTTTGTTTGCAATTACAGAGAACAAATGTTTCCTGTAGTTTTTCACCAGGTTTGCACACACTGCAGCAGGGATTTTGGTTCACTCCTCCATACAGCTCTTCTCCAAATCTTTCAGGTTTGGAGTTTCAGCTCCCTCCAAAGATTTTCTATTGAGTTCAGGTCTGGAGACTGGCCGGGCCACTCCAGGACCTTGAAATGCTTCTTACGGAGCCCCTCCTTAGTTGCCCTGGCTGTGTTTTTGGGGTCATTGTCATGCTGGAAGACCCAGCCATGACCCATCTTCAGTGCTCTTACTGAGGGAAGGAGGTTTTTTACCAAAATCTCGCAATACATGACCCCATCCATCCTCCCTTCAATACGGTGCAGTCGTCCTGTCCCGTTTGCAGAAGAGCACCCCCAGAGTATGATGTTTCCACCCCCATGCTTCACGGTTGGGATGGTTTTCTTGGGGTTGTTCTCATCCTCTAAACATGGTAAGTGGAGTTGATTCCAAAAAGCTCTATTCTGGTCTCATCTGACCACATGACCTTCTCCCATGCCTCCTCTGGATCACCCAGATGGTCACTGGTGAAGTTCAAATGGGCCTGGACATGTGCTGGCTTGAGCAGGGGGACCTTGCTGCCCTGAAAGATTTTACACCATGACAGCATCATGTGTTACTAATGTAATCTTTGTGACTGTGGTCCCAGCTCTCTTCAGGTCATTGACCAGGTCCTCCTGTGTAGTTCTGAGCTTTCTCAGAATCATCCTTACCCCACAAAGTGAGATCTTGCATGGAACCCCAGACCGAGAGAGACTGACAGTCATCTTGTGTTTCTTCCACTTTCTAATAAATACGAGGTCTGTCCAAAAAGTATCAGACCTTTTTTTCAAAAACCTTATGGATTTGAATCACGTGTGCTTGCATGAGCCAAGCTTGAACCTTCATGCGCATGCGTGATTTTTTTCACGCCCGTCGGTTGCATCATTCGCCTGTGAGAAGGCTTTGTGTGAGCACTGGTCCTCCCCTCTCGTTGGATTTTCATTGCGAGGTGGAACGATTTGGAGCTTTGCTGCATCAAATTTTTCCAGAAACTGTGAGAGACAGCCAGGTGGAAACCATTCGGAAGATTCAGACGGCTTTCGGTGACGATCCTATGGGCATCACACAGATTAAGGAGTGTTATAACCGGTTTAAAGACGGCGCACAATGGCGGAGGGCGCGCCGCGCTCCGAGCGGCCATTGACAGGCTGAAACGACCAGATCATTTCCAAAGTGAACGCTGTGTTGATCCGGGACGTCGTCTGACTACCAGAGAAATTGCAGAAGAGGTGGACATCAGCACTTTTTCGGCACATTCCACTGTTACAGGAGATTTTGTAATGAAAGACGTGCGGAAGTTGGAAGTCTCACAGGACATGTTGTGACATGTCCAGCTCTTACACAATTCCTCGGATACTCACTCGACTGAAAAGCCACCGAAAGCCGTTTGAATCTTCCGAATGGTTTCCACCTGGCTGTCTCTCACAGTTTATGGAAAAATTTGATTCAGCGCTGGTCCAATCGTTCAGACATTTTCCTCGCAATGAAAATCCAACAAGGGGGGAGGACCAGTGCTCACTCAAAGCCTACTCACAGGCAAATGACGCAACCGACAGGCGTGAAAAAACTCACGCATGCACACGAAGGTTCAAGGTTGGCTCATGCAAGCACATGTGATTCAAATCCATAAGGTTTTTGAAAAAAAAATAAAAAGGTCTGATACTTTTTGGACAGACCTCGTAATCATAACAGTTGTTGTCTTCTACCAAGCTGCTTGCCTGTTGTCCATCCCAGCCTTGTGCAGATCTACAGCTTTGTCACTGGTGTCCTTAGACAGCTCTTTGGTCTTGGCTATGGTGGACAGGTTGGAGTGTGATTGATTGAGTGTGTGAACAGGTGTCTTTTATACAGGCAACATGTTCAAACAGGTGCAATTAATACAGGTAAAGAGTGCAGAATAAGAGGGCTTCTTGAAGAAAAATTAACAGGTCTGTGTGAGCCAGAATTCTTGCTGGTTGGTAGGGGATCAAATACTTATTTGCAGCAGTAACATACAAATAAATTATTAAAAATCATACACTGTGATTTCTGGATTTTTTTTTTTAGATTATGTCTCTCACAGTGGACATGCACCTAAGATGAAAATTTCAGACCCCTCCATGGTTTCTAAGTGGGAGAACATGTAAAATCGCAGGGTGTTCAAATACTTATTTTCCTCACTGTAGCTGTAAAGTTTGAGATTGCAGCCCAGATAATACCCAGCAATTCTGTTCTGGAAAAGTACACGGGTCAGATCACTCTGGAGGATCCATGTGTTTACGCAGGCTGCACAATTATGTGTGCAGCTGAGTGCCAATCCTTGTCGAGTGGAGCCACCAAGGCTTCTGCAGCAAGCAACATGGACTCTGACATTAATACTCACTGTGTCATTCATTCATTTGTTTTTATACCCATTTATTCCAATTAAGAGTGTAGGGTGGCGGGGTGGGGGTGGGGGGGTAGTAGAGCCTATCCCAGTGGTCACTATGTGAGAGCTGGGGTACATCCCAGGCAGGACGCCAGTCTATCGCAGAGTCACGTTGACACATTCTGTATTCAGCTAGTGGATGGCTGGCTGTCTCTCCCCTCATGTATGTGGTGTAAGCATTCAGTAGTTTTGTTCACAATATGCCACTTCATTCAATACAGAGATAACAAGATAGCAGCCCATTTGCAAGTGGTTATCAGGTCTGGTTCCACAGAAAGGCTGGACACAAATGCAGGACTCGATAACAGAGCTCTGTGAGTAAAAACAGTTTACTGAAGCAGTAAAGAGGGTCCGGTACACAAAAAGGCAGTCCAACAAGAGCAGAAATACATGGAACATCAGGCTTAGGCGTGGTCGATAATACAGGCAGGTGGTCATAACACATAAGAGGCAAGCAGGTCAGGAATACACAAAAACAGAGGTCGAGAGAAGGCACAAGGTGCATCAATCTGGTGAAGGAGTAAGGCAGACAGAGGAACTTAAATACACCCAGGTGATGAGGTGCAGATTGGAAGCAGGTGTGTGTGGAATGCACCGGAAAGCCAGCAGAGACAGACAAGAGAGAAAGGGGCAGACAGACCCAAACGGGAAAAACCCCAGCAAGAGAAGCAGGCGAACAATACAAAAACAACCCCAACACAACAAAACCTCACATCCTGACAGTCCCCTCCCCCCCAGGGCCGACTCTGGATGGCCCAGGAGCAGAAGGATTAGCTGCGTGAAAGTCACAAATGAGACCGGAGTCAAGGATGACACGGGAAGGAACCCGTGACCGCTCCTCGGGGCCGTACCCCTCCTAATCGATCAAGTATTGAAAACTGTGGCCCCGATGATGGGAGGCAAGAAGCAGCTGCACAGAGACAACCCCCCCCC
The DNA here is from genome assembly GCF_902500255.1 of Thalassophryne amazonica. NCBI lineage: Eukaryota > Metazoa > Chordata > Actinopteri > Batrachoidiformes > Batrachoididae > Thalassophryne > Thalassophryne amazonica. The sequence goes on from NC_047107.1 coordinate 79,645,408, forward strand.
CCCACACACACACACACACAGACACACACACCAGGCAGCAGGTGGGGGAACAGCCAGGGGGGCTCAACAAACTGGACATGATGGGCTTAATCTGACTAACATGGAAAGTGGGATGAATACGCATGGAACTGGGCAATTCAAGATGGACAGAGACGGGATTGATGACCTTAGTCACAGGAAAAGGACCGATGAACCTAGGAGCGAATCTGCGCAGCACCCCGTGGAGTAGCAAATGGCGAGTAGATAACCAAAGCTTTTGGCCTGCAGCGTAGGCAGGGGCAGAAGACCGGTCAGCAGTTACCTTATAAAGAGTGGAAGATCGGCTAAGGGTGCAACGAGCCCGCTCCCAGATTCGCCGGCACTGAGTGATCAAGCTGAGGGCAGATGGAACTGGGGACCGAAGAGTTGTGGGTGAGAATAAAGAGGGCTGGTGACCAAAGACTACATGAAAAGGAGAATAACTGCATGAGGCAGAAGGCAAACTATTGTGTGCTAGTTCAATCCACGCTAACTGTGATGGCCAGGTAGACAGGTGTTGCAAACACAAAATCCTAAGCCCCTTTTCCAACTCCTGATTAAAACGTTCAGCCTGACCGTTAGTTTGTGGATGATCAGACTGGAGGTAGACCCGAGGAGACAGCAGAACTCCCTCCAAAATCCAGCGATGAACTGAGGACCCCAGTCGGAGACAATATCCTGCGGGAAACCATGGAGACGGAACACGTGAGTAAGCATAACCTCAACTACATCCAACCAACAATATAAATGCAACACTTTTGGTTTTGCTCCCCATTTGGTTTACCAGTTTTATCACACAGCACAATGCCACAGATGTCGCAGATTTGAGGGGAGTGTGCCAATTGGCATGCTGACAGCAGAATGTCAACCAGAGCTGTGCTCTTGTATTGAAGTTTCATGTCTCTACCATAAGCCGTTTCCAAAGGCGGTTTCAGAGAATTTGGCAGTACATCCAACCAGCCTCACAACCGCAGACCACGTGTAACCTACACCAGCCCAGGACCTCCACATCCAGCATATTCACCTCCAAGATTGTCTGAGACCAGCCACTCGGACAGCTGCGGAACAATCGGTTTGCATAACCAAAAGAATTTCTGCACAAACTGTCAGAAACTGTCTCAGGGAAGCTTCTCCTTCTGACATGCTCGTCGTCCTCATCGGGGTCTCAAACCTGACTTCAGTTCGTCGTCGTAACCGACTTGAGGGGGCAAATGTTCACATTTGCTGGCGTTTGGCACGTTGGGAGAGTTGTTCTCTTCATGGATGATGCGAAGGAGATGTGTTGCAATGCACTGAGGCAAATGGTGGTCACACCCAGAATACTGATTGGTATCCCCCCCCAACTAAACAAAACTGCACCTTTCAGAGTGGCCTTTTATGTGGGCAGTCTAAGGCACACCTGTGCACTAATCATGGTGTCTAATCAGCATCTTGATATGGCACACCTGTGAGGTGGTATGGATTATCTCAGCAAAGGAGAAGTGCTCACTATCACAGATTCGACTGGTTGTGAACAATATTTGAGGGTAAATGGTGATATTGTGTATGTGGAAAAAGTTTTAGATCTTTGAGTCATCTCATACAAAATGGAGCAAAACCAAAAGTGTTGCGTTTATATTTTTGTTGAGTATAGTTTTTGGGCAGAAGCTAACTTTGGTAAAGGCATGAAATGACACATTTTTGGCATAACCGATCAATATACAGTCAAAATAACATTGTGTCCCCTTTGATGGCGGAAGTCCAGTGACAAAGTCTACAGAAATGTGAGTCGGGGTTGTCTAGGTATAGACAGAGGCAATAATGTACCGGCTGGTGGACGTGTTAAGGATTTATGCACTGCGAAATCTGACAGGCATTCACAAATTCTGCAAAATCTGTGGCCATACGTGGCCACAGAAACGTTGTAACACATGCATAGTTTTCTTTATTCCGGGATGGCAAGCAAAATGGCTACTATGACCCCAGTTAATCACCTCCCCTCTGAGTGAAGCCGGAATGAACAGCTTGCCCGGTGGACATTCAGCAGGTAAGCATACGGTCTCTAGAGCAGCTTTTACCCGGGATTCCATTTCCCAGGTTATGGCAGAGACAAAGCAAGAGGGTGGAAGAATGTTGCCAGGATCAGATAGGGCATCAGGACCATCATACTGTCTCAACAATGCTTCAGGTTTACCGTTCTTAGTGCCAGGTCGATAGGAGATAATAAAGTCAAAACGACTGAAAAATATAGCCCACCATGCCTGACGAGCATTAAGACGTTTCGCTGTTCTTAAATACGCTAAATTCTTATGATTGGTATACACTATAAATGACATTTGTGCCCCCCTCCAGCCAGTGACACCACTCCTCCAAGGCCAATTTGATCGCTACCAGTTTGCGGTCGCCAATGCAGTAATTGCGCTCTGCGGAAGACAACTTGTGGGACAGAAAAGTCCACTTGAACACCCGTAGAGACGAGGTCACGTTATGCATTGGAGTGGTGACTGTACTGACATTTCAGATGAACTTACGGTAAAAGTTCGCAAACCCCAGAAACCTCTGAACCTCCTTACGGTTGGTCGGAACCGCCCACTCGCGCACGGCCGCCACTTTACCTGGGTCCATCTGAATCCTCCCTTCCGAGATTACAAACCCCAGAAAGATACAGTTGTTCTGTGGAATTCACATTTTTCTGCCTTAACTTACAAATCGTTGTGTAACAGGGTTTGCAGGACTGTGCGCACATGCTGGGTGTGGGCCTTGAGATCAGGGGAAAAGATCAGGATGTCATCTAAATAAACAAACACAAATTTATTCAAAAAGTCGCGTAAAACATCATTAACCAGATTTTGGAAAATAGCCGGTGCGTTGGTGAGCCCGAAAGGCATCACCAAATATTTGTAATGACTCGTGGGAGTGTTAAATGCCATTTTCCACTCATCTCCTTGTTTTATTCTGACCAAGTGGTAAGCATTGCATAGGTCTAATTTAGTAAAGATCTTGGTGCCTTCTAATAACTCAAAAGCAGTAGAGATCAAAGTGCTTTTTCACAGTAATTTCGTTTAAGCCTCGATAATCAATACATGGTAAAAGTGACTTATCCTTCTTTTCTACAAAGAACAAACCCGCCCCTGCAGGCGATGATGAGGGACGAATCAAACCCGCATCGAGCACCTCTTGGATATACTGTTGCATGGCGATGCGTTCAGGACCCGACAGAGAAAACAGTTTTCCCCGCAGCGGACTCGCCCCTGGCAACAAATCGATCGTGCAGTTGTAAACTCGATGAGGAAGCAGTGATTTAGCCTTAGCTTTGCTGAATACCGGTAACAAACAGGAAGGTACTCCCACCAGATCAGGAGCAACATTAGACGGAGGTGCAGGGATCTTTATCAGACAATTTTTAGAGTAAGAAGGGCCCCATGAAATTATTGCCCCATGGACCCAGTCGAAAATGGGACTGTGTAGTTGCAGCCAGGGATGCCCCAGAATAACAGAATGAGTCATCTTGTCTAAGACAAAGAAGCTGATTGACTCCACATGGTTCTCATTGACAGTTAAGCGGATTGACTGAGTGCGTTGAGTAATTTGTCCCATATCATGGCCATCCACAGCCTTCACCACCAGAGGTCGTGAGAGGCGGAAGACTTTAAGGTGCAGGGATCTGGTGAGAGAAGATAAATTGGCATCAGACTTAGAATCCACAAAAGCGGGCACTGAAACGGAGGACAGAGCAGATTCTAATTTAACAGAAATAGAATTCTGAGAGGCCGAGGAAGAAATTGAATTTTGACTCACCCACACCTCTGGCTGAGAATTACTGGAGGCTCCCTTGGCTGGACAACCAGAAACCACATGACCCGACTGTCCACAATAAAAACTGAGTCCCTCTTCCCGTCTGCGGTGTCGTTCCTCCCACAACAGCCGTGTACGGCCCTGCAGCACAGGTTTGTCAGCACTGCAGAGAGCGGAGTCAGCTTCGGAGCAATGAGACGAGACACTCAGATGAGTGGGCGTGGAGGAGCATGGTGGTTGGAGGCGAGTCTCCCGGCGGGGCCGTTCGGCCAAGCACCGGTCGATCTGGATAGCCAGGGCGATCAGTTCATCAAGGTCATCTGGAAGATCCGTAGAAATTAATCGATCCTGGATGTCCATGGACAGCCCCTGGAAGAACACATCGAGGAGTGCAGCACAATATTCACTCTTGGTGGTGAGGATGCGGAAGTTGACAAAGTAGTCCGCCACCCGACAAGTGCCCTGCTTCAGCCTCAGTAGGGAGTGCGCTGCCTCCCTTCCCAGGGATATGTGTTGGGAAACCTGCTGGAGCGCAGCGGTGAATGCCTGGAGGGAGGAGCAAGATGGCGACCGACGGCTCCATTCAGCGGTAGCCCACGCCGCAGCCCGGCCAGACAAGTGAGATATCATATATGCTATCATCGTCTTTTCAGACGGGAACATAGATGACATGAGTTCAAAGTGTAGCTTACACTGTGTAATAAAAGGCAAAACGTTGCGCCAATCCGTCCGCACGTCTTTCATTAAAAATCTCCTTTAACAGTGGAATGTCCGGATAAACTGCTGATCCCGACCTCTTCTGAAAGTTCTCTGTTCTCTCACGACGTCCTGGGTCAACAGAGGCTTAAATTTGGAAGCTTTCAGCTTGAAACAGGATGACGACGTCGCCTCGGAGCACTGCGCGATGTCCCGCTCCGTGGGAAGTCCTCACAGTGATAGAAACAATCCAAAATCTCTCATCAGCCGTTAAAATTTTGACCGAAAACCAGCTTAATTTGTCGAATGGTATCCACTCGGATGTGCCTCACCGTTTTGGAAAAAATTTTGATGAAGCACAGCGCCAGTCTCTCAGCAACTTCTCAGACAATGAAAATCCGACGAGGGGGCTGGACCACTCCTCCCACAAGGTGTGCTCACAGACGAATGACGTCACCGACAGGCGTGGAAAAACTCACGCATGCGCACGAAGGTTCAAGCTTGGCTGACGTAAAAACATATGAATCAAATCCATATAGTTTTTTTAAAAAATAAAAAGGTAGGATACTTTTCTAATAGACCTCGTATATATATATATATATATATATATATATATTGGACGAGGCGCAGCCGAGTCCAACATAAGTTTTCTGAATTGGTCAGTGGGAACCAATCCAATATAACTTTTGGTCCTAGCCTTTTTGGATCCTTTTGGATCCAACATAACGTTCTGACGCCAAGCATGCCAAAATACAGGTAAATGATGGACAGAAAGGCTAATCTGTGATTGGCTATTGCAATCTGAGTGGAGCACATATACGAGGTCTGTTAGAAAAGTATCCAACCTTTTTATTTTTTTCAAAAACCATATGGATTTGAATCACGTGTGATTGCATCAGCCAAGCTTGAACCTTCATGCGCATGTGTGAGTTTTTTCACGCCTGTCGGTTGCGTTATTCGCCTGTGAGCAGCCTTTGTGTGAGCAGTGGTCCACCCCTCTTGTCGGATTTTTATTGCGAATAAATGTCTGAACGATTTGGAGCTTTGCTGCATCAATTTTTTCCAGAAACTGTGAGAAACCTCCAGGTGGTAACCATTCGGAAAATTCAAATGGCTTTGAGGGACGATTTTATGGGGATTACACAGATTAAGGAGTGCTCCAGCCGGTTTAAAGACCGCCCACAGCTGCTGAGAGCGCGCCGCGCTCCGAGCGCCGATCGACAGGCTGAAACAACCAGATCATTTCCAACGTGAAGGCTTTGTTGATCCGGGACGTCGTCTGACTTACATAAAAATGGCAGAAGACGTGGACATCAGTACTTTTTCGGCACATTCCACTGTTACAGTTTTTTTCATGGAAAGAAAAGCGGACAGATGCGCCACCATGCCGCTCATGGCGCGGCACAAAACCACCTCCGTGTTGGTCTCACAGGACGGCTTTCAGATGGCTTTCAGACGGCTGTCTGTGGGTTTTCAGTCGTGTGACTAACCGAGAAATTGTGGATGAGCCTGGACATGCCAGAACATGTCCTGTGAGGCTTAATCACGGCGTTGCTTTGCGCCATGCGGCTCCACCGCGACGGGCGGGATTCCTCCACATGGACGGTCTCAATGTGCCGAAAAAGTGCTGATGTCCACGTCTTCTGCAATTCCTGTGCTAGTCAGAGGACATCCCGGATAAAACACAGCGTCCAGTTTGGAAATGAACGGCACATTCCACTGTTAAAGGAGTTTTCGTGATGGAAAGAGGAGCGGTTGACGCGCGAATGACGCAACCGACAGGCGTGAAAAAACTCACGCATGCGCACGAAGGTTCAAGCTTGGCTGATGCAATCACACGTGATTCAAATCCATATGGTTTTTGAAAAAAATAAAAAGGTCAGATACTTTTCTAACAGACCTCATATATATATATATATATATATATATGTTTACAAAGATCTAAATTGTAAAAACAGTAACACTGTGGGCTTGTTTTTGGCTAAAGTCACAGATTTGGGTTTTCAAAAATACTTGTCTGTTTCAACAAAGTGCCTCCTGTGTCTGTTTAGATATGACAGGACCCTCGTGGAAATAACATTCATGACTGTGAGTGTCATTTGATTGGCAACATATATATTCAGGAAGACCTGAGCTGTATCACCATCATACCTAAAATTTCTGTCATAACTTTAATGACAAAAAGTCACTCATTAAATTTTTACACGCAGCACTATAGAATTATATTTTGCCTGCATGTCTGAAAGCGGCTCTGGACAGAGTACTGAAATCTGCAGACTTACAGACTGTGAGAAAATGCAGTCACGCTGCAGTTGCAGCTAAAATTGCTTATCTATAAACCAAGCCAGACTTGGAACTAAAACTGCTTATCTATAATAAAATACTCAGCCCCAAACCATATTGTGGCCTCAGGAAAAATTACATTTGCCCTGTATAGTTTTGCAGATGATATGCTTTTGCAGCATAGATTCACAGCTCAAGAAACAGATGAAGTAACAGAGTGTGTGAGCCATTAACCACTACTTCAGGCGATTAGGCATTTATTCTGTTCTCACATAAGATTTGACTATTTTGATTTTCAGATGTCTGACATATCATTTATTTTTAGAGACCTTTGGCATGATTCCACGTATGCTATTGATTCAATTCTAACAGAAAAAGAAGTAGTAAGCCCTATATAGGGCCTAAGGCCTATTGGTGCTGGTGCTCCTCTGTGGATTCTGCAGTGTCAAGTGGATAAGAGTCTACAGCTACCCCTGGATGGGATCACAGCCAAACGCAGGTTATTTCCTCAAGGTCAGGTCAGATCAGGTGTGGAAGCTTGCGTAGTTCCGCGCACTGGTGCATCACCCACAACATGGAACCGCCCTGGTCCTGGATGACAAAACCCAGACATAAAACCAGTACATCGCCTCTTTTCAAAAGTAGCCAACCATCTAGTAATCTAGTAATTGGTACCAATTACTTGGTCATTCCAGTAATTTGTCATTCCATTGGTACCCAAAGCTCTAATTACAACAACAAATCTAACAGAATTACAGGAATCTCATTTCTACTTTTAAAAAAATGCAATTTTCATTAAGGTGCAAATCTGAGAGCATACGCCAATTAGCAGGCTTCCTTAGAAATCTTTTCAAGTGGATTTTTTAGTGTAGCCTACACTCTCAGTTATCCAGAGGACACAGATCAGAATTTCTGAACACAGACAGAGGCATCTTAGCTGTAGGCTCCCATGCATCCTCCTGGCTTTCAACACAAATGTTAAACAAATGATTAAAAAGTGAGGCGACTGTTGAAATCTGCAATACATGTAAACGCCTTCATCACATCACTGTTGTGAAAGTGTCGTGACACGGACCCACAACAGGGGGCGTTAATGAACGGACAATGGATAAGCCAAAAAGTAACAATTTAATGTTGTGAATCGCACAACGAAGTACAGACAATAACAATATGGTGGAATGTCAATTATACACAAGGTGACGTGTGGGCAGGCTCGACGATAGAAGACGTCTGGCGAGAGAAGAGCCGGATCCCACACAGCTTCCACCACCAACGGAGCTGAAGAACACCGGAGCCGCCAAGCCCTGCGCCCCAGGTGGCCACTGTCTTCAGCAGTCAGTCCCAGTACTGCTGGCAGAGAACAGAGACAGTACTGATGAGTGTGAGTTCGCACACTCAGTAATCCCACAGTCAGTGTTTATACTCAACAAAAATATAAACGCAACACTTTGGTTTTGCTCCCATTTTGTATGAGATGAACTCAAAGATCTAAAACTTTTTCCACATACACAATATCACCATTTCCCTCAAATATTGTTCACAAACCAGTCTAAATCTGTGATAGTGAGCACTTCTCCTTTGCTGAGATAATCCATCCCACCTCACAGGTGTGCCATATCAAGATGCTGATTAGACACCATGATTAGTGCACAGGTGTGCCTTAGACTGCCCACAATAAAAGGCCACTCTGAAAGGTACAGTTTTGTTTTACTCGGGGGGAATACCAGTCAGTATCTGGTGTGACCACCATATGCCTCATGCAGTGCAACACATCTCCTTCGCATCATCTGTGAAGAGAACACCTCTCCAACGTGCCAAACGCCAGCGAATGTGAGCATTTGCCCACTCAAGTCGGTTACGACGACGAACTGGAGTCAGGTCGAGACCCCGATGAGGACGACGAGCATGCAGATGAGCTTCCCTGAGACGGTTTCTGACAGTTTGTGCAGAAATTCTTTGGTTATGCAAACCGATTGTTTCAGCAGCTGTCCGAGTGGCTGGTCTCAGACGATCTTGGAGGTGAACATGCTGGATGTGGAGGTCCTGGGCTGGTGTGGTTACACGTGGTCTGCGGTTGTGAAGCTGGTTGGATGTACTGCCAAATTCTCTGAAACGCCTTTGGAGATGGCTTATGGTAGAGAAATGAACATTCAATACACGAGCAACAGCTCTGGTTGACATTCCTGCTGTCAGCATGCCAATTGCACGCTCCCTCAAATCTTGCGACATCTGTGGCATTGTGCTGTGTGATAAAACTGCTTCTTTCAGAGTGGCCTTTTATTGTGGACAGTCTAAGGCACACCTGTGCACTAATCATGGTGTCTAATCAGCATCTTGATATGGCACACCTGTGAGGTGGGATGGATTATCTCAGCAAAGGAGAAGTGCTCACTATCACAGATTTAGACTGGTTTGTGAACAATATTTGAGGGAAATGGTGATATTGTGTATGTGGAAAAAGTTTTAGATCTTTGAGTTCATCTCATACAAAATGGGAGCAAAACCAAAAGTGTTGCGTTTATATTTTGTTGAGTATAGTTAGGAGGGAGAACCTCCACCTCCGAATTACACACTCGTGCAGCTCCTGAGACAACCACTTATCTGGGTGGGGTGGGAGGCAAAGCCGTCGCAGTCCACACCAAACGCCAACTCAGCAGACAGGGAATCCGTCCCAGGAAAACGGCTGCAAAAGAGATCAGACTAATGCTCGAATAAGGTTCAGCAGAGAAATTACCTGAATGGTAGCTGATTTCTCAGCGGGGAGGTGGAGTTGCAGTCCGGCCTTTATGGTGGTGGTGATGTGTAGTGGATGAGTGACAGCTGGTACGGATGATGAGTGACAGCTGTCACTCCCGGTCGCTCCGACGCCCTCTCGTGCTTGAAGCCCGCACTTCAAGCAGGGCGCCATCTTGTGGTGGTGGGCCAGCAGTACCTCCTCTTCAGCGGCCCACACAACAATCACAAGCTAAATGTGGTAATTCACAGTAATGTCATTATAAAGTTCATGTTAACAGACTGACTGGTGGCATCATATCTGGAAATCTATAAAATGCTGACTGGGGTCACACGTTCATTACATATTTTATTCAACAAATGTCCTATTGTGGAAAACAGTAAAACACTGAAAACAGGAAAAAACAGTAATTATTATTTGAATAATCAGGCACACAAAGGAGATGCTGGCACTCATATTGACAGAACACAGATGCTCCAGGACAACCTCTGCACTGCTGTTGACATTGTGAGCCGATCTGTTTGCTCGTGCATTGTGAAGACTTGTTGAAGACTGCTGCTATTTGTGCAGCTTAGTAACGCTGTTGTGACGCTTAGCCATTGTTTTGTGTTATTTTTTACAAAAGCCTTCATAATGGTGTCTCTTTATCATTTCAAAAGAACTAATTGTCAAAAAGGCAATAGACAAGCATTGTTGCAGACAGAATAGACCCACAGACACACAAAGATATACACGTGCACATGGTATTTTTTCTACCGTACACAGAAAGCCCTTGAAACTGCTAATGCTAACTGCTATGTGCAATCCAACGTTCTATCATTAGTCAGGCTGTGTCCACACTACTTTCTCAGGAACATTCCACCATGCTGAGCAATGTTTAGACACCCCTAATGTGAGTGAGCAAGTCAGTCCGGGTGAAGACTTGCAATTTTGCATGCAGGTGAACATTAATATGAAGGTGATTAGAATTTGGGCTACCTGGTCATAATCAGTCATAAGATTTTATTGTATTAATTATTACCATATTCTCACTCAGGCATGTAACCTTATGTTGCCACCTAGTGGGAGAAAGAAAAACAAACAAACAAACAAAAAAACACATAACACAAAATAAATCGTAAATATAAGTCTCTGGCGATAATTTATGAACAGTCATGTAACAATGATTCGTAACAATTAACATTGCAGTCAGCAAGGTCACATCCTAGCTGACTGTATCCTGGCCAACTGTATCCAAGCCAGCACACCAATTTTATTTCAGTTAAATAAAATTTCATTGACCAAAGACCAGAGGTAGCACCATCAACATGTGGTTAGATGTCATTTTGAACATCTGGCTTGAGGCCTGTTGGTATTTTGGGACATTCTGATTTTGGAATTACCTCTAAGTCCTTGTTATTTTACTGTATTTTATTTTGTCTTAGTAGAATCATGTTTTTTTTTCATCATGTGCAGAATGCTGAAGAATCGACTGATGTCTGTGGTAAATGTTGAATGAATGAGGCGCTGTGACTCTTCAACTTCTAAAATAAGTTAATTTTCTTGTTGTGGAACAAAGCACCACCATCTTCTGGTTCAGACTGAGAAATGCACAGAGAGCAGACAAACACAGAGGGACTTCTTTAAAAAAACGGTATGTTTCATCAGCCATGACAAGGAACTAAAGTATTTTCAGATGTCGTTTTCCAAAATCAGGATGCTTTATGTGGAAAAGTTTTCACCAGGCTGTGATGATGAATTCGACTAAAACAATGTGACAGGTAAGATTAAGACTTTATATTTACTCCATGTGTGAATGGATTTAATATTTGTAACAGTCTGAACTGTTCACATGAGGACTGCAGGTTTCATTTATTCAGCCAATCATTAAACATATTTCAACTTATTAAGAAAAGTGTGTCAACAATCAGATAACTTACCTACTACTTATGGTCCACGTATGCGGGACGTATCAACTAATAAGCTGGCATGCGTCAAAAATATTGTGCATGCCCAAAGTTTTTCAATGTACTCACCGTATTACGTCAGAGTACTTCAACGTGCTCTTAACTTATACAAAACTTACCCATAAATTATTAGACGTACACCAGCGTATACCAGTGTTTTTAATTTGCCCGGCATACACTGGCTAATTCATCAAGGTGTGACATGGGTGTTAAAATAAACTCGGGGACTGTTTTGCAATTGACCAATTATGAAGTGTGACCCTTCAAAATTTAAAACCACAATGAAAATGTACTTTTTGTCCTCAGTTAATTTGCTTGTTTATCCTACAAGCCCGCTGTCAGTTGGTCATCTGCAACTGAGCCCCATCAGTGGAGCCATTTATTAGAGGCAGTAAAGAACAGCTGCCACTGGACAGCAGCTCTGCAAACACATGCACACTGGGTGTGTGTGGCTGTCCAGACATTAGTTTACCTCATCACACACAGTTCTGTATCCAAATGGGTTTGACAAGTGCAGAAAGACACACAACTCATCAAATATAAAACACACCCATGCACACACTCTCTTTCTGTTTGATTATGATTCTATGCTGATGTGCTTTGCAGGATCAGTGTGTGTGTGTTTTTAAGCAATCTCTGCTCAGCTTTGCCATCTGTTCTCTTTGCAGTGGAACACAACACTCGCTCTGACTGAAGGCACTTTGACTTGGTGGCAAAAATTACAAATTGGAGGAGAAAAACACTCAAGGCAGAAGTGGTTTAAGAAGTCACTTCATGGAGCCAAATGGTTTTGTAAACAGACAAGTCACAAAAATGGTTTTGCTGTGGATCTTGGGATGGACTGATGGTCTACCTGGGTGGTTCCGGAACCATGGTGGTTCCAGCAATGTGCAAGACCAGTCCATGCTCCCAGACCTGACCTGACCAATCCAGAACAAACCTTAGGATAATTAAACCCATTTCAAAATAGAGAATCAGTAAAGCCAATCCAAAACCAGAACCACGAGACCAGTAACAAATTAGAAGACTGATGTGGCAACTGTGAATCAACAAATTTTAAAAAGCAAAATAAACAATAATCCATTTATTATGGCCACAGCCTTTATATACAATGGAAACTCTGTGGCAACACAAATGATGCCCGAATACAACTTTTACCTTTTACCTGTACCAACTTTTACCAATACTTTGTACCTGTTTAAAAGCTACCACGGGACATTTTAACATTCAAGGAACTACAAGTATAGCTACGTCCATGTTGGCTTTCATTTTTCAGGAGGTTGCTGCTTGTCAAACATGACTAAAAGAGGTAATTTTCCATTTGCGTTCATTGTGCTCCATTTTTGCCACTCATTCCTCACATAAGAAAAATAAAAGAAAGTCTTGATTTTCTCACACCAGTGACCTACATAAAATAAGTTAAAAAAATATATCATAATAATAACTAGTTTAAAAACAGCTTATCTCAAATAAAAGAGAAAATGATCACATGTGAGAAGCTTCACCTCGTCATAACTTGACAGGTTTTCTTCAGAAAGGAATTATTAATTTATAAAGGCTGCTGATGCTTATTTTTCTGTTGACTAACAAATAAACAGAGCTGGATTCCGACACCAGTGTGGTGCATTCAAGTGTCACAAAATGCAGAGTACAGTATCTGGTGTAAATGTAATTTCCCTACCTCCCACACCAGCTGCCTCCACAGCAGAGAGTAGCCAGTCACGCAGAGGAGGTGTTTTTTATAGTCATAGCCTCGTCTTCAACTGACTGGTGGAGATGCTCCAAACAATTCCACATCTGAAACTGTGGGTCCAGAGACAGCAGCGTACTGGCAATATATGCACTAAAACCTGATGGAAAACATGGCTTTCTGAAGCGGAGAGTTAAATCTTGGCATGTTTCACTGTAGGATGGTAAATTCATCATTTTAACAGCAACACCAAATTAGCAACTTAAACCTTGAGACAGAAAAGGTCCAGCTGATGAGGAGCTACGGACACCTGCAAATCTGGAAACTTCTAAAAACTGGTCCAAAGAAGGCAAGAGAAGAAACATGTACACACACGAGCACGAGGACAGATTCATGTACAAGGCAGTGTTTCAGCACCCACATGTGAATGTGTACACACACGGTGGAGGTGTGCTGTGCCTCCCGGACCTCCCATCTGTTGAACAAGCAGTCCAGGTTGGTCTTAATGAGAAATAATGAGCTGACACTAAATAACAGCAGCTTGGATGAATTTCACCTCCACTTCAAATTTTATTGGAATGACATGGAAAATATTTTCATTTTAAAGATACAAAATAAATTTGTTTTAACTCTGCACAACTCAATACATTTATTTTGTTTCTGCTGCCCTTTGGTTAGAAACACATTTTTGCCTTTTGAACACACAGATTATAACTGTACTGCTGATTGACACATTATATCTCAGGCAGTCTCACTTATTGACGTACACTTTATATTGATAGTCATATAGTTATTACATTGATTTTCACGAATTTTAATTCACCATTAGGTGAAAAACAGGACAATGAAGCCATGTGAAAAATCACACAACAATCAGACATATTAACAATTAACCACCTTTAATTTCTCTTATTAAGTCAAAGCAAAAAAGACATTGCTTGGCCCCGACCAGCCAGCATGGCTGTTATCAAAAACATGAACAACACTTGAGTGTGTGTATATGATCATACAGACAGCATCAGACATCAAGTCAGGGAATCCAACTGGCTTTGCACAATCTCCAACTAGAAGAAAAAAGACAAAATATTGAGTGGGGAAAAAGTGAAGAGTTAGAGTGAAGTAAGAAAAAAAAAAAAAAAAAAAAAATAAAATATATATATATATATATATATATATATATATATATATATATATATATACACACACACACACACACACACACACACAGTGCATCCGGAAAATTTTCACAGCTTCACTTCACTTTTTCCACATTTTGTTATGTTGCAGCCTCATTCCAAAATGGAATAATGTGTGCAATACTTTGTTGCTGCACCTTTGGCAGCAATTATAGCTTCAATCTTCTTGAATATGATGCCACAAGCTTGGTGCATCTATCTTTGGGCAGTTTTGCAGATTCCTCTTTGCAGCACCTCTCAAGCACCTCTCAGGTTAGATGGTGCACAGCCATTTCACATCTCCCCAGAGATGTTCAATTGGATTCAGGTCTGGCTCCTTTGAAAATGGTAAATGGACTGCATTTGTACAGTGCTTTTCCATCGGCATCAGACAAAAGGCGCTCACTACACACCGGGAGCAATGGGAGATTAAAGACCTTGCCCAAGTCAGGCTGGGATTTGAACTGAGGATCTTCTGATCTCAAGCCCAACACCTTAACCACTAGACCATCTACTCCTCCTTTGATATCTTGGCTGTGTATAGGGTCATCGTCCTGCTGAAAGATGAACCGTCGCCCCAGTCTGAGGTCAAGAGCGCTCTGGAGCAGGTTTTCATCTAGGATGCCTCTATACATTGTTGTGTTCATCTTTCCCATCCTGATTATTTTCTCAGTTCCTGCCACTTTTTCAGTGGCAGGAACATCCCCGCCAGCATGATGCTGCCACCAACCATGCGTCACTGTAGGGATGGTGCCTGGTTTTCTCCAATCAAGTTCAATCTTTGTCTTATCAGACCAGAAAATTTTGTTTCTCATGTTCTGAGAGTCCTTCAGGTGTCTTTTGGCAAACTCCAAGTTGGCTGCCATGTGCCTTTTAATGAGGAGTGACTTCCATCTGGCCACTCTACCATACAAGTCTGATTGGTGGATTGCTGCAGAGATAGTTGTCCTTCTGGAAGGTTCTGCTCTCTCCACAGAGGAATGCTGGAGCTCTGACAGAGTGACCAAAAGGTTCTTGGTCACCTCCCTGACTAAGGCACTTCTATCCCAATTGGCCAGTTTAGACGTGCGGCCAGCTCTAGGAAGAGTCCGGGTGGATCTGAGCTTCTTCCATTTACAGATGATGGAGGCCACTGTGCTCATTGGGACCTTCAAAACAGCAGAAATGATTCTGTACCCTTCCCCAGATTTGTGCCTCAAGACAATCCTGTCTCCGAGGTCTACAGATAATTCCTTTGACTTCATGCTTGGTTTGTGCTCTGACATGCACTGTCAACTGTGGGACCTTATATTTAGACAGGTGTGTGTCTTTCCAAATCATGTCCAATCAACTGAATTTACCCCAGCTGGACACCAATTAAGCTGTAGAAACATTTCAAGGATGATTAGTGGCTCGTGTGTCATACATCACACTGACAAAGTGAGGAACCTTGGGGTAATTTTTGATCCTATGTTGTTCTTTGACCTTCACTTTACAGATATTAGGAGGACTGCTTTCTTCCACCTGTGAAATATAGCGAAGATTCGTCCCATCCTATCTGTGGCTGATGCCGAGACCCTGATTCATGCGTTTGTCTCTTCGAGATTGGACAACGGCAATGTTCTATTTTCTGGTTTACCACAGTCCAATATTGGTTCAAAATGCTGCAGCCAGACTTTTGATAGGAAGCAGAAGGTTTGGCCACATTACACCCATTTTGGCGTCTCTTCGCTGGCTTCCTGTCCCAGTGAGATCAGATTTTAAGGTGCTGTTAATAACTTATAAAATCATTCACGGACTGGCACCTCCCTATCTAGGTGACCTGCTATAACCCTACGTACCGGCCCTGGCTTTGCGTTTTCAGGGTGCAGGACTACTTTGTGTACCTAGAATGAATAAAAAGTCTGCGGGTCACAGAGCTTTCTCTTATCATGCCCTTGTTTTGTGGAATGATTTCCCTGCATCAATAAAACAGTCAGATTCTGTAGAGACTTTCAAGTCCAGACTTAAGAAGACTTTTCCCTTTCGTATGGCTAGCATACTGGCATAGTATGTTACTATGTTACAGTGGGCTGCGGCCTCAACTTTATGTAAAGTCTGGGTCTTTCAGTGAAGCTTAGGGCTAGTGGCCGGTCGGGATGGGATGATATGCTTTTCCCCCGATTCGATTCTCTCATGATTTTTTGTGTGCCAATTCGATTTAAATTGCGATTTTACGATATTGCAGATTTTTGCGATTCTTAGTTTGGCTTTCTTAATACCAGTGAAAAAGTTGCATAATGATGTCTACAGTCTATATCAGGAGGCATATTTTCCCCCCAAATACACATCACATGTGAATCTGTTTTTAATATTTATTTAGCAGCTTATTTAACTGTTCTGTTCAGTCAGTGCTGTAAAAAAAAAAAACTAATTTCACAAACAGAACACCTGAACCTGAGCACCTGAAAACTCAAATCTGAGCCTTTAACTTTATTAAATTGAATATAAAAAGTGTTCTTTTAAAACCATAGACTTCAAAAGTAGTAAATAAAATGTATAATAAACAAACAAAAATATTTACTTTTGTACCTTATTTAACTGTTCTGCTCAGCACCTGAACCTGAGCATCCGGAAACTCAAATGTGAGCCTTTTGTTTCAGAGAAATACTTTCTGGAAGGTATCATGTACCTTGGCTCGAGCTTGTGTAGCATGTTCCTGAAACCCGTATCTTCCACAACACTATAAGGCCACAAGTCTTTGCAAATAAAGTCCGCGATTGATTTTGTGATGGTTTTTGCTTTGTCAGAACTGCTGGGTAGATTGGAAAATGCTGCTTTCAGTGTTTGCTGGCATGCTGCTGCAGGACATTTGGTTGGAAGCTCTGCATTTACTTTAGGATGGTGCCTTGCTTGGTGGGCATTGAGGTTTGTCGTATTTCCGTAGTACGCAATGTGCGCATTACAGATTTTACAAATACCTTCAACATGTCCAGTTCTGCTTTTCCCTTCAAAGCAAAAAATCCAAAATGTGATGGTGGGGGTTTTATCCCCATGCCATGTTGCAAGTTGTCCGCCATTCTCCGCTTTCAATTTAAGGTTTTTTTTCCCCCAGCGGACGGATGTGACGTCACGTTGTCAGGTAGAGAGTCGAAGAAAAGCATTTCACTCTCTGCTGGAGAAAAGCGTTTACAAATCCAGTTGATAAATGTAGTCTAAAATGAAGCATTCATATTTAGAAAAATATCGGTATTTTTGTTAAAAGGTCGATTTAAAAATCATGAAACAAAAAAATGGTGACACTTATGTGAATCAATTTTTTTCTCCCACCCATAGTGGCCAGCGATCACCTTAGTATTTCTTCTGTTTTTCTTGTTGGTTAATGCTGGCAAATTATACTGTATATTTTGTCTTTCTCCTGCCTGAGTTTGTTTTTTTTCCTCTCTGTTTGAGGTGCAGCTCCATCCAGACATGGGAGTGGTGCCTTCTTCTGCAAGCCTCCCGTCCTGTGCACCAGCATGGATGCCAAAAATTTCCTGACTATTTATTTTGTCAATTGTGTCGGTAGCATGGACCAAGCACAGGGTCACCCCTTTGAGTCTGGTCTGCTTGAAGTTTCTTCCTCAAATCATCAGAGGGAGTTTCTCCTTACCACTGTTGCCTGTATGCTTGCTCTAGGACTTGGTAAGGTTAGACCTTACTTGTGTGAAGCGCCTTGAGACAACTTTATTGTGATTTGGTGCTATACAAATGAAATAAATTAAATTGAAACAGGATGCACCTGACATCAATTTTGAGCTTCATAGCAAATGCTGTGAATACTTACAGTAGTGTTCAGAATAATAGTAGTGCTATGTGACTAAAAAGATTAATCCAGGTTTTGAGTATATGTCTTATTGTTACATGGGAAACAAGGTACCAGTAGATTCAGTAGAGTCTCACAAATCCAACAAGACCAAGCATTCATGATATGCACACTCTTAAGGCTATGAAATCGGGCTATTAGTAAAAAAAAGTAGAAAAGGGGGTTTTCACAATAATAGTAGTGTGGCATTCAGTCAGTGAGTTCGTCAATTTTGTGGAACAAACAGGTGTGAATCAGGTCTCCCCTATTTAAGGATGAAGCCAGCACCTGTTGAACATGCTTTTCTCTTTGAAAGCCTGAGGAAAATTGGACGTTCAAGACATTGTTCAGAAGAACAGCGTAGTTTGAATAAAAAGTTGATTGGAGAGGGGAAAACTTATACGCAGGTGCAAAAAATTATAGGCTGTTCATCTCCAATGATCTCCAATGCTTTAACATGGACAAAAAACCAGAGATGCGTGGAAGAAAACGGAAAACAACCATCAAAATGGATAGAAGAATAACCAGAATGGCAAAGGCTCGCCCACTGATCAGCTCCAGGATGATCAAAGACAGTCTGGAGTTACCTGTAAGTGCTGTGACAGAAGATGCCTGTGTGAAGCTAATTTATTTGCAAGAATCCCCCACAAAGTTCCTCTGTTAAATAAAAGATGTGCAGAAGAGGTTACAATTTGCCAAAGAACACATCAACTGGCCTAAAGAGAAATGGAGGAATATTTTGTGGACTGATGAGAGTAACATTGTTCTTTTTGGGTCCAAGGGCAGCAGACAGTTTGTGAGACGACCCCCGAACTCTGAATTCAAGCCACAGTTCACAGTGAAGACAGTGAAGCATGGTGGTGCAAGCATCATGATATGGGCATGTTTCTCCTACTATGGTGTTGGGCCTATATATCGCATACCAGGTATCATGGATCAGTTTGGATATGTCAAAATACTTGAAGAGGTCATGTTGCCTTATGCTGAAGAGGACATGCCCTTGAAATGGGGGTTTCAACAAGACAATGAGCCCAAGCACACTAGTAAACAAGCAAATTCTTGGTTCCAAACCAACAAAATTAATGCCTCGCAGATGTGAAGAAATCATTAAAAACTGTGGTTATACAACTAAATACTAGTTTAGTGATTCACAGGATTGCCAAAAACGCAGTTTGAACATAATAGTTTTGAGTTTGTAGCGTCAACAGCAGATGCTACTATTATTGTAAACACCCCCTTTTCTACTTTTTTTTTTTACTAATAGCCCAATTTCATAGCCTTAAGAGTGTGCATATCATGAATGCTTGGTCTTGTTGGATTTGTGAGAATCTACTGAATCTACTGGTACCTTGTTTCCCATGTAACAATAAGAAATATACTCAAAACCTGGATTAATCTTTTTAGTCACATAGCACTACTATTATTCTGAACACTACTGTATATACGTGTGATTTCTTAGTTTTTTATTTTTTAAATAAATTTGCAAAAATTAAAAAAACTTATCACTTTGTCATTATGGGGTATTGTATGTAGAATTTTGAGGAAAAAAGTATTTACGCCATTTTGGAATTGTAACATAAATGTGGAAAAAGTGAAGTGCTGTGAATAAATGGTAAATAGAAAATGGTAAATGGACTCCATTTATATAGCGCTTTTCCATCTGCATCTATCGCTCAAAGCACTTTACACATCAATGCCTCACATTCACCTTGTTGTCAGGCTGCTGCCATGCAAGGCGCCTACTACACACCAGGAGCCACTAGGGGATTAAGGACCTTGCCCAGGGGCAAGTGATTTTCCGGTCAGGTTGGGATTTGAACCGAGGATCCTCTGGTCTCAAGCCCAACGCTTAACCACTAGACCATCACCTCCCCTGAATACTTTCTGAATGCACTATACAGCCACACACACACACAGAAATAGTATTAGGGCGCTGGTGTGTGTAATGAGGTGGTCCGATGGATTTTGTCAGGGCATATCTGCCAGTCACAATAAGAATAAGAACTGAAACATGAGATATACTTTGAGAATTTTATGTGCACATGCACACACACACAAAAAGGTACTGACCTTATTGTAGAAGTCAAGCAGCTCCTGGTGGCTGAATTCGACAAATACATTTTCTTGACTCTAGAAAAAGAAAGAGCAAGAGAGAGATGAGCGTGGTGTGCATGCAACACCTAAAATAAGAGCAACAACAGAGAGAAGTACAACAAAAACAATTTAGTGCAGAAAAAAGCATTATACTTCCTATAAAGAAATTTCATTAATAATACTGTTTTATTCAAACTAATAGCAGTGTGTTTAAAAAAGTGAGTAAAGCTCAAAATCCATAAAGAGCTTTTATTTCCATACATGCAAATGCATTGACAACACTGCATATTCTGTTCCAAAACAACGAAAAAAATGACTGACAAAACGTGTTGAAGAAATTATTTGCCAAAGAACACTTTGACTGGCCTAAAGAGAAATGGTGCAACATTTTGTGGACTGATCAAAGTAAGATTGTTCTTTTTGGGTCTTGGGGCCACAGACAGTTTGTCAGATGACCCCAACAACTAAATTCAAGCCACAGTACACTGTGAATGTCAGGGTCGGGGGCTCTGGGATATGTTTTGTGTAATATTTTTGATTATTATATTCTCGGCCAAGTGGTTAATGCGCTTGGTTTCAGTGCAGAATGTTCCGGGTTCAAATCCCACCCCTGCCACATTTCTCCATGTAATGTGGAACTGCGTCAGGAAGGGCATACGGTGTAAAACCTGTGCCAATTCAACATGCAGAGCCACCTTGGATTTGCTGTGGTGACCCCAAGTGCAAACAAGGGAGCAGCCGAAGGGACTTACTTTTACTATCTGTGTGGTGTTCTTTTTTCTTTTTTTTTTATTATTTTGTTTGGGGTTTTCGGTCTCTGCTTCTCTTGTTCTTTTTCTTGATGCTGGGTATTCCCTCCTGTTTCCACACCGTCTCTGGATCTTTCTCTCACATCTGCTTCTCATTTCCTGCTCATCACACTCTGTATTTAAGCTCCTCTTTTCTCACTCTTCCTCACCAGATCATTCTCCTTTCAACTCCAAACACACCAGCAAGCAAGCAGTATCTTGGTTTCAGACCAACAAGATTAACGTTATGGAGTGGTCAGCCCAATCTCTGGACCTTAATCCAATGGAAAACTTGTGGGGTGACAACAAAAATCTTGTTTCTTAGGCAAAACCAAGAAATGCAGAGGAATTGTGGGATGTAATCCAATCGTTCTGGGCTTGAATACCTGTTCACAGGTGCCAGACATTGGTTGACTCATGCAATACAGACGTAAAACAGTTCTCAAAAACAGTGGTACAACTGAGTATTAATTCAGTGATTCACAGGAAAGATAAATCAAGCATTTTTCAGTTCATACAGTAAATAATTGAGTTTGTACTGAAAAATAGAGACACTGCTGATTTTTTTTTAACAGCATAATATTCTTTTTTCTTCACTTTCTGTAAAGTAATACATTTTAAAAACTTTTCTTCATGTTTTGAAATGGAACAGAATGTGCAGTATTCCCGCATATGGAAACACAAGCCATTATAAGGATTTTGAGCTTTACTCATTATTTATTATTTATTATTATTATTATTTAATTATTATTATTTATTATTTATTATTTTGAACACAAAATGTACAATTCTGTCAGCCATTAAGTCAGGCCAAGTCATGTCTAAGAGCCTCCATGGCACGACGGAACCGCCTTGGGTCCTGGATAGTAACCACTCAGAATGAAAACATGTCCATCCAGATTCCTCAAGAGTAACAATTTATCCGCCACAGCCAGGTGTAGTGTGGCCAACCCCTTGGCATTCTCCAGCCACTGGGGTCCTTCACAATCAGACATTCATGTGCTGGAGCTTGAAATAAAGATTGTTTGCAATCCCAGGAGAACAGCATCTCCACCTGTTGGAGGAGCTCACCTCTGATGCTGCAGATCCCTGGAGCTTTCCCTGCCTTCAGCAGTTTCATGGCCTTTGTGATGTCACATCATTTGGTGGTTCAAAGTAAGCCATCAGCGGTTCCAAAGTACACAACGAGTTCACCAGATCAATGTTTAAAAACAAAAACAATTTCTCATTTCCTGTTATTCTGATCTTGAAAAGATAAGCACACTGCATCCTATGTTGTTGCAACTGCTGTTGTAATAAATGTCACTGTTATCAAAGGTATTACAATAGCTTGGTAACTCAACGGTGAATGTAATAACTGTTAGCAGTGGAATTGTAAAGGATTATTTAACTGAGCACGAGGTCTGTACAGGAAAATATCAGACTGAGGTGTTGAGAGTACAGACCGAGCATTACTTACAATGCAACTCAAATGTGTTAGGAACAGTACTTGTAATTGCTTGTCAGAATACGACATTGCTACATTTTTATCACAGTCATCAGCTCCGTGGCAAATACTTAAACATGGCATTAAACAATATATTGTACAAGAGTGTATGATCACTCATTCTTGAGCTAACTTTCATGACATTTACTTTTATTTCCTTCCTAAAAAGACTGTAGACTTTGCAAAACCATTGAAGGAAGCAAGATTCCTTCAAAAATATGAGAAGTAAAAATGTCATGAGGCAGTTATGATCATCATACCATCAGAAGTGGAGGCTGAACAACAATGTTCCCACCACCCGAGGAGACATAAGAGTGAGGCGCTCTAACTGCACCCATCAGTGAGAAAATTGCTGTAATATTTGAAATGATTTCTGGGTGGCTCAGAATGAGGACAATTTTGTCGCTGTCCGACGTGCACGCAGTGTTGTTATACTAAATGTTGATAATAGCAGCGAACCCCTGATAGCAACTGCAGATGAAGAAGATATTGGAGAAGGTGGAAGCACAGATAGAAAGAATCACAAACATAAAAAGAGACAAAAACCCCCATTTCTCTGTGAAAATAAAATTAAAACCACATAAGGTAGTGCGGCCCCGTATGCGCCCTTCCTGCCAGTTTGGTGCTTAGCGAATAAAGAGGCTTCAGGGCACCAAACTAACTGGCTGGTTTGTTTGGTGTGTGGGTGTAGGGAGGCTATATGTCACACCAAATTAATGACAGTGATATTAATTAGATGCAACATTAAAGTCCACAAAGGAGAGCACAGAGGGAAAATTTTATCTCTTGCAGTTCCACAGCAGAAGCAAAATGTAGGACAGTCTTGATTTTAGTTACAGCACAGAGAGCTTAGCTGGTGCATGGTGGGAACTAAAACAATGTATTACATATCATTACTGAGTGATCAAAGAATAACTGTACAAAATAATGAATAAAATAATAAATAATTTATCAGTGCAAACCAGGCTGTTGCTTTGGAATGGTTTTGCATTAAAGACAAACTTGCACGAGAAAAAACAAACAAACAAACAAACAAACAGTATCATATGAAAACAACACCACTGTTACAGAATACCATAAATGGACATTTATGGTATTCTGCCTGTTAACAGTTGCGTATTGTAGAAATAAACCGTTTTCAGCATAGTATAACTTTGACAGCTATGTGTATATGTGTGATCCTGTTGTTCCTGGGGGGTGACACTTTTGTCAAACAGTCACCAAACCAGACTGACAGATCTAGGCTAATGCTAATGAAAACAGACTGCATCATGCAGGTAATCAAAGCATTATACCACCGGTGTAGAGACATAAAGATTTCATACCTGTCACTGCACCGCAGTCATGTGTCAGGATACACAGAACAGGATTAACATGTGAAGATAATCATGTAATTACACTCTGGTGTGATGTGATGTTACTGCAGTATAGCTTGAACGTATTGCAATGGTAAAGCCAATTCATTTGCTTTTGCTATACACAGAACATGTTTGGGACTGATGTCAGAAGATAAATATGAGAAGAGAGTTCAGAATGTCAGCTTTTACATCTTAGATATGTTAAACAATGTAGAATATCGGAATCAATCCAGAATTAAACTGCTTATAATTACAACTGCAAATATAAACACAGACACTAGTAGACATGAAGAGCAATAGTATTGATAGTATTGATTATGTGGGGTCTGGGGATGCTTGCCCAGAAATTTTTTAAAAGAGCAAGTCAAATTTTGTATATTCTGGTGGATTTTAATGAGTATGAAGCCCAGAGAAACAAATAAAAGTCCCTTCAATCTGTGAAGTAAAAACACAGTATTGATTATGTGGGGTCTGGGGATGCTTGCCCAGAAATTTTTTAAAAGAGCAAGTCAAATTTTGTATATTTTGGTGAATTTTAATGAGTATGAAGTCCTCTGAAACAAAGAAAACTCACTTCAAAGTGTGAAGTAAAAACACACTATTGATTATGGGGGGTCTGGGGGTGCTCCTCCAGAAATTTTCTAAAAGAGCAAGTTAAATTTTGCATATTCTGGTGAATTTTAATGAAGCCCTCTGAAACAAAGAAAACTCACTTCAAACTGTCAAGTAAAAATTCTTTGTCTTCTGTAGTATTTTGATCTGTTGTAATCCGGTGAATGCACCAAATGAGTGCTGTGTTGCTGGCTGTAGTCAATAAAATACAAAATTAGGGCCTAAAGCAACTGACAACGCTGTTCTGCTGTGCACAAAGTAACACTGTCACTCGTTTTGAAAATGCTTGCGCATTGAGAAATTCAAAACTGGCTTATTCACATTTAATCTGTAAAATTTTTTTTTTTTTACTTACATATAAGTTTTGCCATCATTTCCTGAAGTGAGTTATTATTAAAAGGTCTTCATCACGCAACATTGTTTGAGCTTGTATTAAAGTTATGATGTTATATTCTTGTCAAAAACATACCTCGAGTAATGTTTTGTTTTATTTTGCACATACATAAATCTCCGACACACCACAAAGAGATTTCCATCAGGTTTCATCTGATTATGAGCATTTTTAGATACCGACAGCAGCTATCTCAACCACCGAACATATTACAGCAAGAGTCCACAAAAGTATTTTAAAGGCCTGACTAAAGTGTAATATGTGATCTTTAATAAGTTATTTTCATGAAAAAAGACACAAATGTGTAGTTTACTGCATTTTATTTTTTCTTGTGTAAAAACACAGCTTAGATGTGGTTTGACCAAAATAAATTAAACTTAAACAGTTGTATATAATTCTCGTATTACATTACTTAGTCTACATTTCATTTTATTTTATTTTACCTTATGTTTATATTAGTTGTGCATATACTATGAATAGTTTACGGTTAAATTTCACTATCTTTTATTTGGCTAAAAATTACTCCCACCATGAAAAGCACCTTTTTGGAGTTGCACTCAAATCTCGTAATGCAAATTACAATGACAATAAAGGCAATTCTGATTCTTCTTATTATTATTTTGAATATATAAATAAAAATAAATAAATAAATTACAATTCGTAATACATTTGACTCTTTTACGACAACAAACACTAAGCCATTAATTATTTATTATACAGAAAACATGCACACAGACTGTGCTGAGATGCGAACAGCTTAATGCTAGCTTTAACATTGAAAATGCCATAGTCATGCTAACGCGTTAGCATCAGTCCTGTTTTTAAGTTATAAAATACATCTATCAACTGTTTTAGAAGACCATAACAGGTCGGTTTAATATAAAAAAAGGTAAATATTACTCACAGACATATGCGCTTTAGGGTTTTAGTGGGGGAAAATTAAGATAAAGAGACAAACCATCGAAGCAGAGTCGGATCATTGCTTCATTGGTTCAAAGCAAAGCCACGCCTCGCTCTACTTGGGGAGTGTCTGTCAGTGTTCTCACGAAGACAGGGAGGAGAAGGACCGTGGCTCATGGCAAGCAGTAAACAGAGCGGAGAGGAGTGAAAATTCACACAGTCCCTTCCTCCGGAGTCCACGCTGACATTGCTGCGGCTTTGATTAGCGCAGAATGGGATGTTGCTTTGACAGTGAGAGTATCATATTTCGGCCCCAAAACACGCATGCCACCACGTGCGCATGCGTATGTGTGGTTAAATTTTCCAAATGACGGAAATCCGTCATGGTGACGGAGAACTTTAACCCATGCCGTACCAGCTCTGGGCCGCAAAAGAAGTGAGAGGATGGTTGAAGCCCTGTGCCTGCTATGGATATTTGGAGGACTCTGGTGGATTATATAATTCTTTGAGGGATGTTTCTAACAGAGCCTGTCAACTGACTATGATGATCCCAACTGTGTTCCACTTTATAGGTTTAATGTGACCTCTGGACTCTATAAGTTAGTATGCCCAAAGCAGGTGGTCACCCCTCTGAGTCTGGTTTGCTTACGATTTCTTCCCATAATAAAAAAAAAAAAAAATATCAGAGGGAGTGTTTTTTCTTCTTCTTCTTCTTTTTTCTTATCAATGTTGTCAATGTGCTTGCTCGGGGTGGGATAGGTTAGACCTTACTCATGTCAAGGACCTTCGGGTGACTTTTATTGTCATTTGGCGCAGTATAAATAAATAATATAAAGTAATAAATTGGTTGTCTTCCAAGGGAGGTCTTCCAGGCATATCTAATCGCTAGGAGGTCGCAGGGAAGACCAAGGACATGCTGGAGGGATTGCACAACCCCAATTCCAAAGTTGGGACATTGTGTAAAATGTAAATATAAACAGAATACAATTATTTGCAAATCTTCTTCAACCTATATTCAATTGAATACACCACAAAGACAAGATATTTAATGTTCAAACTGATAAACTTTATTGTTTTTGTGCAAATATTTGCTCATTTTGAAATGGATGCCTGCAACACATTTCAAAAAAGTTGGGACAAAAGCCGGGGAAAGTTGATGAATGCTCAGAGAACACCTGTTTGGAACATTCCACAGGTGAACTGTGGAATGTTAAAATAACCTAACATCTATTAGTAGCCTATGCCTACTTCTGAATCGTGTTGCATCTGGGTGTAATTAATGAAAGAAGGTCATTATTTTACACATATCAGACATTCCACAGGTTAATCATCTGTAACAGATTTGGAGAACAATTGAATTGTACTTACGCATTTACCCGATCAGCAATACGTTGCCAACAAGCCTGTCTTGCTTTATTGGCAGACGATGTGTTCGATTTCCCCCTTAACGTTAATTTAAATTCCTCGTAGCTCCACATAATAACCGTGCATTCTTCTTCGGTAAAGTAAGGTGACCGCGCCATCATTGAAAAATGGTGACGTGCGCTGCAACCTGCCCCTTTTATGTGAACGCGCACAAACTCCAATTAGGTTAACACAGGTTCAACAAATCAACATCTTAATCAGCTTCGTAGTACTGATTAACACCACTTCAGAACACCAGGTTTTGTTAACCCCGGTTTAAGAAGTTAACCCTGGGTTACATCTGAGTAAGTTAACCCCGCTTCGTAGTACAGGCCCTTGGAAAGTTGATGAATGCTCAAAGAACACCTCATTGGAAACAGGTGAGTGTCATGATTGGGTATAAAAGGAGCATCCCCAAAATGCTCAGCTGTTCACAAGCAAAGATGGGGCGAGGATCACCACTTTGTGAACAACTGCATGAAAAATTAGTCCAACAGTGTTTCTCAACATTCAATTGCAAGGAATTTAGGGATCCCATCATCTACAGTCCATAATATAATCAGAAGATTCAGAGAATCTGGAGAACTTTCTACACGTAAGCGGCAAGGCCGAAAACCAACAGTGAATGCCATGACCTTTGATCCCTCAGGCAGCGCTGCATTAAAAACCAACATCATTGTGTGAAGGATCTTCACAGGAATGAAATGTGTTGCAGGCATCCATTTCAAAATGAGCAAATATTTGCACAAAAACAATAAAGTTTATCATTTTGAACATTAAATATCTTGTCTTTGTGGTGTATTCAATTGAATATAGGTTGAAGAGGATTTGCACTGATTTGCAAATCCTCTTCAACCATAATGTCATATGTCTGTGAATTTAAAATTGATTGTAAATTCAGATAAAACTGAAGTTATTGTACTTGGCCCCACAAATCTTAGAAACATGGTGTCTAACCAGATCCTTACTCTGGATGGCATTACCCTGAACTCTAGTAATACTGTGAGAAATCTTGGAGTCATTTTTGATCAGGATATGTCCTTCAATGTGCATATTAAGCAAATATGTAGGACTGCTTTTTTGCATTTGCGCAATATCTCTAAAATTAGAAAGGTCTTGTCTCAGAGTGATGCTGAAAAACTAATTCATGCATTTATTTCCTCTAGGCTGGACTACTGTAATTCATTATTATCAGGTTGTCCTAAAAGTTCCCTGAAAAGCCTTCAATTAATTAAAATGCTGCAGCTAGAGTACTGACGGGGACTAGAAAGAGAGAGCATATTTCACCCATATTGGCCTCTCTTCATTGGCTTCCTGTTAATTCTAGAATAGAATTTAAAATTCTTCTTCTTACTTATAAGGTTTTGAATAATCAGGTCCCATCTTATCTTAGGGACCTCATAGTACCATATCACCCCAATAGAGTGCTTCGCTCTCAGACTGCAGGCTTACTTGTAGTTCCTAGGGTTTGTAAGAGTAGAATGGGAGGCAGAGCCTTCAGCTTTCAGGCTCCTCTCCTGTGGAACCAGCTCCCAATTTGGATTAGGGAGACAGACACCCTCTCTACTTTTAAGATTAGGCTTAAAACTTTACTTTTTGCTAAAGCTTATAGTTAGGGCTGTATCACGTGACCCTGAACCATCCCTTAGTTATGCTGCTATAGACTTAGACTGCTGGGGGGTTCCCATGATGCACTGAGTGTTTCTTTCTCTTTTTGCTCAGTATGCACCACTCTGCATTTAATCATTAGTGATTGATCTCTGCTCCCCTCCACAGCATGTCTTTTTCTTGATTCTCTCCCCTTAGCCCCAACCAGTCCCAGCAGAAGCCTGCCCCTCCCTGAGCCTGGTTCTGCTGGAGTTTTCTTCCTGTTAAAAGGGAGTTTTTCCTTCCCACTGTCGCCAAGTGCTTGCTCACAGGGGGTCGTTTTGACTGTTGGGGTTTTTCTGTAATTATTGTATGGCTTTTGCTTACAATATAAAGCGCCTTGGGGCAACTGTTTGTTGTGATTTGGAGCTATATAAATAAAATTGATTGATTGATTGATTGATTGACTGATTGATTGTATTCTGTTGTTATTTACATTTTACACAATGACCCAACTTCATTGGAACTGGGGTTGTATTTCCCAGACTGCTTGAAAAGACCTCAGAAAACCCCAGGAAGAGTTAGAGGGTGTGTTGTGTGGGCCGCCAGAAGAGGAAGTACTGCTGGCCCACCACCAGAGGGCGCCCTGCCTGAAGTGCGGGCTTCAGGCACGAGAGGGCGCTGCCGCCATGGACACAGCCGGGGGTGACAGCTGTCGCTCATTTCCTCTTGACAGCTGTCACCCATCTACTCAACATCATCTCACTCCATAAAGACCAGACGTCATCTCCACCTCGTTGCCGAGATATCATACTTCATAGGAGCAGTACCAGATCCGGCAGTCGGGGACGGTGTTCACCTGGGAATTCGGGACTTGGCGGCTCCAGTATTCACCAGGTTCTGGGGCGGCGGAAATCGTGTGGTTCCGGCTCTTCTCAGGACAGACGTCTTCTATCCTCGAGCCTGCCCACACGTCACCTCTGTGTATTGACTGTTATGATATTCTGTGATTGTCTGTATGTTCGTTGTGCACATTCACAACATTAAATTGTTACTTTTTGGCTCATCTATTGACCGTTCATTTACGCCCCCTGTTGTGGGTCCGTGTCACTACACTTTCACAACAGGATATCTCGGCCAGCGTCATGGACTCCGAGGGGCGTCACCCGGCTGTTGAACGACCAATGGGAGAGCAGGGAGCGCAGGCGTCTGCAGGAGACGTGATTGGTGAGCTGCAGCACATTCTCACCGCCTTTACGGCTCGGTTGGATCAAATGACTGAACAAAACATCCTCCTGAACCGCAGGGTGGAGGCTCTCTCCGCACAGATGGCGGCGAGCGCTCAGGGCGCTGCTGCGGCTCGTCCTCCTGCCGACCCTGTGCAGGATATAAACGTTCCAGTGGTGGTTCAACAACCCCTCCCACCATCCCCTGAAGCATACATAAGCCCTCCTGAGCCGTACGGAGGTTGTGTGGAGACGTGCGCGGACTTTCTTATGCAGTGTTCGCTCGTCTTCGCACAACGTCCCGTCATGTACGTGTCAGATGCTAGTAAAATAGCTTATGTGATTGCTCTGCTTCGGGGTAAAGCACGCGCCTGGGCTACGGCGCTCTGGGAACAGAACTCACGGTTGTTATCAGCATACACTGGGTTTGTGGGGGAGTTCAGAACAGTGTTTGATCACCCTAACAGAGGAGAGACCGCTTCAACTGTGCTGCTGTCAATGAGACAGGGACGTGAGAGCACAGCCGCTTATGCAGTCAACTTCCGCATCGCGGCTGCGAGGTCCGGCTGGAATAACGTTGCGGTCCGCGCCGCCTTCGTAAACGGACTGTCGTTGGTTCTGAAGGAGCAGCTGGTAGCTAAGGAGGAACCGCGGGATTTAGATGGGCTTATCGATCTCGTTATACGGTTAGACAATCGGTTGGAGGAACGCCGTCGGGAGCGAGGCGAAGGACGTGACCGGATACGCGCCGCCCCTCTCCCTTCCGGGTTCGATAAGACGCCGCCCTCCCCACGCTCCACAGCCGCAGCGCTTTGTGGGGCAACAGCTCCCCCTGCTGACGTTGTTAGGGAAACGCACAGGGCCAAAATGGGGAGGCTGATCCGTGGAGAGAGTTTTCTCTGCAGCTCAACTGAGCACACACAGAGAAACTGCCCCAAACGGCCAAAACGACAACAACCGCCCTTAGAGACTGGGCTAAGGAGGGGTCAAACCATTCAAGTGAGACACACACAAATTGCCACACGACTCCCAGTCACAATCCTGAGCGGGGATTTAACCCTTCAAGCCCGAGCACTGGTGGACACGGGGTCAGAAGGGAATCTGCTAGACAGCAGATGGGCAAGGGAGGTAGGGCTCCCTCTGGTGGCGCTTCCTTCGCCATTGCAGGTGCGGGCACTAGATGTCACCCTCCTCCCTTTACTCACACACAAGACACAACCAGTAACTCTGGTAGTGTCTGGAAACCATCGGGAGGAGATTGAGTTTTTTGTGACTCCTTCTACCTCCCGCGTGATGTTGGGCATCCCATGGATGTTGAAGCACAATCCCCGGATTGATTGGCCGTCTGGGGTGGTGGTTCAGTGGAGCGAAACCTGCCATCGGGGGTGTTTAGGATCCTCGGTTCCTCCCGGTTCACAGGCTAAGGAGGAGGTCAAAGTCCCTCCCAATCTGAAGGCAGTGCCGGTTGAGTACCACGATCTTGCTGACGTCTTCAGCAAGGATCTGGCACTCACCCTTCCCCCGCACCATCCGTACGATTGTGCCATTGATTTGTTTCCAGGCGCTGAGTTCCCGTCCAGCAGGCTGTACAACCTCTCACGACCTGAGCGCGAATCAATGGAGACCTACATCCGGGACTCATTAGCTGCCGGGCTGATCTGGAACTCCACCTCCCCGATGGGGGCAGGTTTCTTTTTTGTGGGCAAGAAAGATGGCGGACTTCGTCCATGTATTGATTACAGGGGGCTGAATGAGATTACGGTTCGCAACCGATACCCGTTGCCATTGTTAGATTCCGTGTTCACCCCCCTGCATGGAGCCAAAATCTTTACTAAGCTGGATCTTAGGAATGCGTATCACCTGGTTCGGATCCGGAAGGGAGACGAATGGAAGACGGCATTTAACACCCCGTTAGGTCACTTTGAGTACCTGGTCATGCCGTTCGGCCTCACCAACGCCCCCGCGACGTTCCAAGCCTTGGTTAACGACGTCTTGCGGGACTTCCTGCACCGATTCGTCTTCGTATATCTGGACGATATTCTCATCTTTTCTCCGGATCCTGAGACCCATGTCCAGCATGTACGTCAGGTCCTGCAGTGGTTGTTAGAGAACCGACTGTTTGTGAAGGGCGAGAAGTGCGAGTTTCACCACGCGTCTTTGTCCTTCCTGGGGTTTATAATCTCCTCCAACTCCGTCGCCCCTGATCCGGCCAAGGTTGCGGCGGTGAGAGATTGGCCCCAACCAACAAGCCGTAGGAAGCTGCAACAGTTCCTCGGCTTTGCTAATTTCTATAGGAGGTTCATTAAGGGCTACAGTCAGGTAGTTAGCCCCCTGACAGCCCTGACCTCTCCAAAAGTCCCCTTCACCTGGTCAGATCGGTGCGAAGCCGCGTTCAAGGAGTTGAAACGACGGTTCTCTACTGCGCCAGTTTTGGTGCAGCCCGACCCTAGCCGCCAGTTCATGGTTGAAGTGGACGCCTCTGACTCAGGGATAGGAGCCGTGCTGTCCCAGAGCGGAGAGACCGATAAGGTTCTTCACCCGTGTGCCTACTTTTCCCGCAGGTTGACCCCGGCTGAACGGAACTATGACGTCGGCAATCAAGAACTCCTTGCGGTGAAAGAGGCTCTTGAGGAGTGGAGACACCTGTTGGAGGGAGCGTCTGTGCCGTTCACGGTTTTCACTGACCATCGGAACCTGGAGTATATCAGGACCGCCAAGCGGCTGAACCCCAGGCAAGCCCGCTGGTCGCTGTTCTTCGGGCGTTTCGACTTCCGGATCACCTATCGCCCCGGGACCAAGAACCAGAGATCGGATGCCTTGTCCCGGGTACACGAAGACGAAGTCAAAAGAGCTGTCGGATCCACCGGAGCCCATCATTCCGGAGTCCACTATCGTGGCCACCCTCACCTGGGACGTGGAGAAGACCGTCCGGGAGGCCCTGGCACGGAGTCCGGACCCCGGAACCGGTCCGAAGAACCATCAGTACGTCCCACCAGAGGCCAGAGCTGCAGTCTTGGACTTCTGTCACGCTTCCAAGCTCTCCTGTCATCCAGGGGTGCGAAGGACCGTGGCAGTTGTCCGGCAGCGCTTCTGGTGGGCGTCTATGGAGGCCGACGTCCGGGAATATATCCAGGCCTGCACCACCTGTGCCAGGGGCAAGGCAGTACATAAGAAGGCCCAAGGACTCCTCCAGCCGCTGCCGGTGCCTCATCGCCCCTGGTCCCACATTGGCCTGGATTTCGTCACGGGCCTCCCGCCGTCCCAGGGCAACACCACCATCTTCACGATAGTGGACCGATTCTCCAAGGCGGCCCACTTCGTGGCCCTCCCGAAGCTCCCAACAGCCCAGGAGACAGCAGACCTCCTGGTCCACCACGTCGTCCGTCTGCATGGGATACCCTCCGACATCGTTTCTGATCGTGGTCCCCAGTTCTCCTCACACGTCTGGAGGAGCTTCTGCAGGGAACTGGGGGCCACCGTGAGCCTCTCGTCCGGGTACCATCCACAGACGAACGGACAGGCAGAGCGGGCCAACCAGGACTTGGAACAGACCCTCCGCTGCGTCACATCCGCGCACCCGACGGCCTGGAGTAACCATCTGGCCTGGATCGAGTATGCGCATAACAGCCAGGTGTCTTCTGCCACCGGCCTCTCCCCATTTGAGGTGTGTTTGGGGTATCAGCCCCCGTTGTTTCCCGTGGTGGAGGGAGAGGTCGGTGTGCCCTCGGTCCAGGCCCACCTGCGGAAGTGCCGTCGGGTGTGGCGCTCCGCCCGTTCTGCCTTGTTGAAGGCCCGGATGAGGGCGAAGACCCATGCAGACCGCCGGCGATCCCCGGCCCCTGCTTACCAGCCCGGGCAGGAGGTGTGGCTTTCCACGAAGGACATCCCCCTCCAGGTGGACTCCCCAAAACTTCAGGACAGGTACATTGGCCCCTTCAGGATCCTCAAAGTCCTCAGTCCTGCCGCAGTGAAGCTCCAACTCCCGGCTTCACTGCGGATCCATCCGGTTTTCCACGTGTCCCGCATCAAACCTCACCACACCTCACCCCTCTGCTCCCGGACCGGCGCCGCCTCCTGCTCGGATCATCGACGGGGAGCCGGCTTGGACGGTGCGCCGGCTCCTGGACGTCCGTCGGATGGGTCGGGGGTTCCAGTACTTGGTGGACTGGGAGGGGTATGGACCCGAAGAACGCTCCTGGGTGAAGAGGAGCTTCATCCTGGATCCGGCCCTCCTGGCCGACTTCTACCGCCGACACCCCGACAAACCTGGTCGGGCGCCAGGAGGCGCCCGTTGAGGGGGGGGTCCTGTTGTGTGGGCCGCCAGAAGAGGAGGTACTGCTGGCCCACCACCAGAGGGCGCCCTGCCTGAAGTGCAGGCTTCAGGCACGAGAGGGCGCTGCCGCCATGGACACAGCCGGGGGTGACAGCTGTCAAGAGGTAATGAGCGACAGCTGTCACCCATCTACTCAACATCATCTCACTCCATAAAGACCAGACGTCATCTCCACCTCGTTGCCGAGATATCATACTTCATAGGAGCAGTACCAGATCCGGCAGTCGGGGACGGTGTTCACCTGGGAATTCGGGACTTGGCGGCTCCAGTATTCACCAGGTTCTGGGGCGGCGGAAATCGTGTGGTTCCGGCTCTTCTCAGGACAGACGTCTTCTATCCTCGAGCCTGCCCACACGTCACCTCTGTGTATTGACTGTTATGATATTCTGTGATTGTCTGTATGTTCGTTGTGCACATTCACAACATTAAATTGTTACTTTTTGGCTCATCTATTGACTGTTCATTTGCGCCCCCTGTTGTGGGTCCGTGTCACTACACTTTCCCAACAGGGTGTGACAGAATATATGGAGGTGTGGAATGAGCTGCTTAGTCTACTGTCTCTGCGACACATACCTGGATAAGCGGCAGAAAATGAATGAATGAATGAATGAATAGATAGACTGATGCTGCAGTGCATCCAGAAAGTATTCACAGCGCTTCACCTTTTCCACATTTTGTTATGTTACAGCCTTATTCTAAAATGGATGAAATTCTTTTTTTTTTCTTCAAAATCCTATACACAGCCCCCCATAATGACAATGTGAAAACAGTTTTAGATTCCGGCAAATTTATTAAAAATAAAAACAAAGAAATTACGTGTCCATAAATATTCAAAGCCTTTGCCATGAAGCTCAAAATTGAGCTCAAATGCATCCTGTTTCCACTGATCATCCTTGAGTTATTTCGATACCTTAATTGGAGTCCACCTGGGGTAAATTTAGTTGATTGGACATGATTTGTAAAGGCACAATGCTGTCTACATATAAGGTCCCACAGTTGACAGTGTATGACAGAGCACAAACCAAGCATGAAGTCAAAGGAATTGTCTGTAGATCTCTGACACAGGATTATCTTGAGGCACAAATCTGGGGAAGGGTACAGAAACATTTGTGCTGCTTTGAAGGTCCCAATGAACACAGTAAATCTGTAAATGGAAGAAGTTCAGATCCACCAGGACTCATCCTAGAGCTGGCCACCCATCTAACCTGAGAAACTGAGCGATCAGGTGAGAAGGGCCTTTGTCAGGTAGGTGACCAAGAACCTGACGGTCACTATGTCAGAGCTCCAGCATTCCTCTGTGGAGAGAGGAGAATCAGAAGGACAACCATCTCGGCAGCAATCCACCAATCAGGCCTGTATGGTACAGTGGCCAGAGTGAAGCCACTCCTTGTAAAAAGCACATGGCAGCCATGAAGGATTCTCAGACCATGAGAAACTAAATTATCTGGTATGATGAAACAAATATTTAGCGTGAATGCCAGGTGTGATGTTTGTAGATGATGTTTGTAATAGGCGCATCCCTACAGTGAAGGATGGTCGTGGAAAAATCATGCTGTGAGGATGTTTTTCAGAGGAAATGGAAGACTAGTCAGGATTGAGGGAAAGATGATGCAGCAATGTACAGAGACATCCTGAATGAAAACCTGCTCCAGCGTGCTCTTCACCTCAGACTGGGGCAACGGTTCATCTTTCAGCAGGACAATGACCCTAAGCACACAGCCAAGATATCAAAGGAGTGGCTTCAGGGCAACTGGGTCCTTGAGTGGCCCAGCCAGAACCCGGAACTGAATCCGAATGAACATCTCTGGAGAGATCTGAAAATGGCTGTGCACCGACACTCCCCATCCAACCTGATGGAGCTTGAGAGGTACTGCACAGAGGAATTGGCACAATTCCCCAGAGAGAGGTGCACCAAGCTTGTGGCATCATATTCAGAAAGAGTTGAGGCTGTAATTGCTGCAAAAGGTGCATCAAGAAAGTATTGAGGGTGTGAATACTTACGTACATGTGATTTCTTAGTTTTTTATTTTTTAATCAATTTGCAAAAATAAAACCAACTTTTTTATGTTGTCATTATGGGGTGTTGTGAGTAGAATTTTGAGGGAAAAAAATGAATTTACTTCATTTTGGTATAAGACTAACATAAAATCAGGAAACGCGAAGTGCTGTGAATACTTTACAAATGCACGGTACATTCTCAATGTGCGTGCTCAGTGATGCATAAATCACACGTGACTAAACGTGGACTCCCAGCTCCACTTGGCATGGGAGGAAAGCGTTCAGTGCATAAGTGCATCCAAAACACGTACAAGGAGTGGTTCTCGCAGCCTATTCTACAGGGCACTGTTCTGCTATGACCTCCCACAATCCAAAAAGTAAATTTAAAAAATTGTAAAACAGGGTGGAACAGCTCAATTTGGCTTGCCTCCTAACAGGCTATCTTATAAAGTGCAGACCTGGAAACTCGCCCGAAAATGAAAGCAAGGAGCTGCGCCCTCGCCCACAAATTCAGCTGCTTTCATTGCACTTTTTTAACTCTTTGTAAAGGCCTGAAAAATATTAAGTTGGTGCTTTCTTTTCGTGATGACTGAAGCAGTATACTTTAATATTTTGAGAAATTTACAGTGATCTACACTCTGCCTAAGAATGCTCCGTGATGGAAAACTCTCCCCTCCTCCCCCAAAAATAGCTATAATTTGTGAAAAGCACATCTGAATCGAGACATTAAATGTAGTTTTCACATAAGCTATTTTTATTGTAATACTGAATGATTTTCATGAATAAACCCATGGTAAAAAATGTACGCACAGTGCATAGAGGATTACAGCTCCTGGAGCTAATGTTCTAAATATTGTCTTATTGTTCCGACTGTCAGATCTGGGACATGTTTAAGGGACTTCATCCATCCACTGGCACTCAGCCATGTACGTGTAGTTACGCGGAGCATGCATGCTGGCATTAAAACGCTCTACTCCCCAAGGAGTTCCACATGAGCGACTTACGGAGTATTCGGCGCACATGCAGCAAACAATGTAACAATGGTCTATTTAACTGACTTGAGAGAATATTTTTAAATGGCTCAAAAAACCAGAATCCAAAATGGTTTCCATGGTGTAGTGGATACGGCAATGAGTGGTACCAGCACATACTCGTCCACTTGACCTGACCTCATTCAAAGTGATTAACTGAATATAAAATTAGTTAGCATTTCATTTAATAATTGATTAATCATTGCAGCATTAAATGGGATCATAACATCTTTTAGGTGGACCAAACGTCACCCATTTCGTAGAGATCATGGCCTGTAGCAGCTTCCACGCCTGTCAGACAAAACTTAAAACACCAAATCCAACAAAGGAAGTGTGAAAGTATCCTTCAGCATAAGAGGTTTTAGGGATTAAGGGGCACAGACAGCACTGTGTGGACTGTCATTTGGAAATTCAAAGATTTGTTTTCTTCTCATAGTTTGTTAATTTTTACAGAATTACATTTTGTCTCTTTACACCACAGTGGTAAAATCAGAATCTATCAATTTTATAGTCATTTTATCATTCAAATAGTTTGTAATTATTCCACAAGTGGCTCTACCTCTCTCTCTCTCTCTCTCTCTCTCTCTCTCTCTCTCTAAGAAAGGATGATACAAATACAAGAAATTTACACCAGTTCCCCTGTGAAAGTTTCACGTGTGGGTGCACATAGATAATCTTCATGTAAAATTGTGGCGCACGCTTCAAATGCACCAATGTGAAATGGGTTTAAGAAGGCCTGGCAATGAAATCTGAAACTTTATCATGCATTACAGCTTCAGTGCTTCTAGGGCATTAAATTGGCATCAAGAGAAAGAAGGGTTTGGGTAATTTGGTCCAATGTAGCGCTCTGCAGAAAAAGGACATGGTATATTACGTGTCCTCCATGACTTTGGTAAGTTATGTCTTGTGTGAATATGAGCACTTGGACAGTCTGTCCAATCGGACCACTGTGCAGTTGTCTGGTCACTGACTTATAGGTAACAGAATGACATCTTGAAAGTGAAAGACAAAAGGAGACAGTGCACAAGAGCCTGAGCTGTCAGATTTCAGCAAACCTGTATCCCTCCGAACACACACACACACACACACACACACACACACACACACACACACACACACACACACACACACACACACACACACACACACACACACACACACACACACACACTTCACATTCTTGGATTCCTCACTGTAAATTGCAAGCATGCAAACATCTCTTTTTCTCCTTGGCTTCAATCCACATCCCAACAATTTTCTGTTAAGCTCTGTCTTAGGAAGCCAAGAACAAGTCCAACCCAGCACACCCTAGCAAATAATTAGTAATTGTCATTTAATGATATTGACAGCACTACAGGAAATAAACAAGGTCATTTTCATGGATGGCTTCTAGTTTTTTGCAGATCTAATGTAGAAACAATTCAAAAAATTACAATATGATCAAAGGTAAGATTTTTGGATGCAAAACACAAGAAAGACAGGATTTATTAATTTTGGTTTTGATTGATGTTTTCTTCATCAACACCAGGATGGTTTCTAGGCATAGGCAATCTAGGTAGCTGCCTAGGTCTACTCCTCCATACTTGTTAATATTTTTGCTCCCATGTGGTTTACAATACAGTAGATAATGTTAAAATAGAGTTCTTTCCTCATTTAACCCTCTGCGGTCCGAGGGCAGTTTTTGGACAGTTCGCTCGCTTGGCATAAATGTTTTATTATTGCTGTTAACAGCTCTCCCTGCATCCATAATCAAGTTTTATGTCTCTATTTTTTCAGGACAACCTGTACTTTCAATATATATATGCTATAGTTGTGTTTTATAAGTGTATTAAAGGTTTACAATCAGAAATAAGAAAGGAAAAAGTAAAGCGGAAATAATTTTCCACACATATTTATTCAAAACACACAGTAAACTATAATAAACAACTGTTTTGACACTTTATAAAGGTAATTTAGACTCTTGTGTGAAAGAATGTACAAAAAAGGTTCAAACAATAAACACAAATACACATTTTGAACAATATATAAAAAAATGCTCTATGTGTTTTGTTTGTCTTCATCTCAAAGCATTTTCTGTCTGCTATTACACAAAGGTCACATCATAGACTTCTACTTCTACTGTGTTTTGGAGTGTTCTGTCCTGCTCTGAAAGCAGCTTTGACACTTTGGCTAATTTCTACTCTGAGAAGTGCCCCCCCCCGCTCCATTGATATGGTAAACAGTGCTTTACGCTGGAACGAGAGAGCTTGCCACAGGCTTATTCAATAACATTCACAGGTAATGAGGAGTGGCCCTCCGTCTGCTCCCTCTGCTCACTTTCACTGATCACTGTGTGTAATGGCACAGGGCACATTGGAGCCAGCAGCCAGATGGCTATTCAAACGGGCCACTGCTAAAAATGATCTTTGGTTTATCACATGAGGTAAATCTGCCCTACGATAGGATTTTGGAAAACCATGTGATGGTGAACCAATTCCGGCTGGACACTCTCATTGCGCACGTCATCACACAGCTTCTATGAGGAGTACAAAGATGGCTAGAAAGTCCGCGGAGTTAACTTGTCAGCAAAAAAAGTACGTTTCTATCATATCATTAAAAAGTTATTTATAATTTAGTAAAGCTTGGTCTCAGCCGTCGTATACGACAGCGTTGGCCCCAGAGGATTAAGATCATTTCTAACAAATAAAAAGGAGTGTGTGTGTGTGTGGGGGGGGGGGGGGGGGGGTGTTACATCACAAGCTGATTAGCTGCAAAGCAGGGTGGAGAACTACTAGTTTAGTGCACGTAACAGGCACTCAGTCTGAGAAAGTGTAATGATCATTAATATAGACTATTTTTTTTAAATTACTTGTTACCATCATAGGCTGTGAATATATACACTCACCAGACAAACCCGGTGTGATTATCAACCACAGGAGATATGAAGCCCATATCTAGGCATAACCATGTCGGCAGTGCTACTAGCGCTGATTGTAGCTATGTCACGATAAACTCATAAATGGACAAAGAAAGAAGCGTGTGATGAAAGAAGCCTGAACATATACCTATCTTCGAGTCTGAACCAGCTACGCTACCAGGCTAACCTCGGTTAGGGTGTTTATTAAA
Source organism: Thalassophryne amazonica (assembly GCF_902500255.1). Lineage (NCBI taxonomy): Eukaryota > Metazoa > Chordata > Actinopteri > Batrachoidiformes > Batrachoididae > Thalassophryne > Thalassophryne amazonica. The sequence goes on from NC_047107.1 coordinate 79,685,839, forward strand.
TCATATTTTTGGGGACTGTGCGGTGGTTGTTCTGGTTGCTTTGGGACATTAATTGTTATGAGCCACTTATTTTCTCAGTCACTGTGCATTAAAGGCCCCTAACAGACGACACTACCGACAGCTGCTAAAAGTACTAATGGTGTTAGCACACAACTTTAAATACGAAAAAAATTTCACTCAGCACAAGCCGTATTTTTCCAGGTTTTTGTCACAAAATGTTCAAAATGACAAGACACTGTCCTCAGCAACAGGTAGCAGCAGCATTGAGTGAACACAGAGTTACAGACAGAGTGAGAGTCGAGACTGGCTTAGCAGTTGTCACTCAAAGCGACCACGTGCCCAATTACACATAACTTTGTATCATAATAAGTCTTAAACTAAGAAATTCAAAAAATTAAAAAATTAAAAATTCGACCCCTGTACAGCTGTCACAGTGGTGGACACTAGCTATAGAGACCAAAACGGTTTTTGTATCAGACTGTAAACATTTACATATTTCTGCTCTAAACTGGACATTTTAACATGGACTTGAATGGGAATCTGCTAGCTTATGGAGCCAGCCTCAAGTGGCCAGGCAAGGAACTGCAACTTTTTCTTCTTCCAGGCAGGCTTCATCCGAGCTCATCAAAGCTTACTGCTTGATTACACTACCAGATTTCCACGATTACACACATATACCATGAGTTTATGATCCATAAGCGTGTGCATGCGTGCATGTGTGTGTGTGTGTATGTGTGTGTTTGTCCATGTCTGGCTATAAACAGAGAATACCTGTCATAGCAGTGAGCTCATAATATGTGCAACCTGTTTCCCTGTCCTTCTCTGTGACTTTGTGCTAACTTTTTTTCCCCAAATGTTTCACTGGCTGTCAGTGCTGCAATCTACCATTTTGTTGAGAAAAAAAGTCAGTGAAGAGGAGAAGCTTCATCAGTGGGCATGCATGCAGATGACAGCATGAAAAAAAAATGGTGCCATAAAGACACAGGGAAACGTGTTTCACAAATATGCATTATGTGTACTAATTTGACATCTTGTCATAATTGCCATCATGCTTTTAATTAAAACATAAGATGTGCTGCTTGTATTTGCTGGATGTTAATTATACACCTGCACCAAAATGTGCCACAAAAATAATGTTTGGTATGCACATGGACACACACCAAACACTGATGTATATATGTTGGTGCTTTTATTCAGCTGCATTATGGGCCATCAGTAAAAACAGATACTTTGCAGCTGTGCTGTCAATAAACACTTTAACATCTCAATAAACATTTTAGTTGTTTGTTTCAGTACAACAGGTGTTCTGCCATTTCTTTTGCACTGATTATTTCAGCAAGGCGGCCATCAACATTGACGATGTTTTACTTGTTTGTAGTCTCTGCTTGTGCAGCATGCTGACCTCCTCCCAGGACACAAATGGAACATACCAAGGCGCTGCTCTGAAAAACCCAGCACCAAATTCAGCCAAGCCTTTGAGTTGCTTTAAAAACGCAGATGATAGAGAATTAATATCAGAAATGATTTGCTTTGTTCATAATTAGGCTTTACTCAGGCCTGGCTTTTACTTCACATGGATGGAGATGTGGGAGACTGTCTTCATTCAGCGTGTTTTGGTAATCCGTAGTTCTTGCGGTCAATAAAACTTTCAGTAATGCATTGCCAATTCATTTACAACTAAAAGAAGAACAAATTTGGGTATTTTTCTAAATTGTTGTGGTGTTCAGTTGTTGGACTTCTGTGCTAGTCACAGTTTGTCCATCACGAACACCATGTTCGAGCACAAGGGTGTCCATAAGTGCACGTGGCACCAGGACACCCTGAGCCAGAGGTCGATGATCGACTTTGTAGTCGTATCATCTGACCTTCGGCCACGTGTCTCTGACACTCGAGTGAAGAGAGGGGCAGAGCTGTCGACCGATCACCACCTGGTGGTGAGTTGGATCCGCTGGGAGGGGAGGAAGCCAGTCAGACATGGCAGGCCCAAACGTATCATGAGGGTCTGCTGGGAACGACTGGCGGAACCCTCTGTCAGTGAGGTCTTCAACTCCCACCTCCGGGAGAGCTTCTCCCAGATCCTGGGGGAGGTTGGAGACATGGAGTCCGAGTGGACCATGTTCTCCACCTCCATTGTCGATGCGGCCGCTCGTAGCTGTGGTCGCAAGGTCTCTGGTGCCTGTCGCGGCGGCAATCCCCGAACCAGGTGGTGGACACCGGAAGTAAGGGATGTCGTCAAGCTGAAGAAGGAGTCCTACTTATCTTTGTTGGTAGGTGGGACCCCAGAGGCAGCTGACAGGTACCGGCAGGCCAAGCGTGCCGCAGCCCGTGCAGTCGCAGAGGCAAAAACCCGGGTCTGGGAGGAGTTCGGGGAGACTATGGAGGAGGACTATCAGTCGGCCTCGAAGAGATTCTGGCAAACCATCCGACCACCTCAGGAGGCGGAAGCAGCTCTCCACCAGCACTGTTTATGGTGCGGGTGGGGAGCTGTTGACCCTGACTGGGGATGTTGTCGGGCGGTGGAAGGATCTCCTCAATCCCATCATCACGTCTTCCGATGAGGAAGCAGCACCATTACCCAGGCAGAAGTCACCGAGGTGGTTAGAAAGCTCCTCGGTGGCAAGGCTCCTGGGGTGGATGAAATCCGTCCTGAGTACCTTAAGTCTCTGGATGTTGTGGGACTGTCTTGGCTGACACGCCTCTGCAACATCACGTGGCGATCGGGGACAGTGCCTCTGGATTGGCAGACCGGGGTGGTGGTCCGTCTGTTTAAGAAGGGGGACCGGAGGGTGTGTTCCAACTATAGGGGGATCACACTCCTCAGACTCCCCAGTAAGGTCTATTCCAGAGTACTGGAGAGGAGAATTCGACTGATGGTCGAACCTCGGATTCAGGAGGTGCAGCGTGGTTTTCATCCTGGTCGCAGCACACTGGACCAGCTCTACACGCTCCATCGGGTGCTCGAGGGTTCATGGGCGTTCGCCCAACCAGTCCACGTGTTTTGTGGATCTGGAGAAGGCGTTCGACCATGTCCCTTGGGGCACCCAGTGGGGAGTGCTCTGGCAGTATGGGGTCCGGGGTCCTTTGCTAAGGGCTATACGGTCCCTGTACGACCGCAGCAGGAGCTTGGTTCGCATTGCCGGTAGTAAGTCAAACCTGTTTCCAGTGCACGTTGGCCTCCGCCAGGGCCGCATCCAGATGGTCACTGGTGAACTTCAAACGGGCCTGGACATGTGCTGGCTTGAGCAGGGGGACCTTGCTGCCCTGCAGGATTTTAAACCATGACAGTATCATGTGTTACTAATGTCATCTTCGTGAATGTGGTCCCAGCTCCCTTCAGGTCATTGACCAGGTCGTCCTGTGTAGTTCTGAGCTTTCTCAGAATCATTCTTACCCCACAAAGTGAGATCTTGCATGAAATCCCAGACCGAGGGAGATTGACAGTCAGTTTGTGTTTTTTCCACTTTGTAATAAATAATCATAACGTGACTGTCAGTTTGTGTTTCTTCCACTTTCTAATAAATAATCATAACGGTTGTTGTTTTCTACCAAGCTGCTTGCCTGTTGTCCTGTAGTCCATCCCAGCCTTGTGCAGGTCTACAGTTTTGTCCCTGGTGTCCGTAGACAGCTCTTTGGTCTTGGCTATGGTGGACAGGTTGGAGTGTGACTGATTGTGTGAACAGGTGTCTTTGATACAGGTAACAAGTTCAAACAGGTGCAATTAATACAGGTAAAGAGTGCAGAATAAGAGGGCTTCTTAAAGAAAAATTATCAGGTCTGTGTGAGCCAGAATTCTTGGTGGTTGGTAGGGGGTCAAATACTTATTTGCAGCATTAACATACAAATAAATTATTAAAAAATCATACATTGTGATTTCCGGAATTTGTTTTTAGATTATGTCTCTCACAGTGGACATGTACTTAAGATGAAAATTTCAGACCATGATTTCTAAATGGGAGAACTTGCAAAATCGCAGGGTATTCAAATACTTATTTTCCTCACTGTATGTTACCGTGTGCTCCTCCCTTTTCTTAAAGTAGGTATTCACCACAGCCATTTTCATCCTTTTTGCAAAATCAACTACCATCTGTACTTTTACATTCCTGTCCTTGATACCATATCTACCCATTACTTCCCCATCACCTCTGTTCCCTTCACCAACATGCCCATTGAAGTCCGCTCCTATCACCACTCTTTCATGCTTGGGCACACTCTCCACCACCTCATCTAACACACTCCAGAAATCTTCTTTCTCCTTCATCTCACAACCTACCTGTGGGCCATATGCACTGATGATATTCATCATCACCCCTTCAATTTCCAACTTCACACTCATCACCCTGTCAGACACTCGCTTAACCTCCAAAACACTTTTAACATACTCTTCCTTTAAAATGACCCCAACACCATTTCTCTTCCTGTCCTCACCATGGTACAACAACATGAACCCACCGCCGATGCTCCTGCTCTTACTTCCCTTCCACTTGGTCTCTTGCACACACAATATGTCTACCTTTCTCCTATCCATCATATCAGCCAGCTCTCTCCCTTTACCAGTCATACTACCAACATTCAAAGTCCCCACTCTCATTTCCACCCTTCCATTTTTCTTCTTCTCCCGCTGTTTGTGGAAACATTCTCCTCCTCTTCTTCATCATCTTCGCCCAGCTGTAGCCCAATTTCCACTGGCACCCTGTTGGGCAACAGCACCGGTGGCAGACGTTGTTAACCCGGGCCTTGAGGGATCCGGTATGGAAATTCGATTCTTAGTCTGCATAGTTTGGTTGGCTTGTTTTACGCCGGATGCCCTTCCTGATGCAACCCTCCTCATTTATCCGGGCTTGGGACCGTCACTCAGAATGTACTGGTTGTACACCCCATGTGGCTGAGTTGATCTTGAATTGTTGACTAATTCTCATATTTTAAACAGTTTCTGTTCAAAAAAAATTTACCTCTGCCAACAAAGTTGGAGGAGGTTATCACCCCTATTTGTCTATTGTGAACAGCTTAGAGCTCACAGTTTTTTCATATATCATTATGAAATTATTTTTTACTGAATATTCATATCCTGATTGACAAGAAGTGATTAACCTTTCAAGGTCATAGGTCAAAGGGCAAAGTCAGGAAAAGTTTTGGAAAATTGGAAAAATCCCTATTTTTAACATTGAATTACTGTTCAAAAATACGTAACTTCATATTTGAGAGCGTTATGTAGGATGGTATCCTTAAAGATTGACAAGGTTTTATCTGGATCTGATCCAGATTACAGATTTTGTGGCCATTTAAATTTAACATTGAAAACTCTGTTTAATGTATATTTTACATTATATCTTAATATTAACTATCGCCTGACAAAGTCTGATCAGGATCTGAGCCAGATTGTGGATTTTGTGGACATTTGAATTTAATATTGAAAAGCCCATTTAATGTACATTTAGGGAATAACCCTGTTGTGTCTGATGATTTGCGGAAGTTCATGTTGGTTATACTGTCGCAAATAGCCTTTTTACCGGCTCAGCTTATGCATGGCCGGTAAAAAGGCTATTTGCGACCGTATAACAGCAACACAAGGGGGTTATTTCCATTCTAATCCAATTCCATAGTTTGCATGGTTTATTTTTCTGTAGGTAATTCGGTCAGCGAAGCTTACTGTTGAGCCGAGGCAGCATTACTCCAGAAGCGGTCATGGCGCATAGTAATCGATCAAATGTGAAAATCCACCAAATCCATCAAATGTGAAATGGTAATTCTGTATCAGAATCCACATCAACACTTTCGTATACAACCCCTGGCAAAAATTATGGAATCACCGGCCTTGGAGGATGTTCATTCAGTTGTTTAATTTTGTAGGAAAAAAGCAGATCACAGACATGACACAAAACTAAAGTCATTTCAAATGGCAACTTTCTGGCTTTAAGAAACACTATAAGAAATCAGGAAAAAAAATTGTGGCAGTCAGTAACGATTACTTTTTTAGACCAAGCAGAGGGAAAAAAATATGGAATCACTCAATTCTGAGGAAAAAATTATGGAATCATGAAAAACAAAAGAACGCTCCAACACATCACTAGTATTTTGTTGCACCACCTCTGGCTTTTATAACAGCTTGCAGTCTCTGAGGCATGGACTTAATGAGTGACAAACAGTACTCTTCATCAGTCTGGCTCCAACCTTTCTCTGATTGCTGTTGCCAGATCAGCTTTGCAGGTGGAGCCTTGTCATGGACCATTTTCTTCAACTTCCACCAAAGATTTTCAATTGGATTAAGATCCGGACTATTTGCAGGCTCTGACATTGACCCTATGTGTCTTTTTGCAAGGAATGTTTTCACAGTTTTTGCTCTATGGCAAGATGCATTATCATCTTGAAAAATGATTTCATCATCCCCAAACATCCTTTCAATTGATGGGATAAGAAAAGTGTCCAAAATATCAACATAAACTTGTGCATTTATTGATGATGTAATGACAGCCATCTCCCCAGTGCCTTTACCTGACATGCAGCCCCATATCATCAATGACTGTGGAAATTTACATGTTCTCTTCAGGCAGTCATCTTTATAAATCTCATTGGAACGGCACCAAACAAAAGTTCCAGCATCATCACCTTGGCCAATGCAGATTCGAGATTCATCACTGAATATGACTTTCATCCAGTCATCCACAGTCCACGATTGCTTTTCCTTAGCCCATTGTAACCTTGTTTTTTTCTGTTTAGGTGTTGATGGCTTTCGTTTAGCTTTTCTGTATGTAAATCCCATTTCCTTTAGGCGGTTTCTTACAGTTCGGTCAAAGACGTTGACTCCAGTTTCCTCCCATTCATTCCTCATTTGTTTTGTTGTGCATTTTCGATTTTTGAGACATATTGCTTTAAGTTTTCTGTCTTGATGCTTTCATGTCTTCCTTGGTCTACCAGTATGTTCGCCTTTAACAACCTTCCCATGTTGTTTGTATTTGGTCCAGAGTTTAGACACAGCTGACTGTGAACAACCAACATCTTTTGCAACATTGCGTGATGATTTACCCTCTTTTAAGAGTTTGATAATCCTCTCCTTTGTTTCAACTGACATCTCTCGTGTTGGAGTCATGATTCATGTCAGTCCACTTGGTGCAACAGCTCTCCAAGGTGTGATCACTCCTTTTTAGATGCAGACTAACGGGCAGATCTGATTTGATGCAGGTGTTAGTTTTGGGGATGAAAATTTACAGGGTGATTCTATGATTTATTCCTCAGAATTGAGTGAGTCCATATTTTTTTCCCTCTGCTTGGTCTAAAAAAGTAACCGTTACTGACTGCCACAATTTTTTTTCCTGATTTCTTATAGTGTTTCTTAAAGCCAGAAAGTTGCCATTTGAAATGACTTTAGTTTTGTGTCATGTCTGTGATCTGCTTTTTTCCTACAAAATTAAACAACTGAATGAACATCCTCCAAGGCCGGTGATTCCATAATTATTGCCAGGGGTTATAGTATCTTAAATTCACCCATTTCTGCATCGTTGTCGGCATGCGACTTTCTATCGCTCTCAGATAACCGCGCCATTATTGACATCTGCGTAGCAGCGTACGCGGCTGGTCAGGGTACAGAGTAATACATTAAATGTGAAACGATCGAATATTTTGCGACCTTACACCCAATATTATATGGTCTGAAATCCAACAAGATTAACCAATCAGATTTGCGGAAAAAAAATGTATTTGGATTAGAATTTGCATTATATCTCAATTATAAGTGCCACAATCACTCTCACTGGTGATAATGAGGTGCAAACTGGCACTCTAAATGAATAGACTGAGTTTGATCTGCATCTGATCTGTATTGCGGACTTATCAGATATTTGTATTATATTTTAGCTTATGAAAAGCCACGTCTAACAGGACTTTGACCTTGAAAAATTTTTTCCTAGGTAAAATTTAGTGGAATTGGAAACTAGTATTGGCCAAGGTTTGCGCTGCATGAGCGCAGTGCTCTAGTTGTAAAAGAAATTTTAAAATAAATTGTGTCTCATTTCTCAGGTAATCTCTTTGAACCATTGCGGTCAGCATTTGGGACTTCTACAGAAATTGTAATCACTAAAGTGGCAAATGATTCTCTGCTCTCTATGGGTTCAAGTACCACTTCAGTGTTGCTGCTGGACAATTACTGCAGTCATTCATACAACCCCAATTCCAATGAAGTTGGGACGTTGTGTGAAATAAAAACAATACAATGATTTGCAAATCCTCTTCAACCTATATTCAATTGAATACACCACAAAGACAAGATATTTAATGTTCAAACTGATAGACTTTTTGGGTTTTTTGCAAATATTTGCTCATTTTGAAATGGATGCCTGCAACACATTTCAAAAAAGTTGGGACAAAAGACGGGGAAAGTTGATGAATGCTCAGAGAACACCTGTTTGGAACATTCCACAGGTGAACAGGTTAATTGGAAACAGATGAATGTCATGATTGTGTATAAAAGGAGCATCCCCAAAAGGCTCAGCCATTCACAAGCAAAGATGGGGCGAGGATCACCACTTTGTGAACAACTGTGTGAAAAAAATAGTCCAACAGTTTAAGAACAATGTTTCTCAATGTTCAATTGCAAGGAATTTAGGGATTCCATCATCTACAGTCCACACTGTAATCAAAAGATTCAGAGAATCTGCAGAACTTTCTACACGTAAGCGGTAAGGCCAAAAACCAACATTGAATGCCCGTGACCTTCAATCCCTCAGGCATCACTGCATTAAACCCGACATTATTGTACAAAGGATCTTACTGCGTGGGCTCACGAACACTTGAGAAAAGCATTGTCAGTTAACACAGTTTGTCATTACATCTGCAAGTACAAGTTAAAAATCTACCATGCAAAGCGAAAGCCATACATCAACAACGTCCAGAAACGCGGCCGCTGCCTCCTCTGGGGCTGAGCTCAATTGAAATGGACAGACGCAAAGTGGAAAAGTGTCCTGTGGTCTGATGAGTCCACATTTCAAATTGTTTTTTGGAAATCATGGACGTTGTGTCCTCCGGACAAAAGAGGTAAAAGACCATCCAGATTGTTACCATTGCAAAGTTCAAAAGCCAGCATCTGTGATGGTATGAGGGTGTGTTGGTGCCCATGGCATGGGCAACTTACACATCTGTGATGGCACCATCAATGCTGAAAGGTATATCTAGGTTTTGGAGCAACACATGCTGCCATCCAAGCAACATCTTTTTCAGGGACGTCCCTACTTTTTTCAGCAAGACAATACCAAGCCACATTCTGCACATGTTACAACAGTGTGGCTTCATACGGAAAGAGTGTGGGTACTAGACTGGCCTGCCCACAGTCCAGACCTGTCACCCACTGAAAATGTGTGGCGTATTATGAAGCGCAAAATACAACATTGGAGACCCTGGACTGTTGAACAACTGAAGTTGTACATCAAGCAAGAATGGGAAAGAATTCCGCCTACAAAGCTTCAACAGTTAGTGTTCTCAGTTCCCAAACGCTTATTGAGTGTTGTTAGAAGGAAAGGTGATGTAACACAGTGGTAAACATACCATTGTCCCAACTTTTTTGAAACATGTTGCAGGCATCCATTTCAAAATGAGAAAATATTTGCACAAAAACAATAAAGTTTATCAGTTTGAACATTACATATCTTGTCTTTGTGGTGTATTCAACTGAATATAGGTGGAAGAGGATTTGTAAATCATTGTATTATGTTTTTATTTACATTTTACACAACATCCCAACTTCATTGGAATTTGGGTTGTACGACAGATCTTTGCATACTGTTTGACAGTCTTGAAAACTATTTTGATATTTCTGGTCAGGTTCTTTCTTGGTTGACATCATATTAGTCTAATCAATCACAATGTGCCTTGTGTCATAAGTTCAAAATTATCTGCAGTAAAATATGGGGTGCCTCAGGGTTCTGTTGTAGGTCTTTTGATATTTTAATTTTTCTTTAATTTATTTCATTCTTTGCCATATTACATTTATTATTACCTCAGACTGATATAATACTGCAATGTCATGCTATTACGTTTTAGACCCTCAGATTTACACTAGTATCAGTAATCTGTCACATTAGGATTTTAGAAGATTTAAAAATATAGAAAAGACTTTGATGATCCTATGAGACATAGACAACAGTATAACAACTTAACAATATAAGTGATTGCTGTAAAGTCTTATTTTCAAACACGAGTGTCAGAAGTCTTCAATTAGTTCAGAATGCTGCTGCTACAGTTCTAACTAGGAAAAGAAAATTTCACAATATTACCTCAATTCTGCCTTGACTGCATTGGCTTCCTCGTCATGTGAGGTCAGATCTTAAGGTTCTGCTGTTCACATACATTTTTTAATTGCCTGGGAGATCTTGTAAGGGCTCATGAACCTTCCTGTTCCAAGCGTTGTCGTTACTTTGTGTTCTAAAAAGTAAAATTGAAGTCAGTAGGCCACATGGTTTTTTCTTACCATGCTCCTCTTCTGTAAAATAGTCTTCCCACTGAGACAGAGTAAGATTTTCAAATTCCATTTTCTTCTTTATATCGAGAGTGAAGATATCTTTACTAAATGGTTGTAGTGTTTCATTTGCCTGTCTTTTGCTTTAATTAGCCATATCACCCATGAAGGTGCATGTCTAGTAACTTCCTACTTTTAAGCTCTGATAAGACTGAAATGATGGTTCTTCCAGTGAGACATCGGCATCAATTTGACCAGCTAGCGCTCAGCCTGGGTTCATGTGTCATACATTATATGGACAAAGTGAGGAACCTTGGGGTAATTTTTGATCCCACGTTGTCCTTTGACCTCCATATTATGGATATTACCAGGACTGCTTTTTTCTATCTGTGAAATATAGCGAGGATTCTCCCCATCCTGTCTATGGCTGATGCTGAGACCCTGATTCATGCTTTTGTTTCTTCTAGATTGGATTATTGTAATGTCCTATTTTCATGTTTACCGCAGCCCAACATTAGGGGTCTCCAGCTGGTTCAGAATGCTGCTGCCAGACTTTTGACATGAAGCAGAATGTTTTGTTGTGATATGGCGCATTATAAATTGAATAAATTGAAAGATGGACTGAGTCTGAAACTCCAATTTTAGGTAGAGTTAGCCAAGTATCAGACTCTTTTGATGATGCTAAATAGATCTAAAATATATATATATTTTTTATGTTAATACCTTTTCACTCTTAACTTTGTTCTTTTCTCTTTGTCTGAGCTGTTGCTTGATCCCCAACAATCTGTGTCGTCTACCTCGCGGCTGCCATGCTGCCCAGAGCACTTCTGCCGTGCCTACTCCCAGTTCTTGAAGTCCTTGACAGAAGAACCCACATTTAAGCCCAATTGATGTTTGAATCCCGTTAATCCCAAATGCAATTGTAGAAGATATATAAAAGTGATGTTGTCATCTTTGCTTGGCAAAATTTCCATGTGAGCATCTGGAAATGACTATCACACAACCACACAGACCAGCAAAATGACCAGCTTCAACGACTGTGGTTGGATTCTCTCTTAATTAAAGACAGAATAAATTATAATTAACACATCTTAATCCAATAAAAACAATGCCAAAGTTATCAATTAAAAATTAAAAAATTAATTTAAAAAAAGGGGGGTAATTATGTTTAAGCTATCCACAACCCTGTAAGTCAGAAATGGCCTGTAGGATCCACATATGTTCCTTAAAAGAGGGCCACCATGAACTAGTTCCTATCCACAATGCTGCCCTGCAGCCATCACTCAGTGACAGGAACAGAACCTCAAACAGTCAGCTATTCACTAAAATCCTGCCCACTGCAACAAATAAGAGCTGTCAAAAGCAAACACTAGGAGCTGTCAATCACACCTCATATTTATAAAAGACGTGAACACAGGCAGATGAAATGTGCACTCACATACAGACATGGAGCCGCAATAAATTTTCCAAATGTATTTAAAGAAGAGCTCGCAGACTTATGCCGCGTTCACACTGGGCGTGACATGAGCAACAGGAGTTTGTCTGGAGTTTGACTGAAGATGTGAACATGTCCTGTATCTGGTAGCAGCCTGTGAGCAGGACTTATGTCTCTTTTGTCCTTTATTTCACAATTATGACAGAGTTTTTGGAGTGAACAGCAGCCCCGCAGCAGGGAGAGCAGAGTTTATTTTTATTTTTATTTTATGTGTGCGCGCGAGCGAATCGTCCATGGAGATTATTTTGTGCGCGCGTGAACGGGACAGGAGGTCCTCAAACTGGGTCCCACAGAGGTGGAAGGACCACTGAAAGCGGCCATCATCCAGACGCAGCTCCTGCAGCAAATCATGATACTCCCTGTATTGGGAGCTTTCCACAACAACTCGCTCCGTGTGATCAAGGTCCGTCATGTTAACCTGACTTAACAACTGGAGCCGGCGAGTGGAATGGAAGCTCCTCCTATTTGATGACGCACCGGGGCGAATTTTCACAGCAAAAGCAGAGTGACACACCGGGAAAAGGAGGCGCATCCGTCGCCACTCGAACCCCGTGAATTTGTAGCGTCTGATCGGGCGCGACGCGAGCGACAGCAGCGACAGGTTGCCATGTAATCCCTATGGAACAACGCGTTTTGGCACCAAGTCACGTAGCGCGATGCGATGGACGCGAGTGAAGTGATTTTGAGCGACTGGCGTGTTTGTGGCGCGATATTACGTCACATCACGTCGCGTTGCCCTCCTCCCCAAGTTGAAAAATTTGAACTTTGTTGTCTCGTCGCGCCGCGATGACCAATCAGGGACTGAATATGTAGTCAGATATCTGGAGTTTGACTGAAGATGTGAACATGTCCTGTATCTGGTAACAGCCTGTGAGCAGGACTTATGTCTCTTTTGTCCTTTATTTCATAATTATGACAGAGTTTTTGGAGTGACCAGCAGCCCCACAGCAGCTTTCTCTTTTTATTTTTTGTGCGCGCGAATCGTCCATGGAGATTATTTTACTTATTAACTACACAGATGTATAATAAAACAAATGGTGACTGGTTTCTAAACACAATTATGACAGAGTTTTTTGAGGAAGAGCAAGGAGCAGCCCCGCAGCAAGCAATGGAGTTTCTTTCTTTTTATTCTTTACTCGCGCGCTCGTGCGAATCATCCATGGAAGTTATTTTACTTATTAACTAAACAGATGTATAATAAAACAAATGGTGACTGTATTTACATGCGTGCGCGAGCGAATCGTCTGTGGAGAACATTTTATTAATTAACTACACAGATGTATAATAAAACAAATGGTGACTGGTTTCTAAACACAATTATGACAGAGTTTTTTGGGGGGAAGAGTGAGCTGCAGCCCCACAGCAAGCAGCAGAGTTTCTTTTTTTTTTTTATTGTTTACATGTGTGCGCGTGAACGGGACAGGAGGTCATCAAACTGGGTCCCGCAGAGGTGGAAGGACCGGTGAAAGCAGCCGTCATCCAGACACAGCTCCTGCAGCAAATAATGATACTCCCTGTATTGGGAGCTTTCCACAGCAACTCGCTCCATGTGATCAAGGTCCATCATGTTAACTTGATTGACAACCGGAGCCGGCGAGCGGAATGGAAGCTCCTCCTATTTGATGATGCACCGGGGTGAATTTTCGCAGCAAAAGCAGAGAACACACCGGCGAAGGAGGCGCGTCCGTCGCCACGCGACCCCGCGAATTTGTGGCGTCTGGATCGCGCCCGGTGTGAACACAAGCATAAGATTTAAGATTAGACATGATGGAAAACCTTTCCCTGTGCAATAAGAGGAGTCTGTCCAAGTTGACAGGACCAACATGTCACCTTGGGAATGGACGGACCTAGAACATCCATAGCAAGAATGTTTCAATCCTCTTTGCATTTTCTTCTTTTGACAAAAGCTCTTTTGATACCATTTTCATTCCATTTCCAGAATGGGGACTTTTAAAACCACAGGGAGTTAATATTATAACACAGAAGAGTGGAGTGTGTGCTGCTTCACCCGGTGTCACAGACCGAACGGTCCCCCCTAAAATAGGTCCACCCTGCTTAAAACTGTGCTCCAGTTATCATCTGTCTCAGCGACAGATATCTGAAGCTTTTGTACAACAATCATTTCCACATAAATTCAGCATTATTTCATCACAAAAGACGGAGGAAGCGATCAGAGCACCACAGCTACGCGAACTGCTAGCTGATGCATTCTCTGCATGTCGGTCATTTCAAAGCATCACCAAGTATCGCCTCATATCTGCTTAAAATGGCCTCGTTTCTGCTTAAAACTGACTTTAGAATGACTGAAGTGGTTTTACTTTGTCATCTGATGGTTAATGATCACATTAATCCATTTGATCGCTTTGGGTGAAGAGACTCTGTGTCAGATCTCCAAAATGACGCATGCACAGTGGAGGTGGGGCGTACCAATTTTTAGGGGCAGACCATTCGGTCTGCAACAGCGGGAAACAGTGGGAACTTTGACAACAATGAAAGAAAAACAAGGCAGGCAAAACGATAAACAAACCTGGACATTTGCTTTGTGTTATGCGGACACATGGGTTAGGACAAGGTAGCAGATTCCAGGCCTGACTGAATGAATTCCTGGAAGCACACACACCAGGACACCAACAACTGATAAATATCCCCTTCCCATGAACACACACACACACACACACACACACACACACACACACACACACACACACACACACACACACACACACACACACACACACACACACACAGTATTTAAACAGTGACAATGTTTGTAATCTTGCTTCTGTACACTACTGCAGTGGAGTTGACATGATACAATCAAGATGTGATTGAAGTGTAGACCTTGAGCTTTTAATTCAAGGAGTTTAACAAAATATTGCAGGAATCATTTTGAAATCATTTGCCATTTCTATACACAGTATGTCCCGTTTCACAGACCATAAGTAATGGGCAACATAATTCTAAATATAAGGATTACTGTTCATTTGGATGAAAATCCTTTACAGTCATTGACTGGCTGAAGTCTGGGCACATGACCAAATGCTTTGCCAGGCCTTTACTGAAGCCTCCTTCAGTTGCTGTTTGTTTGTGGATCTTCCCACCTTCAGGTTGCTCTTCAGTAATTGAAAAGTACTTTCTGCTGGAATGAGGTCAGATGAGTGACTTGCTCATTGAAGAATATTACATTTTATTTTTGCTTTGGAAGTATCTTTTGGGTTATGACCCATCTACAACGTGAAGCTCCATCCTATCAGTTTGCCAGCATTTGGCTGAATCTAAGTAGATAGCATATAACTATACTGAACACATCAAAATCATGAGTCATCAGTAAACACCAGTGACCCAATTCCACTGGCAGCCATACATACCCATGCAATCACACTGCCTCCGCCATGCTTGTCTCATGCTTTTTTTTTTTCATCCCCATCACGAAATGAGTCCATTTCCGAGTGCAGTTTTTTAAAATTTTTTCTATTTCTAACCTTACCCTAACCATAAACCTAACCCTCTCCCTTTCCCTAACCATAACCCACACAGACCCCCCCCCCACATCACCCCCACATTCCGTGATACTATCACAAAATGAATTTGTGCTCCTGTCATGAAAAGTGCCATATTTTCGTGACGTAATCAAAAAACCAACAGATTAATTTACTTTGCGTGATGCCATCACAAAATGGCATGAGATTGGGTTGGACAGATGATGTGATGATAGATGTTGTGGTGTACTTCACACCATGAGCCATTCCTTTTCCTTCTCCCTGCTCCTTCTCTTCCCATCATTCCGGTATAATTTAATCTTAGTTTCATCTGTCCTGAGCATCTTGTTACAAAAGTAGACAGGCTCTTTTTTTTAGTATTTTTTCTGGCAAAGACAAATGTAGCCTTCCTTTCCTTGAGCATAACCAGTGGTTTGCAGCAGTGGTTTTCATATGTACCTCCCGACTTGGCTCGATGGTGTGAAGGGGTTTTTCTTCACCAAGAATTCTACAATCATCCCACTCACTTTAGTATCTTCCATGGCCTTCCAGTCGTGGTACAACAGACCATAGTTGATCCATCTGCATAGAGACTCATGATTTGGCATGCATATAATTAACATATTAATTGCAAAATTTACATAATAGTGTGAAGTACAGATTTATTGTCATGGTGACTTGTCTTAAGTAAGAACTGAATGAATATCGATGCAGATATCGCCAAAAATCAAATTATGCATAGAGAAAAAAACTGTACTTTCATGTGATCAGTGCATGTTAAAAGCAGACAGCCTCTGTTGCTTCACACTGCTTGTGCTCTGTCGAAGACCGTCTGTGAAGCTTGATGCATTTCAGAGAGCAAGCACGACAACCATTACTAAGAAATATCAGGAAGATCAGGATGAAATGTGTGCGCAGATCTCACAAATGATCAGATCACTGAGTGTGTCCTGTCCCATCCTGCCAAGCGGCAGAAAGTCCACTGGGCTCAAATAAATAAATAAAAAATAAGATAAAATACTTTCCCCGATTTTTACCAAGTGATACTAATCCTGAAAGTGCATCCTGTTAAAAAACAAAGTAGGAGGGTAACACTCTGAAATAAAACTAGGTACAACTTCTTTTGAAATACAATGACAAATGCTATTTTTATTGACTAGTACTGTGCATATTGCAAATTATGGTAATATAACATTTAACCTTAAACAATTAACCTTAACCTGAAACCTACTTACATTGTTTGTTTTTTAAGTACTTTTTACTTTGTTTTAATTCTAATCACTATCTCTTTTACCTATAACACTTCTTTGGTCCTAATATTGAAAGTGCCAATGAACAGCTACCAAATGCTAATTCAACCCTTAGAACCAACTCTAAACCTTTTATCTACTTAATTTGCCATGGAATAATGAGGAAATGGGACACACCTGGCCATGAAACTGCTCCACAGTCGATTATTTAATTACTTGTGGCTTCTGAAAATGGAGGCGCAACGTATAAAAATGGCTGTAATTCCTAAATGGGTAGCACAGTACTTTGTTAAACCCCTTGAATTAAAGCTTAAAGTCTGCACTAGACGCACATATTGATTTTTTTCAGTTCAGCTCCATTGTATACAGAAGCAAAATTACTAAAAGTGAGACTGTCTTATATACTGGACTGTACTGTATTCTCATGGACATACATGTGTACATGCAACTACACACATAAACACACCAAGGCACCCAAAGAAATTCACAAAGGCATAATCACGCAAATATGAAAGCAAGGGGGCCACAGTTAAGGCAAAAGTATGCACATACAGTATAAAGCATAAACGTGCACTGGTGTGTGCTCGTCTCATATTCTCTCCAGTATTTATCGCTAAGATGAATCTGCCTCAATGCAAGTCCTCCTTTCTGCTGTCTCTCTAAGTCTGCCTCAGCTCCGGATTCCTCTTGCATTAAGCGACGCCTTGTTATAAACAGCCCATCAGTGAGCTGCCCATCCGCAGCCTGGCTGTGGACTGACATTTATTAAGAGTCGGCTTGCTTTCAGTCTTCTTGTTTCGCTCTGTATTCCCACATGAATACAGAGAACCAATTAGAGGAGGAACGGGGCATATGTCCACATGCTCACAGAAGCTAGGCCACAAACAAAAACAAAAACCCAAACACATATAGCAGATGGAGGGTAGACGGAGGGAAAAATCAAAGAGGATGGGGGTTTGAATATATAATGTTAATCATTCTGCTACGGAAATTAAACACCTCTGAAAAGCAAAACAACAACAACAGCAATCTTTTAGATACTGGAACACTGTGGAGTGTGTTAGATGATGCACCAAAGTTAAAGGACAAGTGTGATGTGAATGAAACAGACATAACAAACACATTAAATAAACTCTGAACACCATAATTCAGATGATTAAACATTTTGGGACAACCCGTAAAGTCAAACTGTGTAGCAAATTAGACAATGCTGAAGCTTCATATTTTCAGAGCAGCAGGCGCTGGCTTACAGGGGTAAACAAATAACTTCCTCTTTGCATGGTTGAACGGCACAATTGCTATTTTGCCTTTTGGTTTTGTCTCAAACCAAGAAGCTCACCTGTGTCCTGTGCATGTGTGTGTGTGTGTGTGTGCACGCCCTTTGTTCATTGGTTTGTGTGGACCTCCCATCAACCTTCACAATTAGAATCGTCCACATCCTGTGCTGTGGTTGGAGACAATTGGACCATGGCTGGGCTTCCACCTCAGCATAATGCTCCCACATCCACCTCCTGATTCTTTACATGCTGTGCAATGACGCATAACACAAAGCAACAATTATTCAGGATGATGGGCACCAAAAAGAGGAACACTTTTCCACATATAGAAAGTGGAACAACACTGAGAATATTTTTTCTATTAAAGCAATCTTTATCTTTTGCACACACACACCATTAGTCTCCATCCTGGGCAAAGTTCCATGTCTACTCTTTTCAAACATGATGTATTCTGTACAATGCCTGTAGAGTAATTAGCATCTGGAACACCATATGAGGACATTCAACAGGTTTCTGCACAAATAAAGACATTATTTTGTTGAAACAAGCAACTAAATCCAGAATAATCATTGTACCGAGAGCGACATGGTAAATGGACTGCATTTCTACAGCTGAGAAAAGATGTTCAAAGCACTTTACAATGAAAGCTCACTGATACACTCAACGCACCACTGCTAGAAGCTGCCATGCAAGGTATTCAGCTGCATGCTGGGAGCAGCATAACCATGAAGAATGTTTTTCAGTGGAACCTTTTGTGCTGGTGAAGAGGGTGAGACGAGTGGTGTTCGTCGCCTTCTCCGCCCACATTTTTATCCATCTAATTGGGGAAATTAAACCTAAGACCATCCGGTCTCAAGGCCACATTATCAGGTGACTACTTTCTACATGAGGTTCCCCAGAATTTAAATGACATCTTACACAGTAGTTATAAAATTATGGGGCTGCTCACCCTTCCTGAATAAGGCAATGTTCCTCTGGTGGCAGACATGCATGATGCTGGCCACAACATAGGAGATGGTGTCTACAAAAGTCCTTAAGCACCTGGTTGTGTCACCAATGGTAGTGCCTTCCCCCAGAGGTGCTGTGCTGCTTCTTATGATGTGCTCAAGGGAAACCATTCCATCACACAGAAGACATGATGGTGAATTATTCTTGTCCCAGGTGTGAAGACTTGCTGGGTGAGGTAGGACATCATACACTGCTCCACCCAAGGTTGTGACTGAGCTACAAATGGCACCTGTTTTTCCTCTTTAAAGCCCCTTTCTCACTGGGCTTGCATACAGATGTGTTGTGAAGTGTATGGAGTATGCTGGAAAATTGTGCAGCTTTGGCATAGTCCCTGTGTAGGCTGTTGTGTGATTGTGTGGTTAAATGGTAAATGGACTGCATTTATATAGCGCTTTTCCATCTGCATCAGACGCTCAAAGTGCTTTACAAATAATGCCTCACATTCACCCCAATGTGAGGGTGCTGCCATACAAGGTGCTTACTACACACCGGGAGCAACTAGGGGATTAAGGACATTGCCCAAGGGCCCTTAGTGATTTTCAAGTGTGGTTGCATTCCTAGTCTTGCTTTCAGTTGCTTACTGCCACATATGTAGACCTCGTCACTATTTCTCCGCCTCTCACAGTCCACTCCTGCCTACTTTTTGTTTGTTTTTTTGACATTGTGGAAATGCACTCCGTTCTCAAAATAGTATGTGAACGGCACTCACGTTTCCAGAAGTACAGCAGGAGACAAGCTGCTGCCTTGTCACAGCAGTATTGTTGCACGCACGGAGGGATAGAGAGAGAGTGAGAGAGAGAGAAACCTTACGCGTAGAGGGCAGATGGTTGGCTCCATGATGCTACAGACTGACAAGCAGATGGATTTGATACACTTGAAAAAGTCAGAAGACATTATTTCCAGGAGTTAATGGACTTTATTAATAAGTCACAATCGTGAGAGAACTTAACAAGGTGAAAGTGCTGAGGTTCTTCAGCCCAAGTTGACCTCAACGTGGAACTGTCCTCTCGCTGGTGATCAGTCCGTGAGCAGGAGTTAATGGACTTTATTTAACTTGCCACAATCTTGAGAGAACTGGAGGAGGTGAAAGCAAAGCAGAGCTGAAGCTGGCGGTCCTGGTCACGAGCTGTCTGTGAGAAGTGAATGGTGTACGTGGACATGTCCTCTCGCTGGCGATCTGTCCATGAGGAGTGGATGTGGACATGTCGTCTGAACGTGGAACCTTGGCTCACCTCTTCTTCCGTGGTTTTGAAGCTTCATTGCCAGCAAAGTCCAGCAGGATGAATAAAATCTATCAATCCAGATATGTATTGATAAAAGGATTTTTCGCCCTGGTGTGTAGAATAGCGGAGACTTGGTGTACAGTAGCGCAGTGTTGTGTAGATTTACATACAGTTGCAGAGTGTTGTGTTGACTTGCTTAAAACCTGCATATTTTCTGTTTCCAGTGCTCTATGCCAAAAAAATTAAACATTCGATTTTTTTGCATCCACCTTGTGTAGTCCTCAGCATACTGCTGCATAGGGGAGCAAAAACTCGGCGTAGAGCCCAGTGTGAAAGTGGCTTAAGATGAACCAATTATTTTGCAGAATTTCTAAATTTTATTCAATTTCAATTTATTTTCATTTATATAGCGCTAAATCACAACAAAGTTGCCTCAAGGTGCTTCACACAAGAAAGGTCTAACCTTACCAACCCCCAGAGCAAGCACACAGGCGACAGTGGTAAGGAAAAACTCCCTCTGATGATTTGAGGAAGAAACCTCAAGCAGACCAGAGGGGTGACCCTCTGCTTGGGCCATGCTACCAACAGAAATTACAAAACAATTCATAGAACGAATATGCAGGAAATGTTGCCGGTGCACGGGACAGGAGGGTTTCAGAAACCACACCCATCTCTGGATGGAGCTGCACCTCAAACAGAGAGAAAAGAAAAAACAATCAGGCATCAGAAAGACAACAAAAACAGTGTAATTTGGCAGCAATAAAAAAACAAGAAAAACAAAAGAAATACTAAGGTGATCGCAGGTCATAAGCCCTAAGCTTCACTAAAAGAGCAGGAATTTAGATAAAGTTGAGGTTGCGGCCAGTTCCGTTTCCTAATAAAATTCATTTAAATGAGTAAAAAGCATAGTAACATACTATGCCAGTATGCTAGCCATACGAAAGGGAAAATAAGTGTGTCTTAAGTTTCAACTTGAAAGTCTCTACAGATTCTGACTGTTTTCTTGACACATGGAGACCATTCCACAGAACAGGGGCACGATAAGAGAAAGCTCTGTGACCCGCAGACTTTTTATTCACCCTAGGGAGAACGCAAAGCCCAGGCCGGTACATAGCATTTAATTAGGTCAGCTAAGTCAGGAGGTGCCAGTCCGTGAACACTTTTATAGGCTAGTACCAGAACCTCAAAATCTGATCTCACAGGGACAGGAAGCCAGTGAAGGAATGCCAAAAGGGAGGGGAGGTGATGGTCTAGTGGTTAAGGTGTTGGGCTTGAGTCCAGAAGATCATGGGTTCAAATCCCCACCTGACTGGAAAATCACTAAGGGCCCTTGGGCAAGGCCTTTAATCCCCTATTGCTCCCGGTGTGTAGTGAGCGCCTTGTATGGCAGCACCCTGACAATGGGGCGAATGTGAGGCATAATTGTAAAGCGCTTTGAGCGTCTGATACAGATGGAAAAGCGCTATATAAATGCAGTCCATTTACCATTTACCAAAATGGTTGTAATGTGGTCGAACTTTCTGCTTTGTGTCAAAAGTGTGGAAGCAGCATTTTGAACCAATTGGAGACTCCTAATGCTGAACTGCAGTAAACCAGAAAATAGACCATTGCAGTAGTCCAATCTAAAAGAGACAAACGCATGAATCAGGGTCTCAGCATCAGCCATAGAAAGGATGGGACAAATCTTCACCATATTTTGCATGTGGAAGAAAGCAGTCCTCATAATATTTCTAATGTGGAGGTCAAAAGACAACGTAGGATCAAAAATTACCCCAAGGTTCCTCACTTTGTCAGTGTGATGTATGACAAATGAACCTCAGCTAAGCGTTTGGTCAAATTGATGCCGATGTCTCACTGGACCAAGAACCATCATTTCAGTCTTATCAGAGTTTACAAGTAGGAAGTTGCTAGACATCCAGCTTCTCACTGATGCAAGGCAATCTTCTAAAGATTTTATGTGGATGAGATTACCAGCAGTTATCTGCATGTATAACTGAGTATCTTCAACACAGCAGTGAAAGGTAATACCAAAGGCTGCAATATTTGCCCAAGGGGTGCTATATAAAGGGAGAAAAGCAGGGGGCCTAAGTGGAACCCCAAATTTCATGTCACTAAGGTTAGAGGTAGTGTTATTGGACAAAGCACAGTGAGAACAACTGGTCAGGTATGACGTCAACCATGCAAGGGCACTCCCAGTAATCCCAAAATGATTCTTCAGCCTATCGAGTAGAATATGATGATCCACGGTATCAAACGCAGCACTGAGATCTAACAGCACCAGAACTGTAGTGGTGTCCGAATCCATTGCAAGTGGAAAATCATTCACCACTTTAGTGAGAAAGCAGACTGCAGTGGCTCAAAGAGATTATTCTCAGTAAGATAGTCCACAAGTTTCCGTGAAACCACTTTTTCCAGAATTTTAGAGCAAAATGATAGATTTGATTTCAGCCTATAGTTTTTCAATACACTAGAGTCGAGATTAGATTTCTTAAGTAATGGTTTAATCACTGCAGATTTGAAACATTTAGGAACAGATCCAGAAGTTAATGAGAGATTAATTGACTTCTCTTAGGGTCCCTTCACAAATAGTGTGAATTTTGGTTGAATTTCGCATGAAGTGCGCATGCAATACGTGTAAAATCGTGGCTGCCTCAACGCATCCTACACCTGTTGCTACAACTATTTGCGGACACCGGTGAGTGTGTGCTGTGAGAGCCCATCAAACTCTCTCGCAGCAGGTGTCGGCCAAGTTCCAGGTGACACGCACAAACATCTAACACCACTCACATGGCACTTAGAAAATGTGTGGCCATTCGCACAACAGTCTGCTCAACAGTGATCGTCTACTGACTACAGTCAGAAGACGATCACTGTCGAAATGGATGTGAAATTTGTCTAAGTGCCCCACGAGTGTGGCTTTGCAAACAGACACAGTGACACGTTGGTGTGTGCGCTGAACTAACAGGGGGTGTGTCTGCCCACAGGAGCGGCAGTGGAGATCTGTGGTTCTGGACGTCACGGCTGGGGAACACGTACCGTATCTAGATGGACATGAAGTAACAACTGTCTACTGTGACGCACGTGTGTCTGCTTACTGTTATCATGTGGACGTACATAAAAACATTATCGCTGTCGCAATGGGCTGCAACAAGTGCGTGCATGCCGTGCACATTGACAGGCTACCCCAGTTTGAAAGTTTGAACTGGGAACCTTCCGCACTGGAAACAAGTCCACTAACCACTTGGCCACCAACCCTGCCTCTAGGAAAGTGGTTGAGTTCAGAGATTTTATTGTTTGTGAACTTGACTATTTAAAAGCCTGTGTAACACTTTCTCTACATGCCTGACATGATGAAGAGGGTGTGGCCTTGCTGCTGTGTGAGCACATTTGAAGTAGTTTTGTCTGTGTTCACATTAAATAGTTGAGTACAGTGAATGCATTACGTTAATTCAACACAAAACAACCACATTTATTGTACTTCTATAGAATAATTTTGCATACTTGAATTATTTGACTTAATTAAACACAAATGGTTTAAAGCAACTGGTTTCCTTAAACTGAGTTGAACCAACTCATCAGGTTTTACAGTGAGTGCTTAAAAGAAGTGACCTTTGCTGAGGTCATCTGTCAGGTCATTGAGTTTTTCAGTTAACAAAATAAAGAGAATAATAAAGAATCTCTCTGTACTGTGCAGCACAAGAGCGTGGTTGTTGTGTTGTAGCATGTCCCCTTTCACCTAATACGGCTCACACACACACACACACACACACTCACACACACACACACAGCTGACTGACTGTCTGTAGGTGGGTAAGGGTGGGATTTTCACACGCCTTGGTCCATCAGAGCCCATTCAGTACAGTACACAGCGTGGCAGCAGGACATACACACAAAGCTCGGGATTGTCTGCAGCCAACAGGCCGCTCACTGAGATAGAACGACAGAAACACACAGATGCAGATCCATACACACATTGGAGGCATGCCTGAACACACACACACACACACACACACACACACACACACACACACACACACACACACACACACACACACACACACACACACACACACACACACACACACACACACACACACACACACACAGCATTCAGTGCCTCTTTGTCAGCAGCAGAGGCCTGCAGAACTTGTTCGTTGTTTTCTTGAGCTCCAAGTAGCTGATTAGTTAACTACACCTGCAGGACCTGAACAGCTTAGCAGAAAAAAAAAAAAAAAAAAATCTACCAATTTTGGATGAAGTGGGTGTGGCGTGAACATACCCTTCCCACAGTATGGGGAAGGGTATGATGTCACTTCCTGGTGTCACTAGCTGCTAACTTTGCTTTGTTTTTGGCTAGAAATAACACCTTTCTCATATATTATGTAAAAGCCAGTGAGAAATAAACACTTCTAAAACCGACTTCTAACACCTCTGGAGTGATTTATAAGACATTTAGCGAAGTTAGCGTGCACTAGGGGTGCCAGAAAAAATCGGTTCATGTCCGAATCGTGATTCTTATTTATTAAGATTCAGAATCGATCCAAAATGTCCAAGAATCGATTTTTAAAAAGCATTTTTTAAAACATTTTCTTGCTTACTCGCTGTGTGTTCTGTTTGTCAGGCAACGGCCTCCATACTACTGCGTCCCCACGAGGGGAGGGTTCGGCGTGCTTCAAACATTCGTGAGCTGCAGCTTAGCATGGCGGACAAAGAGCTAATTCAGCCAGCACCGTCTTTGCTGAAGCCAAATGTTTGGGTGCATTTTGGATTTTATTATTTGCTGCGTATGAAGGAGCTTGACATGACTTATGCATTGTGCAAAATCTGCAAAATGAAAGTCAAGTACTTCGGAAACACTTTAAATCCGCAAGCCCACATGCTAGGCCATCACTGGGAGCTAAAAGAAGCGGAGCAGCGGTCTCTGCCGACTACTGACCAACGCACACTCCATCACTTCACTAAACTGCCAGCCAACTCTGAACGAGCAAAGCAGAATAGAAAATTTACATCTTTAGAATCACTTGATTAACCTTGTAAAGCTGCATTTTCTTAAACATAAACATTTTAAGTAATAGAACTATTTCTCAGAGCTCTTTCAATCGAAAATCGATTCTGAATCGAATCGTCACCCCACGAATCGGAATCGAATTGAATCGTGAGTTGTTGTAAGATTCACATCCCTAGCATCCACGCTAACTTTCGCTAACATCCTATGGAGTTAAATTTGTCTCATTAATACCTGCAAATGCAAAGAGGGTGATCAACAAATATTCCTTGATTTGCACAACTTCCACTCTTGTCAAGAGCTCATATAAATGCACAAGCAAACCCACTCATTAGAACAGATGCAAAGAGGAGAAATATTTGTAAATGGCCACCTTAACTACCCTATCTCATGACTGGATTCGGCTGTGTAAGGAGGTCAAGGGTCAGTGAGCTTATCAAACCAATTTTGTGTTCCAATAATTAGTGCTAAATGTATTCAAATCAATAAAATTACAAGGGTGCCCAAATTTATGCACCTGCCCAATTTTGTTTAAATAATTATTGCACACTTTCTGTAAATACTAGAAACTTCATTTCACTTCTCAAATATCAGTGTGTTTGTCTGATATATGATATTATTTAACTGAAATTTCTCATCCAGACAACAAATGATTTATAAAGAAAAATCATGAAAATTATTAGGGGTGCCCAAACGTTTGCATACAACTGTGTGTGTGTGTGTGTGTTTATATATATATATATATATATATATATATATATATATATATATATATATATATATATAATTTAGAGTTTTGTATTCACCTAACATGCACTAACATGTCTTTTGGATGTGGGAGGAAGCCGGAGCACCCAGAGGGAACCCATGCAAACTCTTCAGTGTATTCGATATAAAAGAATAAACACCGAAAATATAGCTCATGTAAGCGCAAAATCATGAATAAAGTAAATAAATAAACTTACTCAGCTCTGCCAACCAGGTAGAGATAATGAGCAGTGATCCACTGAAGTATCAGTGCATGTTGTGCATTTCGTGACCTGTCAGTAAAGATCCTCTGGGTAAAAACAGCTTTTTGTGTTTTCACTACTTTCATTGTGTTGTGAACCATTGCAAAGTGTTCCTGTGTTTGCCTCGTCTATGTGAATGTTATATTTGTGTGTCTACATTTGTGTGTCTACATTTGTTTTATATATATATATATATATATGGGTGATTCTTTAACTACGGGCACTATTGGCCTTGTAAATGTAATTTCCACCACACCATTGCCTTACAATATAAAGCGCCTTGGGGCAACTGTTTGTTGTGATTTGGCGCTATATACATGTGCTCTGATGTCACTGTTTATCTCCATAGAAACTACCCAAACAATCTTTCATACAAACTGTTTAGGGACATTACAGTGTTGTGGTGGAAATTACGGCAATAGTGTGGGACAACTACATTTTGTTTAAGTCTGGAGTCTGGGTGTGGGACAAGCACAAAACGGCAATATTTGCATATAATGATGCTGAAAAAAGGTGAAAAAGTCATCATAGACTACTAGAACAAATTTCTTAACACACTTTCATTGTAAAGATAACTATAAAAGTGTGAAATTTCCCCTTTTTTCTGTTTTTCATACAATATGATCAAAGGACATAATAAGTGCCCGTAGTCTAAGAATCACCCATATATATATAAGTAGTGTTCAGAATAATAGTAGTGCTATGTGACTAAAAAGATTAATCCAGGTTTTGAGTATATTTCTTATTGTTACATGGGAAACAAGGTACCAGTAGATTCAGCAGATTCTCACAAATCCAACAAGACCAAGCATTCATGATATGCACACTCTTAAGGCTATGAAATTGGCTATTAGTAAAAAAAAAGTAGAAAAGGGGGTGTTCACAATAATAGTAGCATCTGCTGTTGATGCTACAAACTCAAAACTATTATGTTCAAACTCCTTTTTTAGCAATCCTGTGAATCACTAAACTAGTATTTAGTTGTATAACCACAGTTTTTCATGATTTCTTCACATCTGCAAAGCATTAATTTTGTTGGTTTGGAACCAAGATTTTGCATGTTTACTAGTGTGCTTGGGGTCATTGTCTTGTTGAAACACCCATTTCAAGGGCATGTCCTCTTCAGCATAAGGCAACATGACCTCTTCAAGTATTCTGACACATCCAAACTGATCCATGATACCTGGTATGCGATATATAGGCCCAACACCATAGTAGGAGAAACATGCCCATATCATGATGCTTGCACCACCATGCTTCACTGTCTTCACTGTGAACTGTGGCTTGAATTCAGAGTTTGGGGGTCGTCTCACAAACTGTCTGTGGCCCTTGGACCCAAAAAGAACAATTTTACTCTCATCAGTCCAGAAAATATTCCTCCATTTCTCTTTAGGCCAGTTGATGTGTTCTTTGGCAAATTGTAACCTCTTCTGCACATGTCTTTTATTTAACAGAGGGACTTTGCGGGGGATTCTTGCAAATAAATTAGCTTCACACAGGCGTCTTCTATCTGTCACAGCACTTACAGGTAACTCCAGACTGTATTTGATCATCCTGAAACTGATCAATGTGTGAGCCTTTGCCATTCTGGTTATTCTATCCATTTTGATGGTTGTTTTCTGTTTTCTTCCACGCGTCTCTGTTTTTTGTCCATTTTAAAGAATTGGAGATCACTGTAGATGAACAGCCTATAATTTTTTGCACCTGCATATACGTTTTCCCCTCTCCAATCAACTTTTTAATCAAACTACGCTGTTTTTCTGAACATCCCATTTTCCTCAGGCTTTCAAAGAGAAAAGCATGTTCAACAGGTGCTGGCTTCATCCTTACATAGGGGACACCTAATTCACACCAGTGTGTTCCACAACATTGATGAACTCTCTGACTGAAAGCCACACTACTATTATTGTGAATGCTTGGTCTTGTTGGATTTGTGAGAATCTACTGGTACCTTGTTTCCCATGTAACAATAAAAAATCTACTCAAAACCTGGATTAATCTTTTTAGTCTCATAGGACTACTATTCTGAACAGTACTATATATATATATATATATATATATATATATATATATATATATATATATATATATATATATACACACACTCGAATCAGTGAGTGTCAGAGCACTGAACTTTAATTACCTCTGTTCCTGTGCATGTGTGCATGTCCAGACTGCTCTGTCCCGTATATGCTGGGGGGTTTTAATGGGAATACACTGCGATTGGATGTGATGTCTGATCATATGACCGCTCAGCTGATGATCCAAATATCACGTCCACCAAGTGAGTGATATTCCACATAATGCGGTGTCCTTCGGCACACTACACGCTGGACAGCTGGACACGTGGCGCCAGTTAATGTGTTTATGATCATTCAATCATGTCTGTTCATTAATTCCTTGGTTCATGTACAGAGGAACAGGCAACAGAGGGATGTTATTTCTTGCATTGTCTGCTCTTTATACCAGGAATTAAATATTTTACCAGGCAAAACGCAATCCATTTGATCCATCTTTTTCAGACTGTTTCTGCTTCTTTTGCCCAACTTTGTTATTTGTGTAGGGGCCCTCAGAGATGTTTGATTTTGGGGTTAGGATTCAAAGTTTGATGAATTGCTACATGGCACAGTCAAATGGTGCTGACATCAGTGGTGTCACTTTAGTACGGTTACCGACAGGGGCCATAACACTTCCAAATTAAGACAGTAATTATGAATGCATTGGCATCGATTCAACAACAGGGAGTTTCATAAAAATGTCTTCAAATGGAAAAACAAACAGTGGCAAATGCAGAGAACACAAATATAACATTCACATAGACAAGGCAAACAGAGGAACACTTTGCAATGGCTCACAACACAATGAAAGTAGTGAAAACACAAAAAGCTGTTTTGCCCAGAGAATCTTCACTGACAGGTCACGAAATGCACAACATGCACTGACACTTCAGTGGATCACTGCTCATTAGCTCTACCTGGTTGGCAGAGCTGAGTAAGTTTATTTATTTACTTTATTCATGATTTTGCTCTTACGTGAGCTATATTTTCTGGGTTTATTGTTTTATATCCAATACATTGAAGAGTTTGCACGGGTTCCCTCTGGGTGCTCCGGCTTCCTCCCACATCCAAAAGACATGTTAGGTGAATACAAAACTCTAAATTGTCCGTAGGTGTGTGTGTGGGTGTGAATATGTTTGTCTGTCTATATGTGGCCCTGCGACAGACAGACTGCTGTCCTGTCTAGGGTGAACCCTGCTTCACACCTTATGTCTGCTGGGATAGCCTCCCCCCCGTGACCCTTAGTTGGAGTAGGCAGGTATAGAAAATGCATGGATGCACTGAACAGTAGGAGTTTGGACAGAGACCTCCATTGTGTTGTGATACTTGGCAAAGCATTTCTATGTTTGTATTATCTGAATTTGCAGCAGAGACAATATCAAATTAAATTGTTACATGTGCTGAAGATTATATTTGTATTCTCTGTTTGCAAGCATTTTGCAGTTTGCAAAATCAGTTTTGCTGCAACTGTAACAGAGGCCAGCAGGAGTCGCTGTGCATCTTGTAGTCAATAGGCCTCAGTCCCCTGACAGCTAAAGGATACTCTGGTCACTCAGGCTAGAGCCTGGGTTTTAGCCGACTGGTCAGAGCGTCCGCCTCCAATGCCGGAGATTGCGGGTTTGAGTAGGTGGAGTCAGAATCACAACAGAGTGCAGAGCAAACCGCTACACAACCCCCTGTTGTTAAATTGATGCAGGTGTTTTCTCTATTTGCATGTTTTCTGCGTCAACTAGTGTTGCCTTAAGTTGGAAGTGTTGTAGCCACTGTTGGCCACCGTACTTGATCCTCTCATCTGCAGCAACAGACACGTCACCACAGCAACAACCTTTTTTTAGAAAGTGAAGGAAAAGGAGACTCACTCACTCACTCACCTTCAATCGCTTACTCCAATTAAGTGTCACATAGTGCGGTTGTTTCCATTCCAGAAGGTTCCCAGTTCAAACCCCACCCCTGCCCACGTAATGTGGAGTTGCATCAGGAAAGGCATCTGGTGTTAAATTGGTGCCGGTTCAACATGCAGCTCCACCTCAGATTTGCTGTGGATACCCCCCACCCCCAGTGAAAAGCAAGGAAGAAGCTGAAGGGACTTTTTTTTTTTTTTACTGAATTTCCTGACCGGGGGTGGTGGTGCATCTTTGACAGATTGATGTAAAAGTCACACACTCTGTTTGATGAAGAGTCAGAGTGAAGTGAGAACATGGTCACCGTTGTGGGAGTCAGATTGTTGGAGGACACAGCTGCCAGTCACCCACACGTTTACCACCTGCAAGTGCATGAAAGAGGCTTGATTTGGTCAGAGTGTGTTGTAGTTTTAGTTATATAAAACAACAAAAGTATCATTTGCTTTTAACTAATGCTTCACTTCTGTCTCCATTTTGGAGTGAAATTTTGACTGCTAGACATTTTTCATTTAAAATGATAATTTAGTAAGCATGACTTTAGAGTCATTTGCTTTTCTGTTTTTTAATGGAATGAATGAAGCATAGCTCATTAGCCTAGAACACATTCCATCTTCTGCGTACCTCCTGGCCTAAGTCAGCTGTGTAGGTAATAATAACCCCTGACAACCTTTAGATAATCTGCTTCACCCCAAGAGCCCAGAAAGGACAGAGACAAGGTGTCAACAGCAGACAGGGGAACTGTGTGAAAGTTCCACTGTAACAGATTACCCAGTAAAGATTAAGTAACTACAGAGCAACTATAAGGAAATAGTCAGCCCGCCCATCCCTTTGGTATCTCCCTTGTTTTCACTTGGAGTTACCACAGCAGACACAAGGTCCTGCATGTTGATTTGGCACAAGTTTTATGCTGGATGACCTTACTGATGCAACTCCATATAAGAAAATAAATTGTATTAGTGGACAGGTCACCCTGTGGGTTTCCTTTATTTTACAGATTCTAACAGGAAGTCAAAAGGCCATGCTAGTTTTATTTGTTTTTTTCTTCTCCTTCTCCTCCTTCTCCTCTACCTCTAACAGAAATGTGACATTTAGGATCAAAGATGTCAGAATGCTTAATACACTCAACAAAAATATAAACGCAACACTTTTGGTTTTGCTCCCATTTGTATGAGATGAACTCAAAGATCTAAAACTTTTTCCACATACACAATATCACCATTTCCCTCAAATATTGTTCACAAACCAGTCTAAATCTGTGATAGTGAGCACTTCTCCTTTGCTGAGATAATCCATCCCACCTCACAGCTGTGCCATACCAAGATACTGATTAGACACCATGATTAGTGCACAGGTGTGCCTTAGACTGTCCACAATAAAAGGCCACTCTGAAAGGTGCAGTTTTGTTTTATTGGGGGGGATACCAGTCAGTATCTGGTGTGACCACCATTTGCCTCATGCAGTGCAACACATCTCCTTCGCATAGAGTTGATCAGGTTGTCAACTGTGGCCTGTGGAATGTTGGTCCACTCCTCTTCAATGGCTGTGCGAAGTTGCTGGATATTGGCAGGAACTGGTACACGCTGTCGTATACGCCGGTCCAGAGCATCCCAAACATGCTCAATGGGTGACATGTCCGGTGAGTATGCCAGCCATGCAAGAACTGGGACATTTTCAGCTTCCAAGAATTGTGTACAGATCCTTGCACCATGGGGCCGTGCATTATCCTGCTGCAACATGAGGTGATGTTCTTGGATGTATGGCACAACAATGGGCCTCGGGATCTCGTCATGGTATCTCTGTGCATTCAAAATGCCTTCAATAAAATGCACCTGTGTTCTTCGTCCATAAGACGCCTGCCCATACCATAACCCCACCGCCACCATGGGCCACTCGATCCACAACACTGACATCAGAAAACCGCTCACCCACACGACGCCACACACGCTGTCTGCCATCTGCCCTGGACAGTGTGAACAGGGATTCATCCGTGAAGAGAACACCTCTCCAACGTGCCAAATGCCAGCGAATGTGAGCATTTGCCCACTCAAGTCGGTTACGACGACGAACTGGAGTCAGGTCGAGACCCCGATGAGAACGACGAGCATGCAGATGAGCTTCCCTGAGACGGTTTCTGACAGTTTGTGCAGAAATTCTTTGGTTAAACAAACCGATTGTTTCAGCAGCTGTCCGAGTGGCTGGTCTCAGACAATCTTGGAGGTGACATGCTGGATGTGGAGGTCCTGGGCTGGTGTGGTTACACGTGGTCTGCGGTTGTGAGGCTGGTTGGATGTACTGCCAAATTCTCTGAAACGCCTTTGGAGACGGCTTATGGTAGAGAAATGAACATTCAATACACGAGCAACAGCTCTGGTTGTCATTCCTGCTGTCAGCATGCCAATTGCACGCTCCCTCAAATCTTGCGACATCTGTGGCATTGTGCTGTGTGATAAAACTGCACCTTTCAGAGTGGCCTTGTATTGTGGGCAGTCTAAGGCACACCTGTGCACTAATCATGGTGTCTAATCAGCATCTTGATATGGCACACCTGTGAGGTGGGATGGATTATCTCAGCAAAGGAGAAGTGCTCACTATCACAGATTTAGACTGGTTTGTGAACAATATTTGAGGGAAATGGTGATATTGTGTATGTGGAAAAAGTTTTAGATCTTTGAGTTCATCTCATACAAAATGGGAGCAAAACCAAAAGTGTTGCGTTTATATTTTTGTTGAGTGTACTTGTTTGCCTTGTCATGTATGTATGTATGTATCAGTAGCATTGTCACCCCATTTAAATAACTTAATTTATTCCAAGAACTCAACATAATACACACTGAACAAAAACATAAACGCAACACTTTTGTTTTTGCTCCCATTTTTCATGAGCTGGAATCAAAGATCGAAAACATTTTATATATACACAAAATACGTATTTTTATCAAATATTGCTCACAAATCTGTCTAAATCTGTGTTAATGAGCACTTCTTTGCCGAGATAATCCATCCCACATTACAGGTGTGGCATATCAAGATGCTGATTAGACAGCATGATTATTGCACAGGTGTGCCTTAGGCTGGCCACAATAAAAGGCCACTCTGAAATGTGCCATTTTGCTTTGTTTGGTGGTGGTGGTGGTGGGGGGGGGGGGGGGTCAGAAAACAAGTCAGTATCTGACGTGACCACCATTTGCCTCATGCAGTGCAACACATCTCCTTCGCATAGACGTGATCAGGTTGTTGATTGTGGCCTGTGGAAAGTTGGTCCACTCCTCTTCAACAGTTGTGTGAAGCTGCTGGATACTGGCATGAACTGGAACACGCTGTCATATAAGCTGATCCAGAGCATCCCAAACATGCTCAATGAGTGACATGTCCGGTGAGTATGCTGGCCATCCAAGAACTGGAATGTTTTCAGCTTCCAGGAATTGTGTAAAGATCCTTGCAACATGGGGCCGTGCATTATCATGCTGCAACATGAAGTGACACAATGGCTGTGTTGAATGTCCCCACTTTCAGTACACCTGTTAAGTTGCTTGTTAACACACAAAGCTAATCAGCCACTCACATGGCAGCAACTCATTGCATTTAGGCATCTAGACACGGTGAAAACGACTTGCTGAAGTTCAAACTGAGAATCAGAATAGAGAAGAAAGGGGATTTAAGTGACTTTGAACATTTTTAGAGTCTCCTAACATCTAATTTAAGGCCTCTGCAGAGTCAGGTTCCCTCTTGCAACCAGTCCTGTCCTCAGATTGAAGGAATCCAGCATCAACAGCCTGTTGTTAATGATTGTAGGCTACCACTGGAACCCTGAAAATAGATTTTTCAATTTTTGTGCATAAATTATTCACCAATTTGGAGAGCAATGACTCAGAAACTAGAAGTGATAGACCTTTCCTGGTGACAGAATCTGAAAGTCTGGACCCAAATTAGTCAGTAAAGCAAAGTTCAGCCAGAAATCTTTGCTCGTTTCAGATATTGGTATCCAAAATTGCTACACAGGAACATGCAATTTGTGAGGGTCGAAAACGGCCACACCTCTTTTTTAAAGGCCCATAGTTCAGAAACCCTTAAGATTTTCCATGTAAAACTTTGCACGTGTTCATTATATATGTAGAGGCACCAACACATATTTTTAGCCAAATCTGAGTCTGTCACCATGGGACCTCTGGTTGAGTTCATGGGTGATTCTTAGAGTACGGGCATTTATTATGTCCTTTGATCATATTGTATGAAAAACAGAAAAAAAAGGGGAAATTTCACACTTTTATAGTTAACTTTACTATGAAAGTGTGTTAAGAAATTTGTTCTAGTAGTCTATGATGACTTTTTCACCTTTTTTCAGCATCATTATATGCAAATATTGCCGTTTTGTGCTTGTCCCACACCCAGACTTTTGATCTTCAATGATAAAAATGAATGGTAAAGAAACATTTTTTCTAATGTTTTAAAATATCTCTGAATAAAATATCAGTAAAATAATCAAAACATAATTGGGGTATTCAATGTCATACAACTGTTGTGATTTTTTTAAACAAAATGTAGTTGTCCCACACTATTGCCGTAATTTCCACCACAACACTGTAATGTCCCTTTAAACAGTTTGTATGAAAGATTGTTTGGGTAGTTTCTATGGAGATAAACAGTGACATCAGAGCACATGTATATAGCGCCAAATCACAACAAACGGTTGCCCCAAGGCGCTTTATATTGTAAGGCAATGGTGTGGTGGAAATTACATTTACAAGGCCAATAGTGCCCGTAGTTAAAGAATCACCCTCATATGGAATGACCGCCACAGAAATGCATACAAACTCCACACAGAAAGGGGCAGGTATAGAGCGGTCCCAGGACCTTCTTGCTGTGAGGCAACAGTGCTAACCACTGATCCACCATGTTTGTTCAAATGAATTAAAACCATATGCTAATTAAAACAAAACAAAACAGAAAAAAATATTCTACAGTATTGGACTTAATATCCAATGGCATAATGTTCCACAAAGCATAAGCACAATAAGCAAAGCTCTACAGCTTGTTCACTTCTTCATGAACACAAAGTATGACAACATCCTGAGACCTCTGGGGATGAGGTAGTATACGAGGGCTGTCAATAAAGTATAGGTCCTTTTTATTTTTTTCAAAAATGATATGGATTTCATTCATATGTTTTTATGTCAGACATACTTGAACCCTCGTGCGCATGCATGAGTTTTTCCACGCCTGTCGGTGACGTCATCCGCCTGTGAGCACTCCTTGTGGGAGGAGTCGTCCAGCCCCTCGTCGGAATTCCTTTGTCTGAGAAGCTGCTGAGAGACTGGCGCTTTGTTTGATCAAAAATTTTTCTAAACCTGTGAGGCACATCGAAGTGGACACGGTTCAAAAAATTAAGCTGGTTTTCGGTGAAAATTTTAACGGCTGATGAGAGATTTTGAGGTGATACTGTCGCTTTAAGGACTTCCCACACAGTGGGATGTCACGCAGTGCTCCCAGGCGCCGTCGTCAGCCTGTTTCAAGCTGAAAACCTCCACATTTCAGGCTCTATTGATCCAGGACGTCGTGAGAGAACAGAGAAGTTTCAGAAGAAGTTGGTTTCAGCATTTTATCCGGATATTCCACTGTTAAAGGAGATTTTTTTTAATCTAGCATGTCTGACGTAAAAACAT
Organism: Thalassophryne amazonica; assembly: GCF_902500255.1. Taxonomy (NCBI): domain Eukaryota; kingdom Metazoa; phylum Chordata; class Actinopteri; order Batrachoidiformes; family Batrachoididae; genus Thalassophryne; species Thalassophryne amazonica. The sequence goes on from NC_047107.1 coordinate 79,721,645, forward strand.
ATGAATGAAATCCATAGTTTTTGAAAAAAATAAAAAGGACCTATACTTTATTGACAGACCTCGTATACCTCTTGAAAACATATTAAATCAAGACTCTTTTATGTGGTCTACACCTTTTGTAGTAGACATTTTCACAGACGGCCAGAGGAAAATCATCTCCCATCTCCTCTGGTGCTTTGCATATGTCTTGGGCAGTAGCTTTATGGATGGGTGTCTGGCAAAATCCTAGGGGGCAAAATCCTGGTAGACAAGATTTTTTTTCTTTTGATATGCAAAAATAAATAAATAAATAAATTTAAGTATTGTTGTATTGTAATACAGTAAAACTCACTAAAACTCTCATCGTATACACCAGATACCACTCACCAGACAAAAGCAAAAGTCCCAAATTTTTGTATAGTTTCCATGTAAAAAACATTGTATATAACAGATTTTGAACAATGGATTTTTGCTCACATCGGACAAAATGTTCCAGCTCATTGCAATGCATTTCCATTAAAAAAACCTTCACATGTACCGGACAGCGTAGTCTGGGACTGCCCAGTCACAACACAGATACGAAATGAAGTTTAGCACTAACCCTTGCCGATTCGAGGACAGTGGGTACTGTATTTCCTTGATTAAAAGTCTGAGCATTTCTTTTTTTCAAACTGTGTTCAGCCCTGGCACCTAAACAAGGCAGCCCTTTATTCAAGGCCGGTAATTATTAACAAAATGCTGCTTGTTGCCTGCGCTGTAATATGGTGTTAAATTTCACCTCACAGTCACCCCGATGTCAGGGGTGAATGTGAGACATTATTGTAAAGTGCTTTGAGCGGCTGATGCAGATGGAAAAGCCGTATATAAATGCAGTCCATTTACCATTTTTACACATATCCCTGGGTGTGATGAACCAAAGATAACCGCTTTAAATCAGAGCCCTTTACGTGGCTGTGAACCCTCCCCGTAGCCTGATGTGCACCTGCTAAACAACGGCGATCACAAAGGCTGTGACTGGTCACTTTTATGCTTTGATTACTCCCCCGTCATATTTGAATAGTTTTTGCAGTGCGCAAGTCGATTACATTTCGATCATGGATCAAATACTTTTGTCAGAAAAGTCCACAAATATGGCCAACTTTACAACAAGGAGTCTAAAAACTACAAAAACACATGGAGGGAAATTGCATGTACCGTACTGTTGGTTTGGAGGTTGATGATTGCATAAAGAAATTGATCCACAAAAAGCCACTGTCCCTGAGGAAAACTGCATTAAGATGCCCACCAATGCAAGGGAGAATTTTATAAGGGTCATGTGCACATCGATGTCATTGCATGGCCAAGGGCTTACAGAGTTGTAGAAGCGTAAATCAGGCTTTAGGATTTTAAGGTACCAGTCCGCAGCAGACTTAGAGAAAAGAGTGACTCAACAAAATGTAATCTTTTTAATGCACATAATGCCCGGTGCTTTTTTAAGGCAGACGTTTATTTAATTTTTTCCAGATGAAGTTTTGACCCAGCCACTGAATGAGGCAGGCCCTATTCAAGGTCAGGCGTTTAATCATGGAAATACTTAAGCCTAACTGATGCTGGGGATTCCCCGTAGATTGTGCGTCGCCTCGTGACTGTAACGAATCCGTTACATACATATAACGGATTTTGTCTGTTTTATACATATAACGGATTTTGTCCATTTTGTACATGTAGTGGATTTTGGTTATAACAGACAAAATTATTACATTTTAGAACTGTGGTCAATCCAAGAGTTGAATATTCCTGTGAATGTTTACATGACAGTATACCGTAGATCTGACTACATCTCAATTTCTTTGATTGCTGGGTGCAACACCTACAGTTTGTTCATCTCAGGTTTAACACTTGGACCTGATGTAATACTTTGATGACTCTTGCTTCACTGTGTTTCAGAGGAAACACTCAAAATAACCCTTTGGATTTTGTGCTATTTTATAGGGATATTGTCACCCAGGATTTTGGCCACCTTGGGTTTGTCCATACCCCTTCTAGACAGTAATGATCTGGGGGGTAAAGTAGGCCACCATAATCTCCACCTGCCAGGAACTTGATTGAGGTTGTGTTTTTACATTGCTCCATTGCTCCACATAAATGTCTTGTAAAGGTTATGGAATATTAACTCATAATAGTCAGGAACGTTAAGTATGTAAAAGTCACTAGACAAAGCTAGAAGTTAGAAAAGTTCAGACTACCCTTGTGGAAATGTTCTTTTGCAGGTAACTTAATTAAATACCAATGTCTGGGTTTTTCCAATGAGCACTAATGTGCCAGTTAAGTTCACTAATTGGGTCCAATACAACTAAAGGTTAAAAACACTTCAGAAGAACCTAAAACTTAAAGATATGGACACAAAGAGGTAAAGGGCAGGTTATCAATGCTGCAGACGTTTGCTGCAAATATTGTTCATGCCCATTTTGAGAATACGTTTGAGAAACTGTAATCACATTTTATTCAGGTATTTTCTTCATCCAGTACGATCATTTTTCTAAAAGCTAATCACACTGCAAAGGCTTTTTATTCTTGTGTTAATCTTTTACTTTCAAATTGAAATGGAGAAAAGCAGCCTGTATAATTTCCCTCCTGAAACAAGCCTCAAATTGATTGTGACCAAATCATTCTTTGCAGGATCTACCACAGTTACTTTGGAATAAGACAGTCTCCCAAGTTTAATGCGAACACAGGACTGGATTAAAAATAAAACGCCCTGCTGGGGCTCATTCTCCCCTTTACACGAAAAAGCATCAGGCCAAACAGTAGGAGGAAAATCTGCCTTTCCTTCTAGCATAATGAAACCCCATCAAGCCTGACCCTGAGAAATGGGTGGGGGGGGGGGGAATGCAGGCGAGGTGTTGAAACAGTAGGAGAATAATGATTGACAGAGAAATATGGGGGCAAACAGCCAGCAATGTGTGTTGCGCAGAACTAGTCAAAGGTGCCTTAATAGGAAAAATTTATGCCATACATTGATTTTTATCTTTTCACAAATTGGGTCCATATTTCCCCCTCACTTATCTCTAATTTTGGTCTTTTCCTGCCTTTCAGACTGTGAAATGGAGAGTGGTAATTTCCCCTGCTTCTCTCTGTATGCTAATGAAGCGCTAATCTGTTCCTGAGCGAGTGCGTTAATGAGGACGACGTGCCCCTAGCTCAGCCAGCTCGCTCCCGTTAAGCTACCATTATGGAAATAACTTGGTGCCACGCATCGTCCTGGGACCGGACTGAAATGTACGCCTTATTTCCACTTTCAAAGCTTTCTTCTCCCTTCTTAACAAGGCTGGGTGTTCCTCAGAGGGAGCGAGCAGTAGATAAACAAACGTGGTAATGACGAGCACGGGGAGAGACTTCATACATTTTGAGCTCTGGTCGTTTTCAGATGCTGGATGTCGGTTTGGATAAATAGGCCACATAGGACTGATTGTTGGAGATGGAGAGCACAGTGTGAACCGCACATCAAATCTCATCTCTAACATGTATACGCCAGTCATCTGCTATACTACTAATCAGCACTGAGATTTGTTGCAGTTTATTTTGTTGTCAGGTGTTGCTTTATGTACTTCGTCTTCTTTGATGACGTGAAACACACCACATATTCTGTGAAATGGATTTTTCAGGGATTGTGGACGTTATTCTGCTATCCATAACGCATAGTGATGATGATAATACTTGGGTGCATTTAGAGAAACACTCTTACCAGATTAAAAGTAGAAACAGATGTTGCTTGAAGCTGCAAATGTTTCAAAGACTTGTATCAAAGGATATTATGGCTTTATTCATTTAGCATGTATCTAGGCCAGCCAGCCCCTGCCACTCCCATAGACCACCATACAGGGTGGTGTGGTGGGTGACTATGAAATGGATTAACTTCTATTCAGAAACAATGTTTTTTCTGTTTGTCAACCTCCCTAAATATTTCCTCCAGTCTCTTCTTTCTTATATTATAGCTTTTTCTTTATCCCAATATTCAGTGTTGTGAGCATATTTCACCCATATTGGCCTCTCTTCATTGGCTTCCTGTTAATTCTAGAATAGAATTTAAAATTCTTCTTCTTACTTATAAGGTTTTGAATAATCAGGTCCCATCTTATCTTAGGGACCTCATAGTACCATATCACCCCAATAGAGCGCTTCGCTCTCAGACTGCAGGCTTACTTGTAGTTCCTAGGGTTTGTAAGAGTAGAATGGGAGGCAGAGCCTTCAGCTTTCAGGCTCCTCTCCTGTGGAACCAGCTCCCAATTCGGATCAGGGAGACAGACACCCTCTCTACTTTTAAGATTAGACTTAAAACTTTCCTTTTTGCTAAAGCTTATAGTTAGGGCTGGATCAGGTGACCCTGAACCATCCCTTAGTTATGCTGCTATAGACTTAGACTGCTGGGGGGTTCCCATGATGCACTGAGTGTTTCTTTCTCTTTTTGCTCTGTATGTACCACTCAGCATTTAATCATTAGTGATTGATCTCTGCTCTCTTCCACAGCATGTCTTTTTCCTGATTCTCTCCCCTCAGCCCCAACCAGTCCCAGCAGAAGACTGCCCCTCCCTGAGCCTGGTTCTGCTGGAGGTTTCTTCCTGTTAAAAGGGAGTTTTTCCTTCCCACTGTCGCCAAGTGCTTGCTCACAGGGGGTCATTTTGACCGTTGGGGTTTTTCTGTAATTATTGTATGGCTTTTGCCTTACAATATAAAGCGCCTTGGGGCAACTGTTTGTTGTGATTTGGCGCTATATAAATAAAATTGATTTGATTTGATTATTTATATACTTATTTTTGTCAGTTGTGTATTAGTTAGGTGAGTAGAATGCCATGCAAAAGTATTCACCCCTTAAGCCTGGGTCCCACCGAATAATGAAGGATGAATAATGAGCCACGCAGCATGTTTTCTTTGCTACCAGAGGGTTCCTTCAACTATCAGAGGCATTATCTTCAGTTCAAAAGGCTCCTCTCTGAGTGTGGCGCTAATTTCAAGAAGTTCAAAATTTAGCAACTACAGCGTGGTGCAGTTTGTGTACGAGTTACTGTGATGACTTAGAGGCATTTGCGTGGTGCTTACGAGTCTTCTCAAAGCCCATTATCTGTGTGCCTGGCAGCTACGCAGGACCTGCAAGGCTATTTTTGGAGCGGCTGCCCTCTTGCGCACACAATTCCACCTGCTCTGTGCGCTGGACCCTGTAAATAAAACAATTATTTTGTAGCAGATTAATCATTTTCTGCCAAACCTTGGATGCTGAAAACACCTTTAATCGCTTTTGGAATCACAGAGGACTGTTTCATCTGGATGCTTTTTTTCCTCTCTTTCCTGCTCCATATGGAATGTATTTTGAACAGCTTACGGTAACTATTTTTAATGTTTTTTAGCTTGATAAAACAGTTCCTAGCTGTTAAGGTATGTCTATGGTTGATTTAATATCTTGTTAATGGATCACACGAGCTGCGCTGTGTGTGTGCGCTGCGCACTGACGCAGTGACTCATCACGCTTCAAATGAGCATTTAGGCAGAATGGCACCGCGCGCAAAAATGCGATTTTGCAGAAATAAATGGACGAACACAAAGTTAAAAGTGGGATCGGGGGGAAAATGACTGTGTTTAAAGCCAGGGAAAGAATAAAGCCAGTAAGCCATGGATGGAAAGGAAGCCAGTGAGAAGGAGCACAGAGGCGGCTGTCCATGAATGGACAGCAGCGTGCAGGAAAAAGAGCGATTTTGCAGAAATAAACAGACAAACATAAAGTTAACAGAAAGTCACAGAAGAAATAAAGCCAGCGAGGAGCACAGAGGCGGCTGTCCAGGAACCCGTGGTTCGGTTGTAGCTGGTCTGGTGCATTACAGGTGGACAGCACTCTGGCGCACAGCGCACAACTGCAGGACTGTAATGGAGCATCTATTTTTGGACTGCATTTAAAAAATGTGACATCTTTAAATGCTGCTGTGAATCTGTGAATTGAAAACCCACACTTTAAAGGGACCAGGTGTGGGAGGGCTGGAGGTTTGGACCAAACTCATGCTTAAACGTGCGCCAACATGACGTTATAGCACTATCATGGTGCTACATAGCTTAGTGTGGCTGATGTGAGCCATTCGAGGCTCTAATGACCGGTCGGTCGTGGGTCACTAGAGGCTGCTACATGGCACATGCGGGGTACAGAGAGGCACATAGAGGCATCTTCATAGTAGATACGTGATAGATGAAAACGTGGGTCATTCTTCGAATAATTGCTGACACACCCATGTGTGGCTCATTATTCATGGCTTATTATTCAGTGGGACCCAGGCTTTAGTGTTTTCCTTTGGGGTGGGGGAGCGGGGATTACAACCCATAATTTCATTTAAGTGCATTTTTGCTTGGATTTCATGGACTAGGCAAATACAAAATAGTCCAAATTGATTAAGTGAAAAAAATCAAGTGTTGTGTACATATATATTCAATTCATTTGCTATAAAAGGCCTACTAATTACAGTAGCACAAGTACACTGACACTGACAATCAGTTTTCTTTAGACAAATTAGGGGATGGATACATGAACATTTCCAAGTCTTTATTCACATCAGTCATTAAGAAATGCAGACAGTATGGTACTGTATCATAACTGTGTCTGGAGTAAGCAGTTCTCACAAACTCCCAACAAGGAGACTAGTGAGGGAAGCCACCAAGACAGCCATAACAACTTGGAAGGAGTTATAGACGCCTGTCGCTGTGACTGGAAACTTACGTCTGTTCCATTACCAGTTATACAGTTTCGTGGTGAAGCGTGGCGCTCTCCCCGGAAATTTAGAGTATGATGACGCTAGAGGTAATGCATGGGGTGGGGTGGGGATAGCATATAGAGTGTCGGGAGACACTCTAGCATTTTTCCTTTTTCAAGTACTAGTGGAAACCATTTTCTGTGACTTCAGCTTTACATCTTATCTAAAACTACAAACTGAAGCCTTGTCCATATGGAAACAGATACGATCTCTTTTTGTCAGTTTCAAAAACTGTTCCATAAACATAATTTCAAGGACTATCCACATACACTCGAATCCACTGGAAACAGTGTAGTAAATATGCCAGGCCTCTATATGACACTGTAACGCTTCCAGAAAATATGGAGAAGACTTGGAGCATGCACATAATGGGTTTAAGGAGCTAATCAATGTAGCAGCACAAGCGAAAACTTTACAAAGCTGCATGCTACGTAAACACGTAATCTTTTAATCTAACCTGTTGTGTCTTTTCAGCTGAATTCATTGTCACAGCCTGATATCCACAAAAGATGCCCTTGTTTTAGAAGACGGTCTGGAAATGCTTTAATTCCTTATTGTGGTAATTGCTTGTGAATAATCGCAGGGTGAGGTGTTTTTGAAGACGTGCCTCTGTGTTTGTTTGTCCTCTTGATTTTTGCAGTCGATGCGAGTGGACGAGCCTGACTGATAAGCAGACTGCTGCAGGTGCATTTCTCAGCCCTAGTTGGAGGATGCTGCCGCTTGTTCCACCACAAACCAGAAGAATAGAATGAGTTATTTTAAAAGCTGAAAGTCTTTTCTGCACTTACTTTATTAGTGTCACAATGGTCCCTTTATTCATGCCAGCGTTCACCACAGCCATTGTTTTGTCTTTTCAGCATTCTGCTATCGTCCATTATGAGTGGTACACATCACTAATCACTATATATATATATATATATATATATATATATATATATATATATATATATATATATAGATAGATATAGATAGATAGATAGATAGATATATACAAACAAAACATTTTTTCTTGTTTCATGTGACCGGGGTTACAGAAGTGGTCTATAACATGTTGAAACATCACGAAATGCCGCCGCTTCACGAGATCTCACAGGAAAACAATGACACAAGGAAAACAATGGCACACTGCTGCAACACGGCAAATTTCAATAAATGTAAGAGAATTACCTGTGAAAACAGAGAGGGAATACTCTAAATTTGATTGACATGATGACCCTGAGATCGTACCATGATGGCACAGCGCCATTCTTCTTTTGCTTAAGAAGAGCCCTGGAGTGGTACAGAGAAGGATTTTAAGAAAGCGATGTGAAATTTCAGGTACACTTTCCTATAAGACACATGGGATACATGGGCCAAGATTTGATCTGTTTTCATCTCCTAATATAAGCAACAGGTTGGTCTTCATTGGCGATGTCCTACAGGAGCCTATAGACAAGGTTCAGGACATGGAGCAATATCTCCACCTGCTGGTCATTTTCCATGAATGCAAGTACAATAGATTTTCACTCATAGCTGTGGTGTTTTAAAATTCTTCCTTTAGTCCAGGCCCATGGCATAAAATCCAAATAAAAATCAATTTAAATTATGGACTGTAATGCAAATGTCAGATGCAGATGTGCCCCTCTGAAATTGTATTATTTGTTGAGTCCTAATGTTTAAAGATGTACAGGAGAATAAACTGTTGATAGTCACCAAATTCTTTAACTCTGTTAATCTCACAGTCTCTGGCACTCCTGAGTTAAATGAGCAATGGGCATCTCAAGATTTTTGTTTCTTGTACTCTACTGCTCATTATTACTCAAATTAACTGCAGCGGCGGAAATCTCAGGATTCCTCTTCAAATGATGAAAAGATCCAAGAGTCTGGCCTCAGATGGGTTTTTAAGTTTGGATATGATTTAAAGAGCCTCTAGAGGCCTCTATTACAACTTTTCATCTTTATACATCAATAAAATGGTCATGAACTCCACCAGTTTTTCAGATTAAGAGTGCAATTTTAGGCAGTTGGAGGACTGATTTCATGGACAAATCTTTATGGCTTAAAGTACATTTTTGCTTCCAACCCATATGGGGAGATTATTAATGATTTCAGAAAGACTCTTGAATGTCTTTCTTTTAAAATAATTATCAGTCATGTATCATGCGCTGGGCTTCAAAAGGTCAATTTTTCTGAGTTATACTGAATATGTCAAGGAGGCAAATGAGACGTAGCATGATAAATGGCACACAGTGGGTGTCTTATACTGTACAATGTGGTTTGGCCTCATAGTTGATTTAAGACAGTAAGCATCTTAAAGTCTTCCAAAATATGAAAAAGTACCCCACATTTTTCCCATTAAACATTTCCAAACCATTTTGTATATGTATTGTTGTGTGTCATGCACTTTCCATTTTTAGATTGCCTTTGGGCAACACTGGCTGCATGTGTAAGAGAACTTTGCCAAAACATCAAGCAGGTTGCTGGGTTAAAACTGTTCAAATAAACTTACATAGTTTATTTTAACACACAGTTTTTTTTGTTGTTGCTTTTTTTATTATTATTTTTTTTTTTTTACTATTTTTAAACTGCTCATGAGAGAATGTTAGAATGATTAATTTCACCAGAAATGGATTGTCATAAACCAATTTCAGTGCTTAAAATCTGTTACTAACTTATCATAACTTTTCATAATTTTATATTACTTTGAACTTATAGTCTGTATGTCTGTGGACAGGACAGCAGCCACAGTGTATGGCAGATGATGTGCTGTGGGTGTGCTTGTTAGATGGTTCATCATAACGAGACTGTTTCTGTTCAACACTGACCACAGATTGGGGGGTTGATGAGCTGTCATATTTCCGCCAGGGAGGAGGGAAAGATTCCCTTGTGTGTGAGTAATAATGTTGCGCTACCACACTGGAAAGAAGTGTGGAATGGGGGGGGGGAGGGGGGGAGGACTGAAATGGAGGAGAGGAGTTGGTTACAGAACATTTGTCATAGAGCTTCAACCACCACAAAAAGCACACCCATGAAATGTGGTTGGTGTGTGCATGTTGCTGGTGTTTCTCCAAGTGCGGAAGAGCGAGTGCATGCCGGTGTCTACGTGTTTTTGATTAAAACTAGGCCTGTTTCACATCAGGGAACTAGCATGGAGGATGTGGCAGTGGTGTGGTAATCCCAGTCACTGTCACTTAGCTCACAGAGGCCAGTGATGAGCACAGATGTTGACCTTGCTGCCTCTGAATCACACCCCTCCCAAATTTGACTATGATCCCAAACTAGAATCTGCACCCGGAATAACTGTATATGTTCATGTCTCAGAGTTAAGTCACACTTTTTTTTTTCTTCTTTTTTTTTACTGACAGAGGTCATGAAGTTATGAAGTTGCTGGAGGTGTGTGGTGAAGCTGATACATGATGGTCTAAGGCGACAGAGCCCCCAGTGCTTCAGGGCTTACGTTATACTTGTAGGACATGGATTAATCAGTGATTAATCTGTCTTATTAGAACTCTCCAGTGAGTCTTTGGGTGCTGCTGGAATGATTTTGCCAAATGAGTTGTCAGTTCGAGAGACCCGGATGGGGTATGCTACTTACAATATGATGGTACAAACAACAATTACAATATTACTGCCATGACATATATTTTTCTGAGGCTGATCCACTGCACAGGTACCTCAGTAACAAAATGAGGCCAAGGTGACGCCCACATATAGATGACTATATTTTGGAGGTGTGGACATACTGGTGACTGCCCATCAGGACCAAGGTCAGTGAATCATGCACCACACACTACAGTGCATGTTTCCAGAGCTGGCTTGACTGGAAGTTGATTTCTATATATATATATGTATAGGCCAGTGATGAACACAGATGTTGACCTTGCTGACTGTGAATCACACAGCCTCCTAAATTTGACTGCGATCCCAAACTAGAATCTGCACCCTGAATAACCATATATTTAGAGTTAAGTCACACACACACATATATATATATATATATATATATATATATATATATATATATATATATATATATATATATATACACACACACACACACACACACAGAACAAAAATACAAATGCAGCACTTTTGCTTCTGCCCCCATTTTTCACGAGATGAACTCACAGATCTAAAATATTTTCTATATACACAAAAGACCCATTTCTCTCAAATATTGTTCACAAATCTGTCTAAATCTGTGTTAGTGAGTACTTCTCCTTTGCAGAGATAATACATGCCACCTCACAGGTGTGGCATGATGCTGATTAGACAGCATGATTATTGCACAGGTGTGCCTTAGGCTGGCCACAATAAAAGGCCACGCTTTGAATTTTGTGTCAAGACATTCAGTGGCAGCTTTACCATCAGAAAACCTCAACCACAACTACCACAAAATACTCCAAGCTGTTATTGATGTTAAAGGGATCAATACACAGTATTAAGAACAGGGGTATGTCAGCTTTTAGTCATGGTAAATTGGGTAGTTTCTGTTGTCATTATGATTAAAAAAGGGTAACACAGTTGTTTGACAATAAATGGCTTCACCCAACCAATAACCATGAGGGAAAAAAGTTATTGTGTTATCATTCATATTGTCTGAAAAATATTCTGCCAGCTTCCGCGGACCCCCAAAGCTATAGGGTTTTATACCACTAAAACATTCTTGGGAAGCTTTAATTGAACTAATTTGGGGTGGTTTTAGAAGCACTGAACGAATAAACAAAAAATTAATGTTTTTAATATTTGTAAGATCAAAGTTCTTTTTTGAATGTTTCTGTCAAAGTCTAAGTTAATAAATTAAATAACACTGAAAATGTTAAAAACACATTAATATTAAATGGACATAGCATTGACTGTCTTCTTCAAAAATGACACACAGAAGGTTTTAATCCAGTGAAGCAGGCAGTTTTTCTGTCATGCTGAAAAGTTTTGTTTTCAACAATTTGAGTGGATTGCAATTGGATTGCATTACTTTTTCTTTTTCAGCTCAGAGCAGAGCAGAGACACTGTTTCCAGCTGTGACCATTCACAGCTCTGTGGCCACAGAACGTGCTGACTCTGATCGCTGCTGTTTGCGATTTGATACGAAGAAAATGAGAAATATATTTCTTATTACTTTCATTGTTGTTGTCCATTCGGCTGCTCCCATTTTGTTCGGGGTCGCCACAGCGCATAGATCCGCATTGATACTTTGCACAAGTTTTACACCGGATGCACTTCCTGACGCAACTCCAGTGTTACCTGGAGAAACACGCACAGCCACTGGTGTTCCAAAGAGGTCTCCCATCCAAGTACTAACCAGATGCCGCACTGCTTAGCTTCTGAGATCTGACGGGATCAGGCTGACACAGAGCAGACCGGCTGCTGTTTCTTATTACTTTCATTATTGGTTTAAAATCACAAAACTGTGACTCTATAAGCTTGAAATACGATCGAATTGGTACATTTGCAACAACATTTCAGTTCATTTTTCAGAATTCTGTGCTGGGTAGCACAGCGAATTTGAACCAGAGAGCCGGGCAGAAATTTGCAGGGCCGCCCTGTAGAGTGCCTTGATTAGAGAGAGTGGCGTCAACTCAGAACATGGCGCCATTTTGGTTCCAACTGCGCTGAACTACTGAATGAACCTTTAATGTTTTTTTGTTTTTTTTAACATTTTTTTTAAATCATTTAACCACATACAGCAGTACATCCAGATACAGGTACTATCAAAATAAATATAAAAATAGTTAAACTATCCAAATTACATAAATTTACAATTCATGATGATTTATTTAATTAATTTAAAGCCTGATTTATGCAGCTGCACAGCTGTAACTCTGTGTCATGCAGTGACGTGTGTGACAGTTAAAGTTCTCCGTGTCTGGATTATGCTTTATTCTGGACTAATCTGACCCTCAACAAGCTTTTCTTTCTACAATCATCACCTCCAAATCAAAGGTAAGCTGTATATTTTCCTCTTTTATCAACTTTGTGCTGTAAATTTGCAGACTTTTCTGATCCATTTGTAATCAGTGTGCACTGTAAAAACTATTATAATTTGACGGCAGACGAAGGATTGAAAGCAGAAAATGTGTGTCTGATTTAACAGGTGCACATCAGGCTTCAGGTCCCAGTATGAACACGGTTTGAAAAAAATAAACGGTCAAACTTTTAATCACAGAAATGACTCCGGTCCCACTTTCCTTAAATCGGCGAGTGTCAGAGCGCTGAACTTTAATTTGCAACTCTGCACGTCCAGACTGCTCTCAGTTTTTAATGGAAATACATTGCGATCGGACAGGACATTCATCTGATGTGAGCCATATGTATGTAACAGATTAGTTACAGTCAGGAGGCGCCAAACATCTACAGGAATCCTGAATTGGGACGTGTGCCTCATTTAATGACCGGGTCAAAATTTCCTCTGAAATTCTTTTTCTGCCAAATGTATTTGATCCATTATCAAAATGTAAATGGCGTGCTGCCTGCGGCTCAGATTCTGAGCATGGTGTGAAAAAAATTAATGGTCTGGCTTTTAATCACAGAAATCGCTCCGATCCCACATGCGAGGGGTTTAATGGCCACATTGTGATCAGACGGGGCATTTTATCCGATGTGAGCGAAAAATCCGTTATATACAGTGTTTATTACATGGAAAACGATACAAAACTTTGGGACATTTTTTGTCCGGTGACTGCGAATATCTGGTTTATATGATGAGATGAGATGAGATATACTTTATTGATCTCACAGTGGAGAAATGATGTTTACACTCCAGTTACCTCAGACAGCAATTAGTCCACAATTATTACTTGTTTACTGTAATAATGGCACACATCAGAATTAAAGACAGCACACACATTTGACATTGTTTATGTGCACTAAGTCTGAAGAAGTCCATTACCCGAACTGAGGCATTGGGTGAAGGCCACGCAGCAACCCTGAGATGCGCCGCATGAGATGAAGAAGGTTTATGTGAGTTTTACTGTACATGGGACTGAATAATAAATTTACCTTTCAAAGCTTTGACAATGAAGTCGCTTCCATCCCACACAGCTGACTTTATATTCCGAAATTTTTCTTCTGTTCGGATCTGAAGGGAATCTGTACATCTTGAAGCCCTTGTTGTGTCTATTTGTGCCTCCAAATGCACAACAACCTGGCATTTTCAGCAAATAAATAAATAAAATAGCTGGATTTCCATGCAGACAGATTAACAGCAAACGCTATTTTGAACCCAAGATGGCACCACGAATCACTTGACTGATTTTTTCGACTCGTCGTGTCGCCATTCTCTCTAATCAAGGCACTCCAGCCCGGCACCGCCCACCGTGGCTAGAACCCTGATATACTGTATATATGTATACATATACACACACATACACAGTGCCATATAAAATATTGTAACACTTGGTATTTCATACATTTTAATTTGTTTATGCCATTTCAAATACAAAAAACACAAAAATAAAAATGTGTAAAATTATCTTCCTTAAACTCAAAACTGAAAGCAAACCTCTACAACTTGATATAAATTAACTAAAAATATAAAAGCCAAGATACATGGATACATGATACATGAACATTTCCAAGTTACTGAATATATCTTGGAGTGTTCTTGGAATTATGAAGAAATACAAACAGTATGGCCCTCTATGGTAACTCTATATGGAGCAGATAGTTCTCAAAATCTGATTGACTGTGCAAGAAGGAGAAGCGTGAGGAAAGCCACCAAGACACCCAGACAACCAAAAAGAAGTTATAGGCTTCTGTGGCTGTGATTGGAAAAATTGTGCATGTTTTGCATTTTGTATCCCCCGTTACACAGCTGCATGATGAAGTGGTATAGAGGAGGATTTTCTTAAAATGAAGCCCTAAAGTTTAGCTACAATACACACTCACACACACACAATTCTCAAGCTCAAATACCGATGTAAGCTGCAGTCTGTTTTGATGGTTTTGTTTTTGTTTGTTTATTTGTTTATCTTCTTGTCTGCTAACCTGGTTTTGCATTTCAATTGTCCTGTATCACCTTGTTGGTTGTCTCCTAAATAAAGGGGAAAAACATAATGGAGAGTGTGGTCGAGAGGTGAAGAAGAGAGTGCAGGCAGGGTGGAGAAAGGTAACAGGAGTGGTTTGTGACTGAAGAATATCTGCAAGAATGACGTAGTACAAGACATAGTATAAGCAGCTATGTTGTACGGCTTAGAGATGGTGGCGCTAACAAAAAGACAGGAGGCAGAGTTGGAGGTGGCAGAGTTGAAGGTGTTGCGTTTCTCTTTGGGAGTGAGGAGAATGGACAGGATTAGGAATGAACATATCAGAGGGACAGCTCAGGTGGGACGGTTTGGAGACAAAGTCAGAGAGGTGAGATTGAGATGGTTTGGACATGTGCAGAGGAGGAATGCATGGTATATAGGGTAAAGGATGCTGAGGATGAAGCCACCAGTCAGGAGCAGAAGATGGAGGCCAAAGAGGAGGTTTGTGGATGTGGTGAGGGAGGACATGCAGATGAATGGTGTGACAGAGGAAGTTGCAGAGGACAAGGTGAGATGGAAAAGACTGATCACACACACACACACACACACACACATATATATATATATATATATATATATATATATATATATATATATATAGTATTCTGAACTATGTCTTGAACGTCCCATTTTCCTCAGGCTTTCAAAGAGAAAAGCATGTTCAACAGGTGCTGGCTTCATCCTTAAATAGGGGAGACCTGATTCACACCTGTTTGTTCCACAAAACTGACGAACTCACTGACTGAATGCCACAATACTATTATTGTGAACACCCCCTTTTCTACTTTTTTTTTTTTTTACTAATAGCCCAATTTCATACCTTTAAGAGTGTGCATATCATGAATGCTTGGTCTTGTTGGATTTGTGAAAATCTACTGAATCTACTGGTACCTTGTTTCCCATGTAACAATAAGAAATACGAGGTCTGCGATGAAAAAAGCGGTCCTTTTTATTTTTTTCAAAAAATAAATGGATTTGATTCATATGTTTTTACGTCAGACAAGCTTGAACCCTCGTGCGCATGCGTGAGTTTTTTCACGCGTGTCGGTGACGTCATTCGCCTGTGGGCAGGCCTTGAGTGAGGAGTGCTCCACCCCGCTCGTCGGAATCTCTTTGTCTGAATAGCCACTGCGGACGGCGCGCGTTGCTTTATCAACATTTTTTCTGGACCTGTGAGGGATATCCGAGTGGACACTATTCGAGAAATTAACCTGGTTTTCGGTGAAAAGTTTAACGGCTGATGAGAGATTATGGGGTGTTTCTGTCAGTGTAAGGACTTCCCACGGAGCGGGACGTCGCGCAGCACTTCCAGGCACCATCGTCGGCCTGTTTCGACCTGAAAACATTTTAATTTAAGGCTTAATTCACCCAGGACGTCGTGAGAGAACAGAGAAGATTCAGAACAGGCCGGCATGAGGACTTTATGCAGACATTCCACTGTTTAAGGACATTTTGTAATGAAAGACGTGCGCGCAATTTGGCCGAGTTGTTTCCATGACGACTCGGCGAATCTGTGTGCACCGCGACAGGAAAACACCTCCGTGTTGAAAACCATCTGTAAAATTCAGGTGGCTTTTGATGGCTTTCAACAAGTGACTAACTGAGAAATTGTTTAACAGCTTGGGCATGTTCCAACTTGTCCATTAAGGTTTCCAATGGAGGTGTTTTTCCTGTCGCGACCCCCCGCGGTTGGGTCCGGCCCGACATGCGACTCTGCCCGCACGTTCTTTCATTACAAAATGTCCGTTAACAATGGAATGTCCGAATAAACTCCTCATGCCGACTTCTTCTGAAAGTTCTCTGTTCTCTGACGACTTACTGGGTCAACAGAGCCTGAAATGTGGAAGTTTTCAACTTCCAACGGCGAGACGCTGCCGCCTCGAAGCGCAGATTGCCGTCAGGCGCCGTGGGCCGTCCTTAAAGCGACACTACCAGACCAAAATCTCTCATCAGCCGTTAAAATTTTTACCGAAAACCAGCTGAATTTATCGAATGGTGTCCACTCAGTTGTGCCTTACAGTTTTTGAAAACATTTTTATCAAACAAAGCAGCAGTCTCTGAGCCATTCCTAAACAATGAAAAAACGACGAGAGGGTGGGCCACTCCTCACTTAAAGACTGCCCACAGGCGAATGACGTAACCGACAGGCGTGAAAAAACTCTCGCATGCCCACGAGGGTTCAAGCATGTCTGATGTAATCACACGTGATTCAAATCCATATGGTTTTTGAAAAAAATAATAAGGTCCGTTACTTTTATCACAGACCTCGTATACTCAAAAGCTGGATTAATCTTTTTAGTCACATATCACTACTGTTATATATATATATATATATATATATAGCCCTTAGTCTGACCCGTCACCTAGTAATCCACAGAGATGTAATGAATAAGTGAGTTTTCCCACTGTGCTATACTGATGTAATTCCTAAATTTTCAGTTCATGAGGATAGTTTTCTTGGCAATAGTTAGGGCTATGAGAATTAATTCATTGTTGGAACTCCTCAGGTTTATTGTTGAGGTGTCACCAAGTAAACAGAGAGAGGGGCATAAGGGGATGTGATAACCCAGAAATGTTGACAGTGACTTTGTGTCCGCATACCAAAATTGTTGAACAGGTGTGCAGTTCCAGATGGCGTGAATATAAGTGTCCAGTTTCTTTTGGGTGCAGTTAGCACAAATGTCTGATGAGAATCCCATTTTAAACATTTTTTTGTCCTGTGTAGTGTGTCCTGTGAAGTATCTTGGATTGTAATAACTGTATGTTTGCAGTTTTTCGTCACAAGATAAATGTTTTGGCAGGTTCAAATCCAGAAGCTGGCATCGGGGGCAATTGATAAGTCATTTTCCCATTTTATTGTTGGTATGGAGAGTGCTTTATTTGAATATGAAATGATTCTGTATATTTTGGAGAGATGTTTTTTGATGATCAGATATTAAGTACATCTACACAGGTGGAAGGCTCAGGTTAGTCATTTTAATGTCGAACGCACCTTGAATTGAGGATTTAAGTTGTGAATATTCAAGAAATTGATTGCTCCTGATGCCAAACTCCTGGACCAGGTGAGCGAGTGAAACTAGCATGTTGTTCTGAATGATGTGCTGTAAGTGAGTGATCCCTTTATTTGACCATGAGTGGAGGCGTTGTGTTTTTTGTTGTTGTTGTTGTTGCTGAGAAAGTCAGGATTATTCCAGACTGGAGCAAATTTAGACGGACCTAATGTGGAGAATGTCACTTTATGAAATTTTCACCAGGCTGCCAGAGTTGCCGACATTTTAGTTACTTTGAAACATTGATGGTGTTTAATTGAGTGACTAAAACTGGTATGTCTGAGATGGTGTTGTCTGTCCAAAATATCTGTTCTATATCCAGCCATGCACTGTCTGATGGTGGGGATGGATCCATTTATGTATATACTGTAGTTGATTCTTGAGGTAATAATGATAAAAATTGGGTGCTGCAAGTCCACCCTGTGTCTTTGGTTTCTGAAGAGTTATGAGTTTGATTATTGGTAGGTTTGTTTTTTCAATACATTTTTATAATAATACAATCAAGTGATTTGAACCAGGACAGTGGGGGCTGGGATGGAATCATAGAGAGAAGATAATTAACTTTAGGAACTACTGACATCTTTATTGTTGCAATTCGGCCTAATATGGAGAGTGGGACGTTCATCCAGTGAAGACATTTGTCAGTTATTGATCTGAGAAGTGGGGTATAGTTCAGACTGAGCACCGCTGACAGCCTGGGGGAGACATTAATACCGATATATGTAATGTGACTGGTGCATAATGGAATAGGTTGAGTTTGAGCTGCCACATCCCAGCTGTTTCTGTGCAATGGAAGGATAGACCTTTGTCAGTTTATGGAGTCATTACAGATTTTGGAAAATGAGTGAGTTTTATTGTTTGTGGTAGGGATGAGTGAGTGTTCTCTAAAAAGAGAAAAATATCATGGGCATTAAGACTAATTTTATGATGTACTTTCAGTGTTTGGATTCCTTTGATGTTATTGTTCTGGTGAATAGCTGTGGCTAGTGGTTCAATTTTATATGAAGGTGCGGTGTATAAAATTTTAATCCAGTTAAACAATTAATAAACGATTTCCCAAAGCCAAATTTTTGCATTGTGGAAGCGAGAAATGGCCAATTAACTCTGTCAAAAGCTTTTTCTCCATCTAATGTGACATGATAGTTTGCGCTTGTTGTTGGGATGAATAGTCGATTATATTGAAAAGCAGACCTGTGTTATTGGATGATTGTCTGCCCTTAATGAAACTGGTTTGATCGTGGTGAATTATGGATGAGATAACTTTTTCCAGCCTATGGGTGAGTGCTTTAGCCATTAATCAGAGAGATTGGATGGTAGCATGATGTTAATGATGGCTCTTTGGTGGGTTTCAGAAACAGTGATATTGTCACTTCTAAAGTTATGCTACAAACCACCATCCCATGTTGTCGAGCTACACTCTCTCCTGCCACCACCTTACAGTCTCCAGTTTCTTTTTGTTGGCATCTCTTACAAAGAATGCAGTGCACCTCTGTGTGCCTTCCATCACTCTTACACATCACCTTGTGCGCCTCCCTTTTCTTCAACTACGTATTCGCCACTGCCATTTCCATCCTTTTTGCAAAACCAGCTGCCATCTGCCCTTTCACATTCCTGTCCTTGATACCATCTACCCATTACTTCCTCATCATTTCTGTTCCCTTCGCCAACATGCCCACTGAAGTCTGCTCCTATCACCAATCTTTCATGCTTGGGCACACTCTCCACCACCTCATCTAACTCAGTCCAAAAAAAATCTTCTTTCTCCTTTGTCTCATAACCTACCTGTGGGGCATATGCACCGATGATATTCATCATCACCCCTTCAATTTCCAACTTCACACTCATCACCCTGTCGGGCACTCGCTTAACCTCCAACACACTCTTAACATACTCTTCCTTTAAAATGACCCCAACACCATTTCTCTTCCTATACTCATCATGATACAACTTGAACCCACCACCTAATCTCCTGCTCTTTCTTCCCTTCCACTTGGTCTTATGCACACATAATGTCTACCTTTCTCCTCTCCATTATATCAGCCAGCTCTCTCGTTTTACAATCATAGTGCCAACATTCAAAGTCCCAATTCTCACTTCCACCATTCTAGTTTTCTTCTTCCCCTGCTGTCTGTGGACGTTCTCGTCCTCTTCCTCTTCTTCACCCAGCAGGAGCCCAATTTCTGCCAGTATCCTGCTGGGCAGCAGCACCGGTGATGGTTGTTGTTAACCCGGGCCTCGACCGATCCAGTATGGTAATTTTATTTGTACTCTGCATCTTTATTTTGGCTTGTTTTACACCGGATGCCCTTCCTGATGCAACCCTATCTGGACTTGGGACCAGCACCCAGAATGTAGTGGCTGCACACTTTATGTGGTTGAGTTCATATATATATATATATATATATATATATATATATATATATATATATATATATATATATATATATATATATATATATATATGAGATTAATCGATACGAATGTGTATCTACAGTGGGGTAAAAAAAAGTATTTAGTCAGTCCCTGATTGTGCAAGTTCTCCTACTTAGAAATATGAGAGAGGTCTGTAATTTTCAAAATAGGTACACTTCAACTGTGAGAGACAAAACAAGAAAAAAAATCCAGGAAATCACATTGTAGGATTTTTAAAGAATTTATTTGTAAATTATGGTGGAAAATAAGTATTTGGTCAACAACAAAAGTTCAACTCAGTACTTTGTAACATAATCTTTGTTGGCAATGACAGAGGACAAACTTTTCCTGTAAGTCTTCACCAGGGTTGCCCACACTGTAGCTGGTATTTTGGCCCATTCCTCCATGCAGCTCTCCTCTAGAGCAGTGATGTTTTGGGGCTGTCGCTGGGCAACATGGACTTTCAACTCCCTCAACAAATTTTCTATGGTGTTGAGGTCTGGAGACTGGCTTGGCCACTCCAGGACCTTGAAATGCTTTTTTTCATTGCCCAAGCGGTGTGTTTGGGATCGTCATGCTGGAAGACCCAGCCACGTTGCATCTTCAATGCTCTCACTGATGGAAGGAGGTTTTGGCTTAAAATCTCATGATACATGGCCACGTTCATTCTTCCCTTAACACGGATCAGTCGTCCTGTCCCCTTTGCAGAAAAACAACCCCAAAGCATGATGTTTCCACCCCATGCTTCACAGTAGGTATGGTGTTCTTGGAATGCAACTCATCATTTTTCTTCCTCCAAACACGACGCGTTGAGTTTTTACTTTTGGTTTCATCTGACCACATGATATTCTCTCAATCCTCTTCTGGATCATCCATATGCTTTCTGACAAACTTCAGACGGGCCTGGACACATACTGCCTTAAGCAGGGGGACACGCCTGGCACTGCAGAATTTGAGTCCCTCTCTGCGTAGTGTGTAGCCTTTGTTACTTTGGTCCCAGCTCTCTGCAGGTCATTCATCAGGTCCCTCCATGTAGTTCTGGGATTTTTGTTCACCGTTCTCATGATCATTTTGACACCACTGGATGACATCTTGCGTGGAGCCCCAGATCAAGGGAGATTATCAATGGTCTTGTATGTCTTCCATTTTCTTACAATTGCTCCCACAGTTGATTTATTCACATCAACCTGCTTGACTATTGTAGATTCACTCTTCCCAGCCCGGTGCACATCTACAATTTTCTTCCTGGTGTCCTTCGACAGCTCTTTGGTCTTGGCCATGGTTGAGTTTGGAGTCTGACTGTTTGAGTCTGTGGACAGGTGTCTTTTATACAGATAACACGTTTAAACAGATTCCATTAATACGGGTAACAGGTGGAGGACAGAAGAGCTTCTTAAAGAAGTTACAAGTCTATGAGAGCCAGAAATCTTGCTTGTTTGTGGGTGACCAAATACTTATTTTCCACAATAATTTACAAATAAATTCTTTAAAAATCCCACAATGTGATTTCCTGTTTTTTTTTTTCTGATTTTGTCTCTCACAGTTGAAGTGTACCTATGTTGAAAATTACAGACCTCTCTCATCTTTCTAAGTAGAGAACTTGCACAGTCAGGGACTGACTAAATACTTTTTTGCCCCACTGCAGATACAAACGTTTGCGATGCGAGTGCATCGATTCATTCAGTGTGCATCGATTCATTTGATGGATTGACTTATGTTGCATCACTCGCTGCCTGCTTGCATCGATTTTGTTCGACGCACATTGAATGCACCACGGATGGAAGCTAGAAAGCACATTTCTACCACAACAAAAATGATGACATCAATAGCCTTCTTGCTTAACGATTCCTTATCAGTCCTTCAGTTCGGGACACTGGAGCGGCCGTTGTTTTTAAGAGTGTTTATCGGGAAATGATCATTTCTCTACGTTGACTGCAGACTGCAGTAGTGCAGCTTTAAGCAACGAAGCAGAGCTTTGACCCGCTGTCCACTGGTTATCTGCTTCCATTCCAGCAACAGGTAAACAATGTCTTCATTAACTCTTCTCAAAGCCATTTAAATATGTCAATCGTGAGTCAGCTTTGTGTGGATTAAAGTCATGAACTGGGACTCTTGTCCTGTTGTGGGCAAGAAACGAGAATAGTCCTCCATTCAACACCGGAGTGTTATGCGATGGTTCTCTGCGGCGTGAGCACCAGCCAGTGTGAGGAGCTCAGCTCAAAGTTGTCCATCAGGTAAAGGAAATAATAATAATAATAATAATAATATCCTCGGTTGAGGAGCTGCACAGATTTCGGTCTGAATTAATAACTTCCGAGTGAATCGCCATTTTAAATCAAATGACACCTCTTTCCAAATGTATAATACAAACAAACTACAACCGACCAAACCCATTTTTTCCCCCAAAATGAGACGTCCTCCGTTTCTTATGAGTTACATCCTGACGTGCAGCAGCCGGCTGCAAGAGCTCAGCTCAGAGTCTATGGACTTACATTTGTGTCAATAATATCTGAAAGGAAATGCTTTTGACAAAAACTATAGATTTTGTTTATTTCTATTTATGTCCAGAGATCTAGGATCCATCATGTACAGATTTTATTGATTTTTATTTATGTCCAGAGATCAAGGATCCGTTGACCAATTTCATATTTATTTACTTTAAGATTCAAAAAAATGGTGTTGGCATAAAAAACTGTAAAGCCTACTTTTAGTACACAAAATATTCACAAGATGTATTGATAAGGGAATCGATAAAGAATCAGTTTGATAAGCGGAATCGATAATGGTATTGATAGATAAAAACTTATTAATACCCCTCATTAATCATACAGCACCAAATCACATCGCATTGTGAGGAACTGAATCGCCATCAAATATATATCAAATTGCATTGAATCTTGGAGAGGTGAATTGTATTGCATCGTATCATCAGTATTGTCATGTTTCGCTATATGTATCGTATCGCTGGTAGTGTATTGGGGTGCGTATCGAATAGCTGTCAGTAATGAGATTCACGTGCCTAATATATACTCATGCATATACACATATTACCTATGTCACATGTTTTTTTTTAAATCTCCATGAGGAAACAAACATAGAATTTCTGATCCCTTAACAGAACTATTACACTATAGACACTGTAACAAAATGTAGAAGTTGTAGCTTAAAGAATGTGAACCCACGTGGCTGAAATTTTTAGGTAGTGATGTCTGTTCAAACGGTTTGTTGTTGGACATTGCCAGTTGCATTGAATAACCTTAAGTCATGTATTTTTTTTGGGGGGGGGGGGGGGGGGGGCATTTGAATGGAATCTGCAAATGTTTGTATCATTTCCTTTAATACAGACTAACCCACACTAGTGAGTTAAAAAAATATTTGCATTATCTGGGTATTATACAAGTATGCATGCCTGAAATAAAATATAAATGTACTGTTGCACCCAATGTGACCTGTGTCCTATATTGAGATTCACAGCCAGCTAAACTCTCTCTTCCTTCAAGGAACAGGCGCGTTTTGTATTTGAACTGTATTTAATGCAAAAATGTGGGAAACTGAAACAAAACAAATACAGGAAAAATAGTTATTATACAATTAATGTCTTCTTAAACCAAATAAACATCTCGTTGCATGAATAAGGTGCATTAAGGCTTCATTTAAATTTACAACCCCTGCCAATTTAGTTTTGTGTCATGTCTGTGATCTGCTTTTTTTCTACAAAATTAAACAACTGAATGAACATCCTCCGAGGCCAGTGATTCCATAATTTTTACCAGGGGTTGTAGTAGTCACATCACACAAACTCAAATTAGACTCAACTATATGGACACAAAGTACATCAAACTACTCAAACTTACGTCAATAATCACGTATGTACGTACTCATATTGCCTCTGAAAGGGATAGAAAGGAGTGGGTGGCTTTAGATTGATACAAACACAACATGCTTTGCTTTCTTCATTAGAAAAACAACACTTTCTGCTCCACACTCCTATTTTTGTCTTGAAGAAACTTAAAGTGCAGTCACCCTTTTTCACGCTCCAGAGCTGACTATGACCCGGATGACTGAGAAACCTACACAGACACTTAATGCAACATTTCTTTTTTAACTAACTAACTAAACTTAGCAAACCTGCGCCCCTACTGGCCTGGAGAAACAACAACATAAATATTCCTCCAGAATAGTAACCCTGCAAAATAACATCACAGACATACCTCAGCCAAATGCACGAGCCTAGTTTCTTTTCCCACTGTCAACTGAGATGAAAAACTCTGTACTCTGTCCTTGAAGTGTGAAAACGTAAACGACATCCAAGCAAAGTCAGAAAAAAAATGGTGGAAAAGCAGCTTCATGTGTCACTGAGATGCCTCAGCTATCTTTTAGTTTTTCCACGAACCAAATCAAAACATACGCCGTGTCTCAAGTCTTCACTGTCAACCCCCTTTACCTCCTCTCTGTCTGCCCAAGCTCCTCCATCCATCTAGCAGCCCATGTTTTTCTAACCCGAATGCACACACACAGAAATATAAACACACTGCTTTTAGCCCATCCATCTCATGGTACATCAACACACTCAACTGCATATCCACATTCACCGCCGTACAGAAATACACACCTGCCATCGTATTACATAAAGCCATAGACAGACACACATCATTACTGCCACCTTTACCCCATACTGCCTCCACACTCAAGTCGTGATAGCCGTTGAGATGTGAGAGGCGTGAGAAGTGTAGCCTCTGCCTAGACACCTGAAAGGCTGGAGTTATTTTTCAGCCATGCTTTGACTAGTTCAGGTCAGACAGGCTTTCTGCTCATAAACTTTAGAAAGGTCTGTGAAAGGGTTTTCTGTGTTTGGAGCCGAGAGTCCGTGCTGCCTTTTTCAAAAATGTATGACTTCAGTCGTCTAAGTGCCTCACTGGAGGTGCAGTTCCAAAGTAAAATTTGCCATTCGAGTTTAAAGCTCACACTTGCGTCTGTGTTATAAACCATATTGCATGGCTCAGTTCAACATAATGCTCCACACTCCTATTTTCCTATTTTGTATATTTTCTAGAACTTTTTAAAGTTCAAAACTGTGGCTTACAGCAGTCCTGAAATATGCCTTTATACCAAATTAAACAATATGCAAACAAACAGCAGCAGATGAACAGCTAAAACTAGAGTCCCTTTGCGTGTATGTGTGCAACTGTCTCCCTTTGAGGGTTTCTCCCCTCTCTGCTGTGACGAAAAAGATTGTGGGGATTTTCGAAACAATGGCAGAAATGTTAGACTGCCTCAATGGGAGCAACTGCCAGAAGGCATCTTCCTTCTTTTTTTTCATCCTCCTCCTCACCACACTACACTATCTTGCCATTCTGCTCTCCATGCCAGCGTGTCTCTTTAGAGTCTTCAGAGCCTGGGTGTCTTATCGAGGCTTGCCAGGTCTATAGGTGAAGCTGAAGAGCGCTCCTGTCAACCAGACTGTGTGCAAACAGCCCTGTGACACTCCCAATGATGTCAACATATATATCATCAGGCAAGCACTTTCACAGAAACATGTGCCCAGGTTTTCTGGATGGATCCAACAGAAAGAAAAATTGTGCTTAATGGACACAATTGTAAACTGCTTTATGAAAACTGTCAAGAGAACCCGCTCAGTAAATAGAGACTGAATGATGCTTACAACAAGCTCACAGCTTATTCAAATAAGATGCTGAACACGTCCAAATCCCATCCATCCAGTGAAAGGAGATGGATATGAAGTGCATTATTGTCACAGTGATTTTAAAGAACAAATTATAATAGCCTGGATGTAGGATTTCTGCTATGCTTGCCTTAAAGTAAATTGCCTTTTCACTAAACACATATTGGGTTTTCACTGTTATTGTGATAACAGTTATATCCATCAATAACTGCTCTAAACACATAAAGCAGCAATTTGTTGTCAATGCTACATACAATACCATTCACAAGATTGGACCCCCCGCCCCCAAAAAGGTGAGATTTTCATCACAATTGTCTTTTTTTCCATTTTTTTTAAGAATAATCTGTTGATCTTAAGTTTGGGCTGAGAGCTTGGGCTGGCACCGTGCATCATCGCATCACCATGCCACAGAACCAACTAGGGTTCTGGATGGCAACCACCCACACAGACAATGCATCCATCTTCACCTCTATAAAGTAACATATATCTACCACAGGGAGGTGAAACATGGCCAACCCCTCTGCCTTCTCAAACAAATGGAGTCCTCAGTACTGAAGCACCTACAGTAGTGTTCAGAATAATAGTAGTGCTATGTGACTAAAAAGATTAATCCAGGTTTTGAGTATATTTCTTATTAACAAATGGCCTGCCAGTGGTTTTATATTTGATTTCATTAGTGTGTTTCAGTTTAAATTTACATTTTCAAATTTATGCAATGTTCATTTACATTTTCAAATAAAACTGTGCTTTTAAGCGGCTTTTGAATTCATTTTTGGGTTTCACATATACCATGCGATTAATCATGATTAATCACAGAAAGTCATTGAGTTAATGCGATTAAGATTTTTTATGTTTGCCCACCCCTATAATATATATAAAATATACAGTAGTGTTCAGAATAATAGTAGTGCTATGTGACTAAAAAGATTAATCCAGGTTTTGAGTATATTTCTTATTGTTACATGGGAAACAAGGTACCAGTAGATTCAGTAGATTCTCACAAATCCTACAAGACCAAGCATTCATGATATGCACACTCTTAAGGCCATGAAATTGGGCTATTAATAAAAAAAAAGTAGAAAAGGGGGTGTTCATAATAATAGTAGTGTGGCATTCAGTCAGTGAGTTTGTCAATTTTGTGGAACAAACAGGTGTGAATCAGGTCTCCTCTATTTAAGGATGAAGCCAGCACGTGTTGAACATGGTTTTCTCTTTGAAAGCCTGAGGAAAATGGGACGTTAAAGACATTGTTCAGAAGAACAGCGTAGTTTGGAGAGGGGAAAACATATACGCAGGTGCACAAAATTATAGACTGTTCATCTACAATGAACTCCAATGCTTTAAAATGGACAAAAAAACAGAGACACGTGGAAGAAAACGGAAAACATCCATCACAATGGATAGAAGAATAATCAGAATGGCAAAGGCTCACCCATTGATCAGCTCCAGGATGATCAAAGACAGTTTGGAGTTACCTGTAAGTGCTGTGACAGTTAGAAGACGCCTGTGTGAAGCTAATTTATTTGCAAGAATCCCCCGCAAAGTCCCTCTGTTAAATAAAAGACATGTGCAGAAGACGTTACAATTTGCCAAAGAACACATCAACTAGCCTAAAGAGAAATGGAGGAATATTTTGTGGACTGATGAGAGTAAAATTGTTCTTTTTGGGTCCAAGAGCCGCAGACAGTTTGTGAGATGACCCCCAAACTCTGAATTCAAGCCACAGTTCACAGTGAAGACACTGAAGCATGGTGGTGCAAGCATCACGATATGGGCATGTTTCTCCTACTATGGTGTTGGGCCTATATATCGCATACCAGGTATCATGGATCAGTTTGGATATGTCAAAATACGTGAAGAGGTCATATTGCCTTATGCTGAAGAGGACATGCCCTTGAAATGGGTGTTTCAACAAGACAATGACCCCAAGCACACTAGTAAACGAGTAAAATCTTGGTTCCAAACCAACAAAATTAATGTTTTGGAGTGGCCTGCCCAATCCCCGGACCTAAATCCAATTGAGAACTTGTGGGGTGACATCAAAAAAGCTGTTTCTGAAGCAAAACCAAGAAATGTGAATGAATTGTGGAATGTTGTTAAAGAATCTTGGAGT
The DNA here is from genome assembly GCF_902500255.1 of Thalassophryne amazonica. Taxonomy (NCBI): domain Eukaryota; kingdom Metazoa; phylum Chordata; class Actinopteri; order Batrachoidiformes; family Batrachoididae; genus Thalassophryne; species Thalassophryne amazonica. The sequence goes on from NC_047107.1 coordinate 79,749,652, forward strand.
GGAATAACAGCTGAAAGGTGCCACAAGTTGGTTGACTCCATGCCTCACAGATGTGAAGAAATCATGAAAAACTGTGGTTATACAACTAAATAATGGTTTAGTGATTCACAGGATTGCTAAAAAAGCAGTTTGAACATAATAGTTTTGAGTTTGTAGCATCAACAGCAGATACTACTATTATTGTGAATACCCCCTTTTCTACTTTTTTTTTTTTTACTAATAGCCCAATTTCATAGACTTAAGAGTGTGCATATCATGAATGCTTGATCTTGTTGGATTTGTGAGAATCTACTGAATCTACTGGTACCTTATTTCCCATGTAACAATAAGAAATATACTCAAAACCTGGATTAATCTTTTTAGTCACATAGTACTATTATTCTGAACACTACTGCACATGCTGGATCCTGTACAAAGAAATGTGATGCATACCCAACATGTCATAGGTGTCGTTCTTTCAGAATACAAGTGATACTTCTCAGAGTTTCCCCAAGTAACTGTTTGTTTGACCCAAGTATCCTCCAACAAGACCTAGTACCCCAGCCATCGCCTTAGGTCACTGGTTAGCATCACAACCACACAGTAAGACAGAAAACACGAGGAACCTAAAAACTTGAATCTTCGTTTTCTTCCAATGACATTCACGTTTCCAAACACGTCTGTCCAGCACCATCATGATTCATCATGATTCCCAAAAGTCTCCCGGGTTCAATGACCAAGGAGGACGTAAAGATATGAATGTCACTGCTGAAATAACTGAATGTCTATAAACTCAACACTTTTGCCACATACAGAAACACTTCTGATGGCCAAGTCCAGGAAATCATTGAAATCATGGATGCCTTGATCTAGGGCAATTGCAAACTCAGACACTCCAACTCCTTGCTCAGCATCTCAAGTACTGTAGTCAGAGGCATCCATTGATTCCACAAATACCCCAGGTCAATAAACCTTTCCTCCACAACAAAGCCACTGGTTTCTGCAGCCCTAAAAAACACCTAACCCATGCAAGCACTGAATAGTGTACAAGCCAGAACAGATTTCTGATGGTTTTAAGAAAAATATATAAGATGTACATGACAGAGTACAAGAAAGTGACCTTACATCCTACAGGACTCCAAATAAAATAAATAAGTTGCAATAATACAAATAATTAATCAATCAATCAATCAATTTTTTTATATAGCGCCAAATCACAACAAACAGTTGCCCCAAGGCGCTTTATATTGTAAGGCAAGACCATACAATAATTATGTAAAACCCCAACGGTCAAAACGACCCCCTGTGAGCAAGCACTTGGCTACAGTGGGAAGGAAAAACTCCCTTTTAACAGGAAGAAACCTCCAGCAGAACCAGGCTCAGGGAGGGGCAGTCTTCTGCTGGGACTGGTTGGAGCTGAGGGAGAGAACCAGGAAAAAGACATGCTGTGGAGGGGAGCAGAGATCGATCACTAATGATTAAATGCAGAGTGGTGCATACAGAGCAAAAAGAGAAAGAAACAGTGCATCATGGGAACCCCCCAGCAGTCTACGTCTATAGCAGCATAACTAAGGGATGGTTCAGGGTCACCTGATCCAGCCCTAACTATAAGCTTTAGCAAAAAGGAAAGTTTTAAGCCTAATCTTAAAAGTAGAGAGGGTGTCTGTCTCCCTGATCTGAATTGGGAGCTGGTTCCACAGGAGAGGAGCCTGAAAGCTGAAGGCTCTGCCTCCCATTCTACTCTTACAAACCCTAGGAACTACAAGTAAGCCTGCAGTCTGAGAGCGAAGCGCTCTATTGGGGTGATATGGTACTACGAGGTCCCTAAGATAAGATGGGACCTGATTATTCAAAACCTTATAAGTAAGAAGAAGAATTTTAAATTCTATTCTAGAATTAACAGGAAGCCAATGAAGAGAGGCCAATATGGGTGAGATATGCTCTCTCCTTCTAGTCCCCGTCAGTACTCTAGCTGCAGCATTTTGAATTAACTGAAGGCTTTTTAGGGAACCTTTAGGACAACCTGATAATAATGAATTACAATAGTCCAGCCTAGAGGAAATAAATGCATGAATTAGTTTTTCAGCATCACTCTGAGACAAGACCTTTCTGATTTTAGAGATATTGCGTAAATGCAAAAAAGCAGTCCTACATATTTGTTTAATATGCGCATTGAATGACATATCCTGATCAAAAATGACTCCAAGATTTCTCACAGTATTACTAGAGGTCAGGGTAATGCCATCCAGAGTAAGGATGTGGTTAGACACCATGTTTCTAAGATTTGTGGGGCCAAGTACAATAACTTCGGTTTTATCTGAGTTTAAAAGCAGGAAATTAGAGGTCATCCATGTCTTTATGTCTGTAAGACAATCCTGCAGTTTAGCTAATTGGTGTGTCCTCTGGCTTCATGGATAGATAAAGCTGGGTATCATCTGCGTAACAATGAAAATTTAAGCAATACCGTCTAATAATACTGCCTAAGGGAAGCATGTATAAAGTGAATAAAATTGGTCCTAGCACAGAACCTTGTGGAACTCCATAATTAACTTTAGTCTGTGAAGAAGATTCCCCATTTACATGAACAAATTGTAATCTATTAGACAAATATGATTCAAACCACCACAGCGCAGTGCCTTTAATACCTATGGCATGCTCTAATCTCTGTAATAAAATTTTATGGTCAACAGTATCAAAAGCAGCACTGAGGTCTAACAGAACAAGCACAGAGATGAGTCCACTGTCCGAGGCCATAAGAAGATCATTTGTAACCTTCACTAATGCTGTTTCTGTACTATGATGAATTCTAAAACCTGACTGAAACTCTTCAAATAGACCATTCCTCTGCAGATGATCAGTTAGCTGTTTTACAACTACCCTTTCAAGAATTTTTGAGAGAAAAGGAAGGTTGGAGATTGGCCTATAATTAGCTAAGATAGCTGGGTCAAGTGATGGCTTTTTAAGTAATGGTTTAATTACCGCCACCTTAAAAGCCTGTGGTACATAGCCAACTAACAAAGATAGATTGATCATATTTAAGATCAAAGCATTAAATAATGGTAGGGCTTCCTTGAGCAGCCTGGTAGGAATGGGGTCTAATAAACATGTTGATGGTTTGGATGAAGTAACTAATGAAAATAACTCAGACAGAACAATCGGAGAGAAAGAGTCTAACCAAATACCGGCATCACTGAAAGCAGCCAAAGATAACGATACGTCTTTGGGATGGTTATGAGTAATTTTTTCTCTAATAGTTAAAATTTTGTTAGCAAAGAAAGTCATGAAGTCATTACTAGTTAAAGTTAATGGAATACTCAGCTCAATAGAGCTCTGACTCTTTGTCAGCCTGGCTACAGTGCTGAAAGGAAACCTGGGGTTGTTCTTATTTTCTTCAATTAGTGATGAGTAGAAAGATGTCCTAGCTTTACGGAGGGCTTTTTTATAGAGCAACAGACTCTTTTTCCAGGCTAAGTGAAGATCTTCTAAATTAGTGAGATGCCATTTCCTCTCCAACTTACGGGTTATCTGCTTTAAGCTACGAGTTTGTGAGTTATACCACGGAGTCAGGCACTTCTGATTTAAAGCTCTCTTTTTTAGAGGAGCTACAGCATCCAAAGTTGTCTTCAATGAGGATGTAAAACTATTGACGAGATACTCTATCTCACTTACAGAGTTTAGGTAGCTACTCTGCACTGTGTTGGTATATGGCATTAGAGAACATAAAGAAGGAATCATATCCTTAAACCTAGTTACAGCGCTTTCTGAAAGACTTCTAGTGTAATGAAACTTATTCCCCACTGCTGGGTAGTCCATCAGAGTAAATGTAAATGTTATTAAGAAATGATCAGACAGAAGGGAGTTTTCAGGGAATACTGTTAAGTCTTCTATTTCCATACCATAAGTCAGAACAAGATCTAAGATATGATTAAAGTGGTGGGTGGACTCATTTACATTTTGAGCAAAGCCAATAGAGTCTAATAATAGATTAAATGCAGTGTTGAGGCTGTCATTCTCAGCATCTGTGTGGATGTTAAAATCGCCCACTATAATTATCTTATCTGAGCTAAGCACTAAGTCAGACAAAAGGTCTGAAAATTCACAGAGAAACTCACAGTAACGACCAGGTGGACGATAGATAATAACAAATAAAACTGGTTTTTGGGACTTCCAATTTGGATGGACAAGACTAAGAGTCAAGCTTTCAAATGAATTAAAGCTCTGTCTGGGTTTTTGATTAGAGAGGAAAAAATGAGGAAACAAAACAATTGAGGGTATTGCATAACTGTGATACAGAAAATAAAAATGTAATTATGAGTTAAGTAGCATGGCAGTGCAGCAAAACTCTTGCTCCAACAGCAAAAAAGGTCTGGGTTGAATTTCACCCATTTCTGCTGAGACTATGTTCTCTCTTTATTGGACTTTTCTCCAAGCAAAATGCTCCTTTCACAGCCATTGACCAATGCGGTGTGGCACCATAATTCCAAGGAGACGTTCTTTGCAGATTCAGCAAAGCACACTCTCGACCAAGTGGAAATTATTATATAGACAGAATTCCTGTTAACCTATTTGTTCACTGGTCCATTGACTATAAAAGGTTAACGTTTTAATCACTAAATAAGTTGTGGTCCAAATTTGTTACTGTCTAAGAATTGACAAGAAGTTTTGCTGAGAAATGGTATGATTACTACAGTTAAAAACGATTGGAAACAATCACTCAATACTTCGTTCTATGACGGTTAATAAATGGACAATTGACAAGAAACTGTCAAGTATCAAGGTTTTTCCAAACTTTTCAATAGTAATATGCATGCCATGCCATTTCTCAAGAACTGTAAGTCCATGACAAATTTAGACCACAAGGTTTTTACGAATTAAAGTGGTTCACCATGTTTAGTCAGTCGGTCAATTCAAAGGTAAATGAAGACAAGAATACACTTTCAAAAAAAAAACAAAAAAAAAAACAGCACACATCTCAAAGTGGAATTTAAGTGTGATTTTCCGAGAGAAAACAGATAATGGCAGAGAAAAAAAACAGATACAGAATAGAAAATATTGTTCAGTTATCTGTCTATGAACCAGTCTATTTCAGGTGGTAAGTTGAAAATATTTTGGTGGTTTAGGAACTTGCAAAAGCACTCTGATTTGACATATTTATGGACATGCGCCTGAAAAGCAGGAGTGCTGCAATATGATGTAGAAAAACATTTCCATACATTAATTCTCCTACTCCTGTTACTACAACATTTCCAAAACTGTACATGCATAACAAAATTACAAGTATGGACAATCTATTTACAGCTTTATGACAGTTTTCACTAACATCACTTGGTACACTTGATTTTATGTTAATGTTTACAAAATGTGAGAAATGGTCTATTTCAAGACTAAGAAAACATCAGCATGTTACACTTTACTGCTCCCCTTGTACAAATTAGTCATCTCCATGTGAGTCATCTGAAATAATTAGAAACAGCAGGCTACTGTACCCAGTGATCAGGTCAGATCAGGTCTTACAACATGCAGTAGTGCTGTACATTGCTACATCCAACACCCTAAGAACTGCTCCACCATGGCAGACCACCGGCCCATCCTATCTTCCAGAAAGTGTGCACAGAGACAGCAAAAGTAGACGCTTGAAATTAACAACCACAGTGTCACACTGAACACCCAAAATTTTCAGAAACAAGACAGATTTGAGTCCTGGACTGTATTACTACAGGTGTGTTTAATACTAAAACTACTAAGGTGTGACACCATTGTGGCACAAATGTGCTAGAAAACAACACCTGAACCATAATACTTTGGAATACATTGGAAATTTGACACTGTAGAATTTTCTGTGTACAGGAAGCAGAATAAATTATATTAGCCTCGTCCTGTTACCTGCTGCATATGGTGGACATTGTTCGGGAAAAGCATCCAATCACCACAGTATTCACAGCAGATGAGTACAAGATATAATCTGAATCTTTCTAAATTAGTGCTCATTTGACACATATTATTATAGTGGTACTCAAGGATTCTCCTGAGGGACCTGATACCAAACAAATGCAGTGTCACATCCAACTCATCACATTTTGATGCAAGAGGTGTTGTGTGGGCTGCTGAAGAGGAGGTACTGCTGGCCCACCACCACCAGAGGGCGCCCTGCCTGGAGTGCGGGCTCCAGGCACCATAGAGCGCCGCCGCCTCACGTGAGCAGCTACGGTGACAGCTGTCACCCATCACCTGAGACAGCTGACGGCAATCATCTGTGGGGTATATCAGCAGGACGGCACCTCCACCTCATTGCCGAGATATCGTTTCTACCAGAGAGGTAACGTATCGAAGCTACGGAGTGTATCTTTTTGGATTGTGCTAGTTTGTGGATTACTGTTCCAACGAGAGGTGGAGGTAACTTCCCTGCTGTTCGGAGTCCTGGGTGCAAACGCGCCCCCATCTAACTGTCCTTTGTTCCTCGCCAGCAGTACCAGGTCCGACACGCGGAGGCAGTGGCCACCTGGGAGTTCGGGACTTGGCGGCTCCAGTATTCCCGGGGTCCTGTGGCGGAGGAAGCCGTGTGGTTCCGGTCTTACCTTGGAGAGGCGTCTCCTATCTTCGAGCCTGCCCACACGACACTTTTGTGAATTGACTGTTGTCCATTGCTGTGATTGGTTGTATTCGTTGTGCACATTCACAACAGTAAAGCTTTGTTATTTTGACTTACTCCATTGTCCGTTCATTTGCGCCCCCTGTTGTGGGTCCGTGTTCCTACACTTTCCCAACAGGAGGTTAATTTTGAACAATCAACATGTGACACGTTAGGTAGTTTCCAATCTGTTTCCGTTATACCCCTCTACAGCTCTAAACAGACATAGCCCTGGACCAGGTGTGTTCAGACAATCAACAGTAGGAAACAGTCTGCAGAACAAAAAAAAATGGCAAACGTGTCAGGCAAGCAGCCACAAGGATGGAATCTGGGATCCAGTGGTCTCAGGCAACAGCATATGTAAACTTGATTTCACTGTAAATGAACAGCAACACATCTGGAAAAAACAAATTATGCGATCACAAGCAGGGTCGGACTGGGAACAAATTTCGGCCCTGGCATTTTTCCTCTGGACCAGCCCACTATTGGCCCGACGAATCCACCCCCAAACACGCACACCCAAACATCCATACCGAACTCCCAATGAACAAATACTATACACCTAAACACCATGAACACACACCTAAACACACACTTTCACTGTCATTTCACCTTGATCATAGTACAAAACGGAAGCAAAAGCACACAAGCGGAAAAAAGCTTTTGTGTCTCCAAAGTGTGTGTGTGAGAGAGAGAGAGAGAGAGAGAGAGAGAGAGAGTTCTATAATGATTATGCTATATAATGCTAATGAGAAGCTAACCACTGCTAGGATTCACACAGCAGCAAATTAAGGAGCTGAAGTCCGTAGCTGTTGCATTTAAAGACTAACAAAAGTAAAGCACAGTTAATTAAGATAAAAGAAACGATTCCAACCTTGTAGTCAGTACAGGGGCAGATCTAGAGATAAATTCATGGGGTGGCAAGCAGGGACAGGCACTATTATGTGGGGTGGTAATGTAATGTTTATGTATTATGCTATTATAGGTCAGGAATCTGGATTATAGCGTCACGAGTCCAAGTTTCATATAGCCTAGAGCAGAGGCCCGCAAGCTTTTTGCGCCACAGACCAATTTTCATGTAACGTTAAAACAACATTTTTGCAGACTAATATAGAAAAAACTATAAACAATGTGTGTAAAAAATGCGCGTGGAATGGTAATTTCAAGCGCTCCAATGGGCGTCATAGATCTGTAAATTGTGTTTTCATGATCACAAAATGAACATTGCTGTAGTAGTGCAGCAGATAACCAAAACAATTGTTCAGTTTGTGATAAAAGCATGAAATGTGGCACACATCTTCTAAATTAACTAATGTTTATTTTCAGATATGGAGACATCCTGGAGGTGACCTCTAATGAGCTACAGGGGTCAATAAAGAATTACACAGGGGTCAAAATATAAAAATTCTCCAATCATGTTGAAAACTATACCACACTATTTGTGTGATCATAAGGATTCCAAAAATGTATAGTTTGGGTTATCCATGACTGAATGTTATGGAGTTATGGGGTAAAAACAGCAAGAATGGTGACAAAGGTCAGTTTCAGTTTGTACAAGGGTGAAAAGTTAAAGTTACTTCAGTTTTGGTAAAAAGTGATGCAAATTATTGGTTGAGTGAATAGGATTAATAAATGGAATAGTTTTGACTATGTCGAATGCTTGGTCTCCAAAGTAAAGGTCAAACAAGGTTGACGTCCATTGGATTCTATGACATGTGACATATGTTACCTCGTAACATGATAACTTAGCGTGATAGATGGTGCAAATTATTCCTTTTTAAAATACCTTTAACTAAACCAATAATTTGCATAATTTTTTACCAAAATTGGAGCAAGTTTAACGTTTGACCCCTGTACAAACTGAAACTGACCTTTGTCACCATATTTGCTGTTTTTACCCCATAACTCCAGAACATTCAGTCATTGATAGTCCAAACTATACCTTTTTGGAAGCTGTGTAATCAGATAAATAATGTGGTATACTTTTCAATATGATTGGAGCATTGTTAAAGTTTGACCCATGTAGCTCATTAGAGGTCAGCTCCAGGATGGCTCCATATCTGAAAATAAATATTAGTTAATTTAGAATATTTGTGCCAAATTTCATGCTTTTATCACAAACTGAATGATTGTTATGGAAATTTTAGGGCAATTCTACGGTAACGGAATTACAATCTGACCTAATCTGTAGTCGTTAGATGCAGTATGTCCAGATTTTGCTGCTGTTGTAATTCCATTAACATAGAATTGCCCTTTAGCTAAGCTGCACCACTATAGTAGAAAACAACATATTTAATCAAATGACAGCAGAGAAGCTGTCTGTATGAGTCTTACCTGAGCTGAAGACTCACAGAAACACACCTCAAGGGTGTGTGTATCAGCGCTTGTCCTCTGCTCATCCTTCTGTACTCTGTCCATCCTTCTGTCCTCTGTCCTCTGTCCATCCCTCTGTCCTCTGTCTTCTGTCCATCCCTCTGTCCTCTGTCCATCGTTCTGTCCTCTGTCCATCCCTCTTTCCTCTGTCTTTTGTCCATCCCTCTGTCCTCTGTCCATCGTTCTGTCCTCTGTCCATCCCTCTGTCTCTGGCTTCTGTCCTCTGCTCATCCCTCTGTCCTCTCCTCACACCCTCTTCTCTTGTTTCCAATGTTCCTCTAAATCCACAACAAAGTGTTTTCTCCCCATAGCAATAAAAAAGTGCTCCACTGTCACGTTATGAAATGAAAGCGAAACCTAAAAGCGTACATTGCCGCACGCGTGCACAGACTTTTGTTAACATAACACAACTTTAAGGTTGGACGAAACATCCCTAATATCTATGAGAGACATGAGTAATGCTGAAGTCTAGCTACAAAGAAAGTTTTGCTGGCTGATGTGACCAGTGTTGACGTCCGTCCTTGTTTTCAGTTCACCTGAAACGACGAGGGAAACAAGAGGTTC